>NC_067405.1:68069513-68384485 GCF_009764475.1 Pristis pectinata | reverse complement strand
TGATGACATGCTCCCTGATCTGGTTCTGCAGGATGGGGTCCTCGATTCTCTCCAGCAGGTCATAGATAGAGTAGATGTTGGGATGGACGCTCTCGAATCGCTGGATCTCGGCTCGGATGGCCGCGGAGTTGGCCAGCTGCTGCTGGTAATTCATCATTTCACCGAAACCCAAGGGCGGCTGGGTGAGAGGAGGAGGGGTAGGGAAACGATCACACATACAGGGACACAGAGTGAGGTAGACAGGGTCACATAAACAGGGGAGGAGGGGAAGGGTTGGGGAAACACCAAACTACAACACAATCTCTCCCCACCATCCACCACCTCGCACGCACTCTCCTCCGCCAACAGTTCCACAGTCTCGGCACAGGCTCCAGCGAGAATCCGCTCCATAAGCCGCCGCTCTGCCCGTGTTTTCTGCCCCACTCCCTAGGCTGCGGGTGCCTGTATGCAGCGGCGGCTCAGGCTCTCTCTCTCTCGCTCGCTTGCTTCACATCGCGCTGTAGTCTCCCAGTACGGTACGGATCAGTCCGGGCTCACAACACGACTGTTTTTTTTTAAAACAGTTTCTAGTTTCCCGCAATGGCCCGTATTCGGCGTACTCACTAGAAGCCCGGCTCTCCCGCTCAAACCCCGTCCCGCTCACACTCGCACTTGATCCCGACTCGCCGCAGCTGCCGCACCAGCCCCGTGACGTCACGGATCCAGCTCTGGCTCAATTCGGATTTGCCCAGCACAGCCCTCAACCGGGCAAAGTGGGCCTAGCACAGCTCCAACCGGACAAAGTCAGTCCAGCAAAACAGCCGACGGCCAAAATCAGACCAGCACAATACTAACCCAGGAGGACAATGTCAGCCCGGAATAATCAGTCCATTCAGGCAAATTCTGACCAACACAGTTCCAGGAGAGTCTCAAAGTTCCAGTTGTGCAATATCAGCCCAATACCCAGCACATGTCGGTAACGTCTCGGCAGCTCAGATTCTGCTCGATCCCAGCCGGACAATGATAATCCCGATGTAAACCCAGCCAGGAAATGTCTGAACAGCGCAGTCTCAGTAGAGATACCTTTCCCCAGCAGAGTTCTAACACATGCCCAGCAAAGCAATATCAACACCAGCAGAGTTATAACCGGGCAATGTCATCCCAGCACAGAATACTCTGAGTGAGCAGAGTAGTTTATGATTATCTTTATGAACGAAAAAAATCATATTTAACCAACCTACTGGAGTTCTTTGAGGATGCGTCCAATTGAATATATAAGGGGGAAACCAGTAGGTGTGTTTTTTTGAATTTTCAGGTAGTTTTCAATAAGGTCTCATACAGGAGATTGATATCCAGGGTTAGACCATTTTGATTTTGGGGATAATATTGATGTGCATTGAGAAATAGTTATCAAGTAGAAATCAAAGACTGGAAATAAACTGATCTTTGAGGGATCAGTGCTTGTGACCAGCTATTCATGAGGTACCTCTGAGGGGACCAAATATCATATTTCCAAGTTTGCTGATGATACAAAACAATTGTGAGTAGGGAAGAGGATAGAGAGTGGTCAAAAACATGGCAGATGTGATATAGTATGGAAAAATGCAAAGTTATCCACTTTGGTGCACAAAATAGAAAAGAAAAGTATTTTTAAATGGAAAGAGATTGGGTAATTTTGATGCTCAACAGTATCCAAGTGTCATATACACTGAAAGCCAATGTGCAGTTGCAGCAAAGGATCAAGAAGGCAAATAGTACGTTGGTCTTTATTATGAGAGGATTTGAATACAGGTGTCAAAACACGTTACTTTAATTACCTTGGACCTTGGTGAGACCACCCTCAAGAGTACTGAGTTTCACCTTGGTCTCCTTACCTTTAGAAGGACACAATTACTATACAGGAAATGCAGTGAAGATTCACTAGACTGGTTCCAGGGAATGATGAGTTTGTCACATGAGGAGTGATCAAGTAGGCTAGGCCTGCATTCTGGAGACTGTAGATGCTGGAATCTGGAGCAAGAAACAAACTGCTGGAGGAACTCAGTGGGGCAAACAGCAGCTGTGGAAGAAAATAAATTGCTGATGTTTCAGATTGAGACTCTGTATCAGGACTGAGCATAAAGAAAAGAGGGGGAGAGGTGAGAAAGGGGCAAGTAGGTGAAAGGTGGATCAAGGAGGGGTAAGGAATGATGGGCAGAAGGAGTCAGGTCAGGGTGTGTGGGTGGGGTGGGGTGGAGTTGAAAGACAAAGGCAGGTGGGTTATAGGTGGAAACAGACAAGGGAAAAAAAAGCAGATGGAGCCTGGTGAAGGGGGGGTGGGGGGTGAAGGGGGGGTGAAGATGGAGACAGAAGCTACCAAGGTGATAAGTGGGGGCACAAAGGCTACAAATGCTGGAATCTGATAAACAAGGAAGGTGATAATGGGAACCATTAGGGGAGAGACGAAGGGCAGATGGAACCAGATGGGGGAGGGGATCCAGTGGGTGAAGTGTGTGAGTAGTAGGTGCATGGAACTAGGAGGGAGAGGAGGACCAAAATGAGTGGTGGGGAGCTGGGAGGAGGGGGTAATGGTGAAGGGAACAAAAAAATGGGAGGGCTGGATTGGATGGAGAGGGAGGGGAAATACAGGAGATGAGAGTTATCTGAAATTTGAAAATTCAATATTCACACCAGTGAGTTGGATACTACCCAGGCAGAATACGAGGTGTCACAAAAAATTCTGCAGATGCTGGAATCTGGAGCAATACACAAAAAGTGCTGGAGGAACTCAGCAGGTCAGGCAGCATCCATGAAGGGAAATAAACTGTTGGTGTTTCGGGCCGAGACCCTTCATCAAGACTGGAAAGGAAGAGGGCAGGTCAGAAATAAGAAGCTGGGGGAGGGTGAGGAGCACACGCAGGCAGGGGATAGGTGAGTATGGTGATAGGCAAGTCCAGGGGAGAGGGATGGTTAGATGGGTGGGGGAGATGGAAAAAATGTAATAAGCTGAGAGGTGATAGGTAGAAGAGGCAAAGGGCTGGAGAAGGAGGAATCTGGTAGGACAGGCCAGTGGACCATGGAATAAAGGATGGAGGAGGGGAGGAGAGGAGATGGGCAGGTCATCAAGGCAGGAGAAGGGAGCCACAAAAATAAGGGAAGACAAAGGAGTGGGGTGGGTGGGAGGAGGGGAGAAAAAGAAAGGGTGGGGTTACTGGAAGTTAGAGAAATTGACGTTGAGGCCATCAGGCTGGAGACTCCCAAGGCAGAATATGAGGTGTTGTTCCTCCAACCTGCATCTGGCCTCAGCATGGCAGTAGAGGAGGCCATGGATAGACATGTCAGTATGGGAGTGGGATTGAAGTGGGTGGCCACTGGGAGGTCCTGGCTGTTGCAGCAGACGGAGCGAAAGTGCTCGACGAAGCATTTGTTTTAGTTTGTTTTGGGCCTCACCCTGGCAATGGAGAAGGCCGAGGACAGACAGATCGGTGTGGGAATGGGAAGGGAAAGGGAGTTGAAATGGCATGCAATCAGGAGCTCAAGGTGGCTATTGCAGAACAGAGTGCAGGTGCTCTGCAAACCGTTCACCCACGCTTGGTCTTGCTGATGTAGAGGAGGCCACATTGGGAACACCAAATGAAGTAGACGAGGTTGGAGGAGGTTCACGTCCCTGGATAGCGAGGGAAGAGGTATGGGAACAAATATTGCACCTCCTGCTGTTGTTTTTTTTTTGCCACAGGAAAAGCATTCAAGGAAATAAAAAACATGTTTGGTCAACCCAAGTGAAGGCAACAGTCACCCCAGTATCATCCAATTCAGACAATATTATGAACGGCACTGCCAAAGAAATGGCAATGCAATAATATTTGATCATCATTCTCAATCCAGCTAACTACTGCAGGCCAATACATTCCCAGTGAAGCAGTCTTTGTTCATCCAACACATTATCCAGGTAACCCATAGTTTAATAAAGGCAGGAGAAAGAAAACCATGAACTGGAGAGTAATTGGGTAAATGCAGAATCTATTATGAAGAAAGTACTGGCAAAGCACAGAGAAAATAACAGTAGGATTCAGCAGTGTCAGCATGATTTAGGGTAGGGAAATCATGTTTGAGACTCAGAGAACAGATATTTGGGGAACTAGTAGATGTGCCGTATTCTGACTTTCAGAAGGTCTTTGAGGTGCCATGCAAAAGTATTAAAATAAAATGTGAACACATGGGATTGGGATACTGTAATAGCATATATTGTGGATTGGTTAATGACAGAAAACAGATTAGGAATAAATGGATAATTTTTGGGCTTGGAAACTGTAACAAATGAGATGTCGCAGGGACTGCTGATGGGGTTCAGCTGTTCGCATTTAATACCAACTATTTGGATAAGAGAGCCAAGTGTAATAGAACGTAGAACAGTACAGCACAGGAACAGGCCCTTTGACCAACAACATTGTGCCGAACTAATTAAACTAGTAATTAAATGCCTAACTAAACTAATCCCTTCGGCCTACACAATGTCCATATCCCTCCATTCTCTGCACATTCATAAGCCTAAGAGCCTCTTGACACCTCTATCGTATTTGCCTGCACCAGACCCCCAGCAGCACCTTTTAGTCCCACACATCTTTGAACCTACCCCCTCTCACATTAAGTGAATGCCCTCTAGTATTAGAAATTTTGACCCTGGGAAAAAGACTCTACTCTCTCTATGCCTCTCATAATCTTATAAACTTCTATCAGGTCTCCCCTTAGCCTCTGCCAGTCCAGAGAAAACAACCCAACTTTGTCCAACCTCTCCTTATAGCACATGCCCTCTAATCCAGGCAGCATCCTGGTAAACCTCTTCTGCACCCTCTCCAAAGCCTCCACATCCTTCTGACAAAGGAGTGACCAGAATTGAATGTAATACTCCAAATGCGGCCCAACTAGAGTTTTATAAAGCTACAACATAACTACCCAATTCTTGAACTCAGTGCCTTGACTAATAAAGGCAAGCATGCTAAACACCTTCTTTACCACCATATCAGCCTGTGCAGCCACTTTCAGGGAGATATGGACTTAGACCCCAAGATCCCTCTTTACATTAACACTGTTAATGATTTTGCCATTAACAGCGTACTTTTCCTCTACATCAGATCTCCCAAAGTGCAACACCTCACATTTGGCCAGATTAAACTCCATCTGCCATTTCTCTGCTACAGCGCCAGCGATCGGGGTTCGATTCCTGTTGCTGTCTGTAAGGAGTTTGTGCAGGTGCTCTGGTTTCCTTCCACATTCCAAAGACGTACAGGTAGGTTAATTTGGGTTTAAAATGGGTGGCACGGACTCGTTGGGCCGGAAGGGCCTGTTACCACGCTATAAGTAAAATTTAATTTAAATTTAATTTAATTTTAAAAAATTTAATTTGCAACTGATCTATATCCCACTGTATTCTTTGGCAATCTTTTACACTATCCACAACACCACCAGTCTTCATATCGTCTGCAAATTTATGAAGCCACGCATCTACATTTTCATCCAGGTCCTTTATATATTTTCACAAACAGTAGAGGTCACAGTACGGATCCCTGCAGAACACCACTAGTCACAGACCTCCAGCCAGAATAAGTCCCATCGACCACTACTCTCTGTCTTCTCTTGGCAAGCCAGTTCTGAATCCAATCAGCCAATTCACCATGGATCCCATGGATCTTAATCTTCTGGATGAGCCTCCCATGAGGGACCTTGTCAAACACCTTACTAAAATCCATGTAGACAACATCCACAGCTCTACCTTCATCAATCACCTTCATCAGCTCCTCAAAAAACTCAAGTTAGTAGGACATGACTTGCCCAGCACAAAGCCATGCTGATTGTCCCTAATTAGGCCGTTTTCTAATTGGTCATAAATCCTATCCCTAAGAATCCTCTCCAGTAGCTTCCCTGCTACTGACATAAGACTCATCAGTCTATAGTTTGTAGGATTATCCCTATTTCCCTTTTTGAATAATGGAATAACATGAAGATCTTGGTCAAGGCTCCAGAGATCTCATCTCTTGGCTCTCAACAACCTGGGGTATATCAATCCAGCCCTGGCCCTGGCGACTTATCCACCTTAATGTTCTTTAAGAGGCCCAACACTACCTCCTTCTTTATCTCAAAATGCCCTGGCATATTAGCACTCACCACACTGATCTCCCTATCTTCCACATCTTTCTCCTTGGTAAATACTGAAGTATTTATTTAGGACCTCTCCCATATTCTCCGCCTTCAAGCATGTTCCGTCCTTTATCTCTGAGTGGTCCTACCCTCTCTCTAGTTATCCCTTTGCTCTTGATGTATAGAATGCCTAAGGATTCTCTTTAATCCTACTTGCCAAGGACTTATCACGGCCCCTCCTGGCTCTCCTAATTCCCTTTGAGTTCTTTTCTAGCTTCTTTATAATCCTCAAGGGCTCCATTCGATTTTAGCTTCCTAAACCTTACATACGCTTCCTTTTTCTTCTTGACTAAATTCATCACCTCTCTGGTCATCCAAGGTTCCCTTACCTTGCCATCCTTGTCCTTTCTTCTTCCTGGAACATATCTGTCCTGTGCTCTGTGCAGTTGGCCTTTAAACACCCTCCACATGTCAGATGTGGACTTGCCAATAAACAGCTGTTCCCAATTAACTCTCCCTAGTTCCTGCCTAAAACTCTCATAATTTGCCCACCCCAATTTAATACTCTCTCACAAGTTCCATGCTGATCCTTACCTATAGCTTTCTTAAAACTTAAGGAGTTGTGATCACTGTTCCCTTACTGTTCTCCCACTGAAAGGTCAGTCACCTGGCCAGGCTCATTTCCCCAATACCAGGTCCAGTATAGCCACTCCTCTTGTTGGACTATCTACATACTGATTTAAGAAACCCTCTTGGATGCACCTATTAAATTCTGCCCTGTCTAAAACACTTGCAGTAAGGAGGTCCCAGTCTATATTAGGGAAGTTGAAGTCACCCATAACAACAACCCTGTTGTTTTATTTATACACCTTTCCCAAATCCTCCTGCATATCTGTTCCTCAATGTCCCAGTGACTATTGGGGGGGGGGGGGGGGTGTGTAGTAAAATCCCATCAGATTAATTGCACCTTTCTTATTTTTGAGTTCTACCCATATAGACTTAGTGGATGAGCCCTCAGTTATGTCATCTCTGAGTGATATTGTCCCTGATTAATAGTGCAATTTCCCCGTGCCCCTTTACCTCCTTCTCTAAAATACTGAAGCTCTGGAACATTAAGCATCCAGTCTAATCCCTCTCAAACAAATCTCTGTAATGGCCATTACATCATAGTTCCATGTGCTAATCCATGCTCTAAGTTCACCATCCTTACCCCTAATATTACTAGCATTAAAATAAACACAGTTTAACCCGTCTGACCCATCATGTCTATTACCTGGCTCCTGCCTGGTCTTCCTTAGAGACTTACTGGTCATGACATCTACCTCCCTCTCAAACCCTCCACTTTCTGATCTGGAGCTCTGGTTCCCAAGTTTGTAGATCATACAAAACTGGTTGACAATGTGGGTTGTGAGGACCATGCAAAAGGCTGCAAAGAGAAATGGACATTCTCAGTCAATGGTAAGGACCTGGCAGAGGGAACACAATGTAGAAAAATGTGAGATGATGCATGTTGGGTCAAAAAAAATTGAAAAGTTGACTACTTGTCCAATGATTAGGAATTGATAGATATTGGCATTCAACAGAACTTGGATGTACTTGTACACAAATCATTAAAAATTAACATGCAGGGGAGCAACCAAATAGGAAAGCAAATGATATATTGGCCTTCATTGCAAAAGGGTTTGAGCACTAGAGTAGTCTTAATGCAATTATATAGGGCTCGAGTAGGACCATATCTGGAATCCTGTGTACTGTTTGGGTCTCCCTAAGGAAGATACACTTGCAATTGGGGGATTACAACAGATGTTCACCAGATTGATCCCTGGGATGGAAGGATTGTTCTATGAGGAGAGGTTAACCAAGCTGGAAACAGAGGTGATCTCATTGAAACATACAAAATTCTTACAAGACTTGGCTGATTATATGTAGGAACAATGTTCTGACTGGATGACTACAACGAAGAGTCTCTGTCTCAAAATAAGGGGTGGACCATTCAAGACTGAGATGATGAGAAATTTTCTTCACCGCATGGTGGTGCATATTTGGATTGTGGAAGCTCAATTGCTGAGTAAATTAAGACAGAGATTAGATTTTTCTTTATTCAAAGAATTGAGCAAAGCAGGGTGAATGCATGAAAGTGGCACTGAGGTAAAAGATCATCCATGATCTTACTGAATGGCGGAGGAGGCATGAGGAGCCATATGGCCTACTTCAACTTCTATTTCACATGTTCTTAAACAGGCACATTGGGTGTGAAAACATATTCGGCTAATGTTATTAAAGCAAGGGATTTCCAGCCCAATAAAACCCCAGCTGCGTAATGTCATTTCAATATACTTTCATCCAGACAAAATCAACTCAGACAATATCTTCCAGTACAACCCAATACAAGCGAAGCCAGTCCAGTGCAGTTTACCAGATAATGCCAGATCAGCAGAGTCACCATCGAAGCAATTCAGCCAAACCTGACAATTTTCAAGGCAGCATCACTTAACCAGACAACCAAAGTTCAAAAAACCCCCCCAACTAAGCAATGTCAATTCAGCACAGCCAGGAAATTGTCCAGGCAATTTGTGTCCAACCAAACAACACCCTAGCTGAACAACGTCAGCCTTAAAGTACCAATCTGACCATTCAATGCCAAGCATGTATAATTAATGCTAGCTAAGCAAATCAGCACAGCACAACCACCTAGTAAGGCAATGCCATCGCATATAACAAATTTATCAACATACAACTCTGGAAGTCATCCCAATAATGTTAAACACTGATAGCCATCCATTCAAGTGAATTTAGCCAGATATAATTAATGAACAGTCAGTGTCATGTGGTTTACACCAGCCAAAAAGAAAATCAGCCAGGCACACCCTGCTTATCGTCAGCCTAACCAAACAATTGCAATCCAATCAGGTTTGCAACAACAGTCCAGTGAAATATTGACATTCTTGTAATGTATTCAGTACAACTCACCCATATTGTACATGTATTGT
Organism: Pristis pectinata; assembly: GCF_009764475.1. Taxonomy (NCBI): domain Eukaryota; kingdom Metazoa; phylum Chordata; class Chondrichthyes; order Rhinopristiformes; family Pristidae; genus Pristis; species Pristis pectinata. Next base: position 68,375,402 of record NC_067405.1, on the reverse strand, counting down.
AAGCTGGATAGTGGTAGCTTTTCAAATAAAAAAGAAAATGCTAGGTCAGCCAGCTTCTGTGGGAGATAAACAGTTAATGTTTCAGGCAACTGATCTTTTATCAGAAATGAGAGAAAGTGGAGATAAAACAAGTTTTTAGGTGCAAAGAAATGGAGGAGGAGGAGGAAGGGACAAAAAGGCCTGTGAAAGGGTTAGAGGCGGACAGATTAAATGACAAAAGGGATAATAGCCCAAAGCAAGCAAAGATAGTAATGTCAGCTTTTCATCCAATCAGCATAACAACAAAGAAACGGGAATAACCATTCAGCTTTTTGAGCTTTATTGGAACAAGGTCGATCTCTACCTCAATAATATATAACTGCCTTTTCTCAATATCTAACAATTAATTTTATCTTTGAAATTTTCAATTGACTATCCATAGCGATGTTCAAATTTCCACTGTCCTTTATGTACACTGCTGAATTCCAGTGTCAATTAAAAACTTTGATTTCTCCCCTCCTCCCTGCCCCCCAGCACTGACATTTTAAACTTAAATTTATGCACCCTGTTCTCATAATTTCTTCTTTTAGCCAATCCCTTGGGATCAAGGGTAATTTTCACTCCAGTTTTTATGTTTTCTAAGGTGGCTAATGAGGCCAATGTGGGAACCACAGGCTACTCCACAGATGGTACAGAAGGTGCCAGAGTGGGTTGGTGGATAGTTTAAAGTGCTGTCCTGCTTTCACCACTTACATAAGGGTTTCTGTGAGCTCCTGGTACATTGCCTCAGATTCTCAATGCCATCCTGAATGTTTCTCCACTTTGAGCAGTCATGAGCCAGAAATTCCCAGAGTGCTGATGATGTTGCATTACTCCAAGGAGGCTTTTGAGCACATCCTTGATCTTTTCCTGTCTGCCTGGTAATTCTTTTTGTGATAGAACTTGAAGTAGAGTGTGTGTTTCGGGAGTCTGGTGTCAGGCATGCAAATGACATGACCAGCTGACTGTAAACAAAGCTTCAAAGCATAGGATGTTGGGCTGGGAGAAAACACTGACATTGTTTGCATATCCTTTCAGTAAATTTAGAGAGTTTTATGGAGTTGGTATTGGTAATACTTTTCCAGTGCCTCAATATGCCTGCCGTAGGTGGTCCAGTTGTCAGAAGTATAAAGGAGGGCAGGAATCATTGCTGCTAGTCGACCAGTTTTGTGCCAGGTCTGAGATCTTGACCTTCAAATACTCTTTTCAGTGCTCGCACACTGAAGCCAGTGGCGAATTTTATCATTCATGTCATTGCCAAGAGATGGCTCCTGAATATGAGGATTAAATAGACCAGAGTCTTGTTGTGATCCTTTATTGTTGGAGGGCACTCTGGTGCTGGAGGCAGGTTAGAAAAGGACTTTTGTCTTGTGGATATTGAGTACAAGACCCATCCTCTCAAAAGCTTCAGTTGAATGAGTTGATGGTTTGAAGCTTAGCCTCTGAGCACCGCAAGTGCAAGCATCGTCATAACTCTATTAAAACTGATATAATTCTGGCATATTTATGCTCTGTACTCTTTTAGCCCAGTACATCTGTATTGAGGTGTGGTGTCCAAAAATGAATGTTGTACCCCCGGTGAAGACTGGCCAAAGGTCTGTGCAGCTGAAGCCATAATTCTTCTCCAGTGTATTCCACCCTTCCGACAATAAAGCCAACATTTCGTGATTCTCTTTGATATCATTTTGTATGTTTCCACGAGCTTTTAAATGATTCCTCTACATGCAAGCCTTAATTTGTTCCCCCCCCCCCCACACCTCAGCCAATTTTCTAGCCTCTCTCTATAAAAGCAGATTCTTGTTTCTAAAAAGATAAAAGGTAGAGGACCTCAGTTCTTCCATTTGATTTGTATATGTCACAATTTTTGGCCTTTTCAATTAGCCAATCAACATACTTCTTCTATCTGATCAATTTAATGTACTTCCAAACTCTGTCCTATGCAAAAGTAAAATCACAACAGGCACAGTAGCGTAGTGGTTAGCATAACACTATTACAGTACCATAGACCCAGGTTCAATTCTGGCCACTGTAAGGAGTTTGTACATTCTCCATGTGTCTGTGTGGGTTTCCTCTGGGTGCTCCGGTTTCCTCCCACATTCCAAAGACATACGGGTTAGGAAGTTGTGGGCATGCTATGTTGACGCCAGAAGTGTAGCGACACTTGCAGGCTGCCCCCAGAACACTCAACACAAAAGGTACATTTCACTGTGTGTTTTGACGTACATGTGACTAATAAAGATACTGTATCTTATCTTAGTTCTTCCTCCACATTTGAGTGTTCATGTGGAAGAATCATCAAAGAACAATGGGAACATATCAAACATTATCAAAGAAAATTCAAGAAAAGATGAAGTAAAAAGCAAAAGCCAAATACATGGAGAAGAACATGTGTGACATGTTGATCAGCTAACATTCCCCAAATGTAAAAAAACAAATTGCTGGAGGAACTCCACAGGTCGAGCAGCATCTGTGGAAGGAAAGGAATTATCAACATTTTGGGTTGAGACCCAGCATCAGTCCTGTTTTTTGCTCCAAATAACAGCATCTGCAGTATGGCTGATGAAAACATTCCCTAAATTCTAGGTTTAGATAACCTCTTTTTAGAACCTTATTCAATGCCTTCTGAAAGTCTCTATGGGAAACATACACAGAAACTCCCTTATCCTCTGATGACCTTATCAAAACATTCAACTAGTTTATGCTCAAAAACAAACGGTGGTAGGATGGAAAAAACAAAATGGGGGTGATGACAAAAGAGACTGAATAAACAATTGGATGAGAGGGCTGCAGAAATAAAGTGTTAATGGAGACACAAGAGACTGAAGATGGTGGAACCTGGGAAACCTGGAGTGAAATAAAAACAAACTGCTGCAGGAACTCAGTGGGTCGAGCAGCACCTATGGTGGTGGGTGGGAGGGGGGAAGGAAGGAATTGTTGATGTTTCAGGTCAAGATTCTGCATCAGGACTGAGCTCAGAATGGGACTTAAGAATTCAAATGGTCTGTGGTTCTGCATTTACCTTTCCTGACAACAACAATTTCCACATTTAGCATATTTAATATTACATAAACATCTCAAAGTGCTTCAGAATCAGGTTTATTATCACTGACTTATGTGACATGAAATGTTGTTTTTCGGCAGCAGTACAGTGCAAAGACATAAAATGACTATAAATTGCAAAATAAATAGTGCAAAAGGAATAACGAGGTAGTGTTCATGGACCATTAAGAAATCTGATGGCGGGGGGAAGAAGCTGAGTGAATCATTGAGTGTGGGTCTTCAGGCTCCTGTACCTCATCCAAGATAGTAGTAATGAGATGAGGGCATGTCTCAGATGTGAGGGTCCTTAGTGATGGATGCCACCTTCTTGAGGCACCGCCTCTTGAAGAAGTCCTTGATGGTGGGGAGGGTTGTGCCCGTGATGGAGCTGGCTGAGTCTACAACCCTCTGCAACCTCTCGCGATCCTGTGCATCAGAACCTCCATACCAGGCTGTGATGCAACCAGTCACAATGCTCTCAACTGTACATCTACAGAAATTTGCAAGTCTTTGGCAACATACCAAACCTCCTCAAACTCCTCACAAAGTAGAGCCGCTGATGTGCCTTCTTTGTGATTGCATCAATGTGTTGGGCCCAGGACCTCCGAGATGTTGACGCCCAGGACCTTGAAGCCACTCACCCTTTTCACTGCTGACCTCTCAATGAGGACTGAAGTGTGTTCTCCCAACTTCCCCTTCCCGGTCTTCCTGAATTCCTTGGTCTTGCTGACGTTGAGTGTGAGGTTGTTGTTGCGACACTACTCAACCAGCCGACCTATCTCACTCCTCCACGTCACCATCTGAGATTTTACAAACAACAGTGGTGTAATCTGCGAATTTATAGTTGGAATTTGAGCTGTGCTTAGTCACACAGTCATGAGTGTAGAGAGAGTAGAGCAGTGGGCTAAGCACACATCCTTGAGATGCCCTGTATTTATTGTCAGCAAGATGTTATTACCAATCCATACTGACTGATCTCCCGATAAGGAAGTCGAGGATCCAGTTACAGTACAGAGACCCAAGTTTTGAAGCTTGGTGATTAATACCGATGGGATGATGGTGTTGAACACTGAGCTGTAATCAATAAACAGCAGCCTAGCACATCTTTTGCTGTTGTCTAGGTGCTCCAAAGCAGAATAGAGAGCCAATGAGGTTGATCACTGTAGACCTGATGCAGTAGTGGGCGAATTGCAGTGGGTCCAGGTCCTAAGATTATGTCTCTAACTTCGCACAGAATAGCTTTTTGCTCTCACATTGAACCATTTATATTATTATGGCAGTTGACAGAAATATTGGTAAGGTGGAGGTTGTAAGGAGAAACAAAGGAGGAAAATGAAGTGAAGAGGCAGAGAGCCATGGAAGAAATTTCAAAAATATTCAATATTTAAATAACAGGATGGCATTTAGAATTTTCCAGTCCAAAGGTAAAATTTCATATCTAATTTTGGAAAAGTATAACTAACACACCAGCAATTTCCTCATTTACTATTTTTAAAAGCAACTTCTTCTCTGCACCAGACTCTAATCCATCCAACATCAACAGCTCAATAAGCACACAACTCTTACCCAGCATTAAAATCCTTAAAAAAACAACTTATCTTAACATAGTGCATGTAACATTGTGGAACATTCCAAGAACTGTACAGGAATATTATAAACCAAATTTGACATGTTATATTAGGACAGAAAGATGGGTTATAAGGGGAATATCAATGGAGAAAGAAAGTTAAGACAGAAGGACTTAGCAAAGGAATTCCATTGTTTGTCCTTATCTACAATGATGGAACAATTAAAGTTGAGGACAGAACTGAAGGAGCATGCAATGCTGGAGGATTGAAAGACTGGATAAATTCAGAACTTGGAGGCAATGGCTATTCAACTGATTTGAAAATTTCAGGAGAATTTTCAAATCAAGAACCCAAAGTAGGCCAATGAAAAAAAAGTTTATGATTGATCAGAACTTGCTGCATACAAGAACATTTTGAATGACCTCCAGTTTTCATAGGGTAGAATCTGGGATGCTACAGGCCAGGGGTGACTTGGATTAGTCTAGAATTAAAAGCATGAATAAGGGATTTTTGTGAGTGAATGAGCTGAGGTAGAGTTGGAATTGGGGGAGGCAACAGTGTGAAAATAGCTTGAATGCTGGCACAGGTGCTCATCACATTTGTTTATTTGAGGGATGAATTCAGTGGCTGAGGAATGGGGACCAAATACAATGACCTTGTTCTTCACAATATTTATTTCTGATCATCCAGAGCTGATACAGCACAAGCATTCTGACAAGTTAGAGACAATGGTTGAGCTAAGCGAGGTGCCAAAGAATGCATGGCTGTTTTCATTGTACTTGCCCAACCTCTTTCCAACCCTGCCTTTTTGTCCAATTCTAGTCCCTTCCCCTTCATTAACCTCACTCGACTTAAGCGACTAGTCCAACTGCTTCTCATCCAGCTTCAGCCTCTCACCCGAAAGCATCCATCCCAAATCTAACCCTTCACCCAATTTTACCCTCATCCCTAACATACCCTCACCAGCTCTAACCCCTCACTCAATACAAGCCTCTTCCCCAACTCCACACTATTTCTCCCCAACACCAATCTAATGCCCGTCACCTTTTCTCCAATCACCCTCTCAATAACTAGCTTTTCTCTCAACTGAACCCATTCACTCAACTCCAGCATATTCCTCCACAACCAACTCTATGCAATTGCCCAAAACCCCACACCAAACTCTAGCCTCTTGTCTAACAGCATCCTCACTCCCAATAACTTCTTATCCAACAGCACTCACACCCAACTGCTTCTCACCCAACTCCACCCTCTCAACAAACACCAGCTTCTTCCCCTACACCAGCTCTTCTTGCCCAAACTCATTACAACACCTGCATTTTCCCTCAATACTGGTCCCCTTGTCCAACCCCAGCTTCTTTCCTGAAAACTAACCTCCTTGTCCAATGCCAGCTTCTTCCACAACCAAACCTCCTTGTCCAATACAGTCATCATCTGCCTCCAATCCTTTGCCCAATGTTTCTGAGCCTGCTGCACCTCCTCCCTAAATATCCTTTTCACCAACACTAGTTTATTCCTCAATTCCACCCCTCACCCAGCTCCACCCTTCCCACCCAACAGTATTTCACTCAACTCCTACCTCTTAATCAACACAGACTTCTTCGCCAGCTCCACTCAATCAATTTCACTGTCTTCCATAACACTTTGTCCAACACCACCTCCCCATCCAACTATTTCCCCTTGCCTAGCCCCGACCCCTCACTCAACAGTTCTCACCCAATTTTATCCTCTTCTCCAATACCACAAGAAAATAGGAGCAGAAGGCCACCAGGTCCCTCAAGCCTGTCCTACCATTCAATATAATGATGGTTGATCTTTGCTGACCTCAGCTCCTCTTCTGTACCAGTTCCCCATAACACTGAATCTTTCAAATATTAATCTATCTCCACCTTAAACATACCTAATGATCTGGCCTCCACCCCTTTAGGGACAGAAAAGTACAGTGATTCACTACTCTTGAGACAAGAAATTTCTACACGCCTCAGTTTTAAATGACAGGCCCCTTATTTTTCTGGCTCTGTCTTATTATTGTGACTCTATACCAGTAAAATAACTCAAGATCTACCCCAAGCCCTCTTAGGATCATATATGTTGAATAAGGTCATGCTTATTCTTCCAAACTCCAAGGAATACAAACCCAAACTGTCTAGCCTCTCTTGATAAGATAATCACCCTCTGAAAAAACAGCAGCTTCTACTGTAATATACTATTCCTCAATCAACTCCAACACCCCACCAACTCCACACTTGTGTTTAATATCCTCTCACTCAATACTCTCATGCCCAATATTTTCTCATCCAACCCCACCTACATGCTGAACACATCTTTCATCCAACTAAATCCTTTTGTCCAAACTCCAAATCTTTGCCCAACTCACTCTGTCCAAATTTCACTATTCTCAACAAACACCCAGGTTCTTACCCAATGTCACTCTTTCACTTAACTCCACACTCTTACCCAACTCTACACTATCAATAGATAGTGGCCTCTCCCCAACACCAAACCTCTTGTCCAATTCCAGCTTCTCCTCAGTTAAACTCCCTTATCCATTTGCAAGTCCATGCCCAAACCCACCCTCTCACTCAACAGCTTTTCACCCAGACAACCTCTTCCAACATCAGCTTCTTGCCAATTCCTCACCCATTCCACCCCACCTAACTGCTACCCTCACCTAACTTCATTCCACCACCCAAATCCCTCACTTTGGCCCAATACGGTCTCACCCATTTCTGTTCCCAACATCAGCTTTTTCCCCTACACCACCCAATCCTTGTGCCCACAAGCTTCTCAGCCAATGTAAGTTTCTTCTCTAAACCATCCCTTTACACAACACCAGCTTCATCTCCAAATAAAATATCTCAACCAACACCAGCCTCTTCCCAATAGCTACATGCCAAAATCCACACTCATTGCCAACTCCTCACTTCCAGCCAACTCCAGCCTCCCATGAAACAATAATGGAACATCTTTAGCAACCTCTCAAGCAGCCTCAGCTCCAATTCTAAACCAGTCTCACACGCAGCTCTAGGATATCACTGAAGATCAAACTGCCACCCAACACTTACCACGCGTCCAATACCAGGCTGCACATCAGAATCTCACTCAACAACCCTCTCACCTCATGCCAACCTGACTCGAACTTCTCTCTCAACAGCAGCCCCTCGCTCTGTTCTGTCGGTCCAGAACCTGTGAAGCCTGCAAGCCGCCGCCACTCACAGCCATTCAGATTGACGACGAGCCGCAACCACTGACAGTTAACTGCAAGCGCCTCCGCTCTTTGAAGGGATTTTGTGCGGGCGTTTCGGAGCGTGGGCCCAGGGCTGCTGGGAGTTGTAGTGTGACCACGGGTGCTCGCCGCACGGCTTAGCTCCAACGCGCGGTCAGCAAGACTACAAATAGGGGAGCATGCGCAGCCTGGGCACTTTTAAACCACGACAGTTATGGCACGTGCGAAGCGCTGGAAATTCCGCGGGTTCAGGATGAGCATCGTGCTGTGGGACGCACAAGATCTCAGAGACTGGCGTTGCCTTCGAGAGGATCTGATTCAGTTCTTTAAAGTAACTTGATATATAAATGGTGAAATTGGATAGGTGGATTCTGGAAGCAAGGAAAGTGGATGTGTGCAGTTTATTTCCGAGGAGCATGATCAACCTGTTGTCATTCTGGCGGCAGTATTGAAGACTGGCTCCTGAAGGCCAGGTGAACATCATACATTTCTGTAAAACTGCATTCAGTGGAAGGATGGAGGTAAGATTTTAAAATATTATCAATGGGTCGGCGCTTCTTGTTTGCTCACTTTAGTCAGAGATCGAACAAAAACGTTTATCAGTTTCCAGCTTGGGTATGAGTTGCAGTGATCATTCCTCGGGAGGTGGTGGGCTTGGGATGGGGGTTGGGAGTGAGAATATAATTAGGACAAAAATGTAGAGCGGCAAAAAAGAATCCCGAATTGCTTAAGAATTCGCTTCCGGAAGCCGTTCCGTAAGGCAAATTTTATGTAAACTGATGTCTCTAAAACCATATACATGTTTGGTTTATACTTTGACAGTAGGATGTTCCTTTCCTATCAACATGCAGTATACTGCAATAAAATTTTTTAAAATGGATTAAATAGACTGTGGAAATAAAAGCTAATGGAATAATTAGAAAATAATTTAACATTAACCTTTCGTGCCTTAATCCTTAGTGTTGACTTGTTTGTATGAAGGGGTAGTTATGGTGGTGGAATGCTGGCTAATTAATCGGGTGAAGGGAAGACGAGCAAGATGAAGCTGGAGATGGTTATCTTGGTGCTGCAAAAGTTATAGTTGCTGGTGGCCTTAGCCTTCAGCAATGAACCTGTCCAGGGAGGACCACACTGCAGCCTTTCTTTTTATATCAAAGATAGCCTTATTGCAAACACACCATCTTGGATGATCCTACTGACCTTGGGGAACCTGGTGGTCTTGGCGTTCATTTCTTCAAGGCATTACAGTCCTGCATGGAAGTTCCTTAATGCCTTGGCCAAGTCCTTCACAGTGAATCTTTCTGGTGATTCTACCTCGGGTGAATCATATGCTTGGGTCTCTTCAGCAATCTTTTGAGTTACCAACTCCATTAAATCCTCCATCATTGACTCCTGAGAGTGGTGTTTAAGTAACATTTATACATCATTCAACTTCCACCTAAAGCTTGACAGCTTTATTGGCTACTTCACCAACACTTCACCTCAAAACCCTAGGAACCATGTACAAACAGAGGGCACATATTATTACAAATTTTATTCATATTTGTTGCTTTGTCCAGACTGCTGCAATGTTCTTGACAGTCTCATAGGTATTGCGCCCCTTTCAAAATCCCTTCAAAGTGTTCCCATTCTTTCCTTCCATAGCTTTAATAACTTGAGCAAATAACCAGAGGAGCCAACACACTTGATCACCGCTACACCACCATTAAGAACACTTACCATGCCATCCTGTGCCCGCACTTTGGCAAGTCTGATCACCTGGCTGTACTATTCCCAACATATAGGCAGAGACTGAAGACCTCAGCACCAGTGATGAGGACTGCGAAGGTATGGTCAAGGGAGATGAAGGAGCGTTTACAGGACTGCTTTGAATCGGTGGACTGGACCATATTCAGGGATTCATCATTGGATCTGAATGAATATGCCACGGCCATCACTGACTTCATCAAGACCTGCATGGATGAATGTGTGCCATTGAGAACATACCAAGTTTTCCCAAACCAGAAGTCCTGGATGAACCAGAAGATTCGCAGCCTGCTGAGGGCTAGATCTGTGGCGTCCAAGACCGGTGATCCAGAGCCCTACAAGAAGTCCAGACACGACCTATGGAAGGCCATCGTGAGAGCGAAAAGGCAATTCATTGTGAAGTTAGACACAGTCAGATGCACGACAGCTGTGGCAGGGTTTGCATGCCATTACTTCCATTAAGGCGAAACCTAACAGCATAAATGGCAGTGATGCCTCACTTCCTGATGAGCTCAACACTTCTTACGTACACTTTGAAAGAGAGAATAACACTACCCCTGTGCAAGTCCCCAGCATCTGACGACCCTGTGATCCCTGTCATGGAGGCCGACGTCAGAAAATCTTCCAAGAGGGTGAACCCTCGCAAAGCGTCAGGCCCCGACAGTGTACCTGGCAGGGTACTGAAAATATGTGCCGACCAACTCACTGGAGTGTTCAAGGACATCTTCAACCTCTCACTGCTGCAGTCAGAGGTTCCCACCTGCTTCTAAAGGGCATCAATCAAACCAGTGCCCCAGAAGAGCAGGGTGAGCTGCCTCAACAACTATCACCCGGTAGCACTCGGATCTACTGTGATGAAGTGCTTTGAGTGGTTGGTCATGACTAGAATTGAATCCTGCCAGAGCAAGGACCCGGACCTGCTGCAGTTTGCCTACCACTACAACAGGTCTACAGCGGACGCAATCTCACTGGCTCGCCACACGAATTTGGAGCACCTAGACAACAGCAAAACGTATGTCAGGCTGCTGTTTATTGATTACAACTTGGCTTTCAACATCATCATCCCCTCAGTACTAATCAACAAGCTTCAAAACCTGGGCCTCTGTATCCCCTTCTGCAACTGGATCCTCAACTTCCTTATTGAGAGACCACAGTCAGTGCAGATTGGTAGTAACGTCTCCCAGCTGACAATCAACACAGGCACACCTCAAGGATGTGTGCTTAGCCCATTGCTCTACTCTCTCTATACTCATGACTGTGTGGCTAGGCACAGCTCAAACGCTATCTATAAATTTGCCGATGACACCATGTTGTTGGCAGAATCTCAGATGGTGATGAGGAGGCGTACAGGAGTGAGATAGATTGGCTGGTTGAGTGCTGTCGCAAAAGCAACCTCGCACTCATTGTCAGCAAGACCAAGGAATTGATTGTGGACTTCAGAAAGGGGAAGTCAGGAGAACACACACTAGTCTTCACTGAGGGGTCAGCATTGGAAAGGATGTGCAACTTCAAGTTCCTGGGCGTCAACATCTCAGAGGATCTATCCTGGGCCCAACACATTGATGCAATCATAAAGAAGGCACATCAGCGGCTCTACTTTGTTAGGAGTTTGAGGAGATTTGGTATGTCACCAAAGACTTGCAAATTTCTACAGATGTACGGTGGAGAGCATTCTGATTGGTCACATCACCACCTGGTATGGAGGCTCCAATATGCGGGATCAAAAGAGGTTGCAGAGCGTTGTAGACCCAGCCAGTTCCATCACGGGCACAACCGTCCCTGCCATAGAGGACATCTTCAAGAGGTGGTGCCTCAAGAAGGCGGCATCCATCACTAAGGATCCTCACCATCTGGGACACCTTCTTCATGCTACTACCATCGGGGAGGAGGTACATCGGGAAGAAGATCAACACTTAATGTTTCAGGAACAGCTGAAACAGCTTCCCCTCCACCATCGGATTTTTGAATGGTCCATGAACCCATGAACACTACCTTGAATTCCTCTTTTGCACTATTTATTTATTTTTGTAACTTATAGTAATTTTTATGTCTTTGTCTTGCACTGTACTGCTGCCACAAAACAACAAATTTCACGTCATATAAGACAATGATAATAAATCTGATTCTGAAATTCCCTGTGCAGGTAATAGGCCTTAAAGGTTGCAATAACTCCTTTATCCATCTTGTGCAACAGTGAGTTTGTGGTTGGTGACATGTATGCAGTCTGAACCTTAACGACCAGATGATAATCATCTAAATATACAGAATGTCAATGGGCATTGTCAAGAATCAGCAGGATTTAGAAGGATATTTGCCTTGGCAATATTTCTTCAACTGAGGGATTGAGTGGTGTCAAAATCAGGCCTTGAATATGACAATGGTAATCGAGGCCTTCTGGTGAGACACCCATTCAGTGGAGAAAGAGCATGTACTAATCCCTTTCAATACCTGGGGAATTTCAGCATGGAATACTGGAAGGAATCAATCTGCAGTCCCAAACTACATTTCCTCCCAGCAACATAATGAGACAATTCTTGGCAACTTTAAAACTCGTAATGCATGTGCAATATGCTATTTTCTTTCAAAGTAAAGCAGTTTCATCAAAATTAAACACTTGCTCAAGCAAATAACTCCACTCATAAACGATTTCAGCTAATTATTTTGGAAATTCCTTGGCTGCCTTATCAGTACTAGCAACGTCATCACTCACTTTCATGTCATGCAAATTTGAAACCACCCATGACTTCCCTCTGTTTCATTTTTTCTTAGCTTTCAAGTCTTCATAAAAAACTTTCAGCTTCTGTATTATTACACGGCTAAGCATCGTACACACACCAGTGATATGATGCTCTATCCACATAATTTCCCTTAAAAGATGTTGTTATAGTGCCAGAGTGTTGCAACACTTTTAAGGGAGACCGGGAGAGTGTTATAGGTTCTGTAACAGCAAATTATTAATTTTGATTTGCTTCCTAATGGTCAAAAATGGGCCTGAAATTGGTGAGTATAGTTAAGGGAATTTTGCCAGATGCCAACTTAGTAAATGGGTTTACAGGAACCATTTGAAGCAAGCTCTTATAACATCCAGCTGCATTGTAAATGTCTTAATGTTGGTGATCTCAGAGGTTTATTCCCCAGCAACTGCTAAATCTGGTGCAGCAAACATTTCTGTAACTTAGTTACTTTTTTATTCTCGTTATAATTAAAACTATAATTAAGTCAAGTTCATTTGTGGCCCCAAATTTTCCACTGTAAATAAACTCAGTAATTGAGTTACTGTAGGCAGGACAATTTGCCAAGACAACAATAACATTATAATTCTTTGTTTGCTTATCAGTTTGTAATCTATTGTATGCAAGATATCTAAAATAAAACAATTCAAATTTGACCATTATTCTCCCCTCGATTTACCTGGTTTTACATAGTAATATCAAGCAGTAGTTTTCTATGATCTTATTTAATGGGCATTGGGAAAAACTAATTTGCATCATAATATTATCAAAATTTGAGCAGAGAGCAAGCAATGCATTCACAACCTCACACTCAAATGAAATAGAGATGAAAATGTCTATCAACATTGTGCAACAACTCTGGGATTAGCACTTGATCCATTGGCACAATTTGTGATTAATGATTATCAGTGTTTACTATTACAGGGATGTCATTGTTGAGATTTTTGTGGCAATTTTGCCTGCTTCAATATATGTTGAATGTCGATATTTCATTCTAGGTCAGTTTGGATTTCAAATTAAAATATTGTATTTGCCATTTGGCCAGATATAATAGACACCAAAGGTTATTTTGCACATTTTGTGAAGTAAAATGATGTCATGATATTTTTGGACATTTTCATGATTACATAGAATCAAATTGTGAGCTAAAGAAAGCAGCTTGGAAGAATGGTTACTATAATACACAAGACCATGATTCTCTTCAGTCATGATATTTATCATGGCTTTGTGGGTGCATTCTCACCTCTGAGTCAGAAGGTTGTGGTTCCATATTCCATTTCAAAAATTTGGTGCAGAACTCAAGGTTGAACTTAACTCCTAATGAGGGAGTTCTATGTTGTCAGATGTGCCATCTTCTAAATGATATGCTAAACAAAGTTCCTGCCCTCTCAGACTGATACTTATGAACAGAAGAAATAAAAGCAGGAGCAAGCCTTTTGGCCCTTTTCCCCGACTCTTCCATTCAGTAAGACCATGGCTGATCTTTTACTTTAGTACCATTTTCCTACACTATTGCAAATAAAATTTGGTTTCTTTAATATCCAAAAATCTGCCAATTTCTTTCTTAAATATATAAACCAACAGAGCTTACACAGAGAATTTTGTCAAAAATTTCTCATCTGAGTCCTAAATCCCTACCCCTTATGCCGAGGTTGTGGCACCTGGTTGCAAATCACCACAGTTAGGATAACATCATCCCTGCACCTAACCTGTCAAGGCCAATAGGTATTTTGTATGTTTCAGTGAAACCACATCTCATTCTTCAAAATTCTTTAAAGAAAAGGCCCAATCAGTTTAATCTCTCCTTTTAGGACAATTTCCTCATCTCAGGACTCAATCAAATGAACCTTCATTGCTCTTCTTCCATCACAAGTATATTCTTTCTCCGATAGGGAGACCAAACCTGTTCATAATATTCTGGTTGTAGTCTCACTAGGTCCATATATAAATGCAGTCAGGCAACTTTATATGTACTGTATATGCATATTCTCTTATAAAGGCCAACATACCATTACCTTCCTAACTGCTCACTGTACCTGCAAGTTAATTTTCAGTGATGCATGTAAAGACTACCAAGTCTCTTTGAACACAAACATTTTTCAATTTCTCACCATTTAAAAGATACTGTTTTCCTATTTTTTCTATTAAAGTGAGAACCTTGCATTTTTCCACATATTCTACATATTATGCATGGCACGGTAGTGTAGCGGCTAGTGCAATGCTATTACAGCGCCAGCGATCGGGGTTGGATTCCCGTCGCTGTCTGTAAGGAGTTTGTACGTTCTCCCGTGTCTGTGTGGGTTTCCGCCAGGTGCTCCGGTTTCCTCCCATGTTCCAAAGACATACGGGTAGGTTAATTTGGGATTTAAAATGGGTGGCGCAGACTCATTGGGCCGGAAGGGCCTGTTACCTCGCTGTAAATAAATTTTAAAAATTTTTTTAAAAAGTTATATCCTTGCCCATTCACTTACTACTTCTATTTCCCATTGAAAGCCTTTCTGTATCCTCTTCATGACTGTATCATTATATTACACATTGTCTCCTCATCCAAATCATTGTCAATAGTTAGGGCCCAAGCACTAATCCCTCATTTCCCTTTCAATAATCATGTTATTTTCCAAGTGCTTTTCAACCATTTCCTCAATAATAGATTCTAGCAGTTTTTCCTGCTACTGATGTCAGGCGAACCGGTCTGTGGTTTCACATTTTCTTTCTCTTTCTTAAATGGTGAGGTTAGATTTTCTACCTTCCAATTTATGAGAATTATTCTAGAATGTCATTATTACACAGCTTTATGGGAGCTTGCTATGTACAAATTGGCTATTGCACTGCCTCCATTACAACCGTGGTTACACTTCAGAAATATTTCATTGGCTATTAAGCACGTTGAAGTTATTTAAGGCCACAAAACAGTTACGTAATTGCAATTCTTCCTTATTTTTCATGCCAAGTTGCAAATATTTTTTTGAAAAATGGAACATTTATGTCAATTGTATGATGAAAGACGATAAGAATGAAAATATTTTTCCTCTGGATGGATGAAGTTACAAGCTGTCTGCATTTCAGGTTAGGAAATAAGAATGTCTGCTATGGGTTCTCAGTTTATTACTTCCTTGCTCTCTAAGTTAGATGACATTTCCATACAGTTCCCTGTCTGGGGTTAGGATTGTGTTTATGTATATATAACTTTCCAACTGGGATGATTGCTTATCCTGTAATTACCAACCTCAGAATATTACTTCTTTCATAAATATTGTTATCAGACAAAAATTTTCAGTAGAAAAGGTCTATATAGAACTATTGAAACTAGTCATGAATCAGAATATAAATTCAAACATGAGAAATGGCTAAATAAAGAACTGAGCTTCTACCAGCATCTTTGATTTCCATGGAATGGGTAAACATTCTGCCAGTGACCATTACACTATTTCTCATATACAATTTGCTATATTCATTTAAAAATAAAATTCTTATTTTTTTAAATGAATATAGCACCTTTCATGATTTCAGAATTGTGCAGCTAGTTAACTATATGGAGACATGATTGTAATATAGCATATGTGCAGCCAATTTCACACAGCAATATGATAATCACCAGATAGTCTGTTTTAGTGGGATTGACTGAGGGTTAAATATGAACCAGTACATCAGAAAGATCTGTTCTCCTTAAATAGTGTATCAGCTTTCTTACATTCATCTGAAAGAGAAGAAGAGCCTTGGGTTCATGTCTCATTTAAAGTATGGCACCCCTGATATTGCAGCACACCTCAGTTCTACATTGGAGCAGCTGTTTAGATACTGTGCTTGGAATAATGCTTGAACCCACATTTTTTTTGACACAGGCCATACCCTATTGGCTACAACTAACACCTGAATGGAATATCATAATACAATCAGAATTAGTTGTGTTGCTATGTAACAGCACTACAAAGCATCCTGCAGTTCAAAAAAACTAGCTCACTATCAACTCCTCCAGTCTCTTTCTCAACCACCTCCTCCCTGTGACTGAACACTGCTCCTCAGATTACAGTGTGGATTCCTCTAAAGCCACCTACACTCCAGCCACTACACAGCCTTTTTTTTCCCCAGACTCAATAAAACCATTGACCCGGAGAGGGACTGTGGAACATTCTCTTAAAATTCAGCTGCCCAGAGAAATTCATCTCCACCTTATGTTTGTTACATGACAGCACGCAAGCCATGATTCTAATAACTAAGCTAATCTCAATGAAGACTGGAATTAAACAAGGGTGCGTCTTTGCCCAAGCACTTTTTTCAATCTTTCTCACTGCAGTACTGCACCCCACTTTCAGCAAGCTTGTCACTGGACTGGAGCTGATCCACAGGACTAATGGAAAACTGCTCAACATATAGTACCTATACTCCAGAACTAATATTGTTCCAACCTCATGATTGTGCTGCAATATGCAGATGGGGCTTGTATCTGCATGCTTTCAGAGGCTGTGCTCCAAGTTTACATTGACTCATTCACTGAAGTATACAAGGGTATGGGCCCCTGCTGTGCAATATTTCTCTGACAATAAAGGCTCATGGCAAACCCTTGGAAAATATGGACCATCTGTCATATCTCAGGACCAACTCCTCAGTGAAGGAAAACATTGAAGGTAATGACAAATTATCATCATCAATGCTCCAGCTCAGCCTTTGGAAAATTGAGAAAAAGAGTGTTTGAAAATCAAAATCTCAAACCTGGCAGAAAATTTATAGAGTGATTTCTCCCTTTTTTTATGCTTCTAAGATCTGGACTACCTACAGCAGACACCTCGTAGGCACTGAAAAACGCCTCCAGTACCATCTCTGCAGAATCTTCTATATCTGTTTGAAGAAAGTTTAGCAAGCTGACTTTTATCAGTTAGGGCATTGAGTATAGGAGTTGGGACATTATGTTGCAGTTGTATAAGTCATTGGTGAGGCGACACTTGGAGTACTGTGTACAGTTTTGGTCATACATTTATGAGGATGTTAGCAGGACTAGAGGGCCTGAATTATAGGGAGAGGTTGGCCAGGCTAGGTCTTTATTCATTGGAATGTAGGAGAATGAGGGTGGCCTTATTAGAAGTGTTTAAAATTATAAGAGGCATTGATAAAGTGGATTGTAAGAGTCTTTTCCCCAAGTTAGGGGAGTCCAAAACTAGGTGGCATTGATTTAGGGTGAGAAGGGAAAGATTTAAAAGTGACCTGAGGGGCAACTTTTTCATGCAGAGGGTGGTGAGTATATGGAATGAGCTGCCAGAGGAAGTGGTTGAGGCAGGTACAATAGTATAATTTAGGAAGCACTTGGATAGGTATATGGAGGGGCGGGGCTTAGAGGGATATGGGCCAAATGCAGGAAATTGGGACTAGCTGAGTGGACAACGTGGTCGGCATGGACTAGTTGGGCCGAAGTGCCTGTATCTGTGCTGTGTTATTTTGTGACTCAATGAATAAACAAACCAATGCCAGCATCCTTGCCCAGGCCAACATTCCCAGCCTTGATGCTGGGGATGTTGGGCAAGTCACATCATCACACCATGTGTAAGTCCACCCTCAGACATCCAAAATTGGCACTCTATTCTGAGCTCTGTCACAGAAACAGATTACCAGGTAGAAAGTGGAAATGATAAGTATATTCTCAAAGTCTGCTTGTAAACATGCAATATCCACAAGATCCTGGGAATAACTGGACATGACCTCTGACTGGAGAAGGAGTGTTAACCATGCATTAATGGTTAAAAAAAATACACATCACCACACAAACTACCCACTCACCCATCCCCTCAGACACCTCTTGCTCCATCTATGAAAGAATCTGCAGGTTCCTATATTGCCTCAGAGGGGAAGCAAGTCATCCTTGACCCTAAGTGACTGCCTAAGAAGAAGACAATCAGGGATGGTGTTACGGACTCAGTGAAAGTCCCTTTAAGATAGAGAGTGTGTGTGTATGTGTGTGTGGGGCGTGCTTACGTCAATAGAAGATAAAGGACGTAATGACGTTGTTGGAGAAGTCAGAAGAAGAAGAAGGAGAGAGAGAGAAGGGAGAGAGACACCAGCCTGCTTGTTTTCTCTATCGATGGATGAGAAACAATAACTGTGTTTGCCACTGAAATCCATGTATGGAAGTTGGAAGTAATCCAGTGGAGTTCACTTTGTTGCTGACCTGTAGAAGGAAACAGGTATTTGTGTGTGGACGACCACGGTTCGGATGCTTTTCGGGGTGAGGAAGTCACTACCGAGTAAACACTGAAGTGTCGTTTGGGTTCCATCGTGGAACATTTGGATTTCGTATGTACTCTCTCTATGTTTTTCTACATCTACATCTTATCTTCAGACAACGGTGGTTGTTGAAGAAGCCCTTGCTCATGTTTCACCTTATGGCTTGCGGAACTGAACTTTAAGAACCATTCCGGAACTGGGAGTTTTGGACTTTGTCACACACACACACGAAGAGTTTAGTTTTGGGGTTAACGTTCGAGGTTTAACATTTTTGAATTCTAACATACTAACATTTTTACTTTTATTTTACGTATTATCATAAGTAGTGATTAATAAAATAGTTTTTAACACTGAATCATGCTCAGTGTGTTTCTTTTGCTGCTGGTTCGTGCGAGAGGTCCCGGGTTCAAATCCCGGACGAGCCCCCAATTTTGTCACGAACCAGCAGCAAAAGAAACACACTGAGCATGATTCAGTGTTAAAAACTATTTTATTAATCACTACTTATGATAATACGTAAAATAAAAGTAAAAATGTTAGTATGTTAGAATTCAAAAATGTTAAACCTCGAACGTTAACCCCAAAACTAAACTCTTCGTGTGTGTGTGTGACAAAGTCCAAAACTCCCAGTTCCGGAATGGTTCTTAAAGTTCAGTTCCGCAAGCCATAAGGTGAAACATGAGCAAGGGCTTCTTCAACAACCACCGTTGTCTGAAGATAAGATGTAGATGTAGAAAAACATAGAGAGAGTACATACGAAATCCAAATGTTCCACGATGGAACCCAAACGACACTTCAGTGTTTACTCGGTAGTGACTTCCTCACCCCGAAAAGCATCCGAACCGTGGTCATCCACACACAAATACCTGTTTCCTTCTACAGGTCAGCAACAAAGTGAACTCCACTGGATTACTTCCAACTTCCATACATGGATTTCAGTGGCAAACACAGTTATTGTTTCTCATCCATCGATAGAGAAAACAAGCAGGCTGGTGTCTCTCTCCCTTCTCTCTCTCTCCTTCTTCTTCTTCTGACTTCTCCAACAACGTCATTACGTCCTTTATCTTCTATTGACGTAAGCACGCCCCACACACACATAAACACACACTCTCTATCTTAAAGGGACTTTCACTGAGTCCGTAACAATGGGCAATAAACATTTGCCTGTACCCCACGTATGAATAAAGAAAACTGCCCCAAAATAAGTTCATGTTTGGGTTATGTGAAACCCTTCTTGAACCAAGGTACTGAAGCCAATCATAACTAGCACCCCAACTAAAACTAGCACGATGCCAGAATTGATCCAGGAAATAATTGAAACAGTGGCTGAATTCAGATTTGTTTTTTTTTCCTGAAATGAAAGAGCTGGCTAGAGCTTATGAAGGTTAGATGTATTCTTAAGAAACCCTATGGCTTCTGTGAGACATCAAGAGAACAATAATTCTCTGTTCTATTGGGCTCCTGTGCAGAGGTTTCCAGGATAATGCTTCAAATTCAAAGCTGGAAAACAATATAAATTCAAACTGAAGTTACTGAATGACCCTGAAAGCCTGTGCAACTGAGCTGGATGTATGAAAAAAATTATTGAGAACTACACAGTTGATTTAACCTGCATCACAGTAACCGTGTGCATCTTCAAATTTCAAAGTGATAAAGCTGAGAGGAGGAATAGGAAAGACTATTGTTTAGTTTGTGAATGAGTCATAAGTGGGAACAACTTGTGAAAGATGAGTAAAAGAATTCTGCAAAACCACATTTGATACCAGTGAATAAAGTGGCTGTGGATGAATTTGATTCATATAAACTCCCTCTAAGTGGAAATTATAGTGAACCGAATAATCATACCTTAGCCATGACAGTATGTCTAATCTTTTTTTTGGTAATGTAGCATGGCTGCTAGTGATGCAACTGTTCAGAATAGGGATAAAGGATAAATTCCTAGTTAACCTGTTTAATCACCAAATTGAATAAAAGCAGGACTTTTGGTTGGTTATTCACTTATATTATTATCCTTTATAAACTAATTGCAAGTCTGATTAAATTGAAAAACAAGAATTCCAAACCATTTTGTTCGCTACTGTTATGATAGTAGCCTGTGGCACTTTACAAAATTGATCTAATGGCTATCAGTCAAAAAACTCATTGGTAACAGAATCTTCTGAATTCTGGATTATCTAAAATGGAAGAGTAACATTTTACAGGGTCAGCTACAGATATCTAAATCACATTAAACCTGTATCTTTAGATTTTTTATAAATTTGAATGGAAATTTAATTCCAATTTCCCAGTTACCTTTAATCTCAAAGATCCAAACCCATGTTCTCATTCCTCTCTCCATCGTTATGCCCTCCTCTTCTCCAGGAAGGAAAGATTACTGTTGATGTTGATCCATGGGAAATCTTAATACCAGTTGAAATGCTCATTTTGCATTAGACCAGACATTGAGCAAAAGGAAAAATTGGAATAGATAAAAATATAATTTAGACAGATTATTGTGACTGGATAGAGATTGTTTGGACAGGAGGAGATTGTTTAAGAAGAAGTGTTTGACATAGATATGGATGAGATGGCAATTGTTGGGAAGATTAATGGAGCTGGGATCTTTAGACTAAGGATTGTTGAAACTGTTAAGGAATTTTTGGAGCAGGAGTTGATAGGATTGGAGAATATTTGGAGTGTTTGGATTAGAACTTGTTGTTCAGGACAGGGACTGTTCGGGCTGGGTTCCTCACTGTAGGGATACTAAAACTGGAAATTTTGAGAGGAGGATTATTAGGATAGGGAAGCAGAGGTCAGACAGGATTATTGGGATTGTGATGTTAATACAGGGTGGTTGGAACTGGGAATGTTAGGATCTGGCACCAAATGTCAGTGGAGGGCAAAGATTGTTGCGACTGCAATTGGTGGTAGAAAGACTGGTGAGCCGTGATTTTTCTTAAACCGGGTAGGGACTGTTGTGGCAGGGATTTTTGGGACATAGATTGCTGTGAATGGGGTTGGAAAAACTGGGATTATTATGACTGGAATTGCTGTGAGGGTGAGTATTAGAAAAGGGGTTGCTGGGAAGGGTTCCTGGCCAGGGAATTTTGGAGCAGAAATTGATGGGATGGAATTGCTCTTCAAAAAGAATAATTGAATGAGTATGCGTGACTGAGAAGTTAAAATCAGATGAAGATTTTTGGGACCCAAATTATTACAAAAGGGCTAATTATGTTCTTAAGACCAAGATTGCCAGCCTCCTGAACTACAGCCATCCTTATCTACTGACACCCCACCACCTTCACTGCCCATTCACTGCTGGAAACATCCTCAGTCCTAGACAGCGCATTTTGCTTTGCGCATTCCATATTGCCAAAGACACTAAAGCGGCATGATTTGTTATGGGGCAATTTCTAGACCTATGTTTTAAGGGGATTGTACTGTTTATTATGAATGTGAGAGATAGGTAGAAGTGAATGCTACTGTGCACTTATGAAACAATGTTTTCCACAGAATATTAAGAGGTGCAGCAGAAAGCAAATTATATCTTTGGCATGACTGCTTAAGACTGACATGGATTGTTATATCTGAAGAGTTAGAAATGATTTGCACTGTGCATGCCTTCCTCTGACAAGAAGCAGACCACCTGTTTAGTTGCTCATTGTCACAATCAAATCTCCTAGTAATGTATTTTCACTAGCAAGAGTGATTAAACTAGAATCTCTGTTCTAAATACAAGTGATATGATTAAACTATTAGAACACCTGAATTTACATTCAGAAAAAACGTTTCATTGATAATCTTTCTTTTTAAAAAGAATGACGGGATGCGGAGAGAGCTTTTTGTAAGGCTAAGCTGAATGTCCATGTGGATATAGACCAGGAATGGTTTTGATTGAGTGAGCTGATGAGCATGTGATAACGGGTAAATTTATGCTGCGTTGCATAAGGCAATTAGGAGGGATAAACGTTAGGAGGAATAGCATCAAATTATTTAAATTCTGAAGAAATTGGGAGTTTAAAACTTACTTATTCTACGCTTGCTATCTGATCAATCTAAAATCATCTCTAAGCAGTTGTGTTTAATAAATGTAAATATATAGCAGCGATAACCACTTTGTCCCTGTGATTATTTGTGCTTCTCTAACTTCACTGCCCAAGGGACTACCACAACTGCAAATATTGTTCACTTTTTCACATTTTTGATGTTAAAAAGAATTGAGTTACTGGTATGATGGCATCCGTCTTATCGCTGCAATGAGCACTTTCCAAGGAGGTTGCAAATTTATTAGTAATTATGCAAATATATAAATAAAGGTTTATATCCTTTACATTGTTAGTCTTGTCAAATTAACAGGCTTTTTCTTTTGCCCCCAACCTGTTAGAATTTTCTGCTTTTCTTAAGTTTGTCTCTGTTGAGTATTTGATCACCTGAGGATCCAATCTAGCCTGAAATTTTTTTATTGATGAATCTTGTCCACTATAAGGTCTTCACCTCAAATGTCTTGTTTCATCAGTGACCTTCCTTTCACTATCAGGTCAGGTGATTACACAATATTCAATTCTATTTGCAACCTTTTCTTCTAGCCAAATCATTTGTGTGGATGATCCAGTTGAGTTTCTGGTCAGTAGGGACACTCAGCAGATTAATAATTGGAAACTTATTTATTGCTTTTGCCATTGAAAGTCATGGGTAGATGATTAGATTCTCTCTCGTTGGATATGATAACTGTCAGGCACAAACATTGCCACTTATCAGTCCAAGCTTAAATGTTTGCTGGGTGTTACTACATGCAGTCATGATATACTATTCACCAAGACTACTCCAACTGCACCCCTCACACTTGCAACCATTACAACCAAGAAGCACAAGGGCAGCTGGTGCACCAACTACCTGCAATTCCCCTTCAATTCACGCACCATGCCTTATGAGGAAATAAATCATTGTTCCTTCATTATCACTGAGTTTAAATCCTGGATTCCCTACCCTACACTAGAAGGACTGCAGGAATTTAAGAAGGTGGCTCAAGATCACTTTCCCAAGGATGGACAATAAATGCTGATCTTACTAGTGAAAATCACATCCTGAAAAATGAATAAATAAATAAAGTAGGAAATTGCAGAGTCTACCTGCACATAGCAAGGTTTCAAAGTAGCATTAAAACTTTACCAGGCATCCTTGACTGAGGGAAGAATATTAGCAAGGATATCGAAAAGAACTGCTCAGCCTAAATTTAGCATCTCATTGAAAAGTGGCAACAGTACAGCACCCACAATTTTAGCACTTAATATTCTGGAGTGGGTCTCACCACTTACTGAGACAAAAAGAGTGATACCATCTAACCCCTTCCTAAAGGTGAATTACTGAAGATCTTCCATCTATATAGATCTAGTGAATAACACACAGTAGCACCCCTAATGGCACAATAACCACTTTCTCTATGCTAATTAGTTGCCTGTTGAAACTACTGAAGTCAGAGCTGACAGGCATTGGTGAGTAGAATCTGAGTGGTTATGCTGGAATTGGATTCCAAAGATTTACATGGCTTTGACATCCTGTGCTGTGTAAATTTGCAAGTATATAACAGCCAAAATATTACAATATGTTGCTCTAATTTTTTCAATGCTACACAAATGAAAACCAGTTGCAACATTTCTATGATGGAAATTTGACCAGACCCTTGCTGCTCAAATCACACTTGTATGGATCACCAAGTTTTTGCAATGGAGATGCTTGTAATGATATTGTTTCTTATTTTTGCCCAGAGAAATTAGTTCATGTGCTTCCAAACAGAATCATTTTTATTCTCTTGTTTTTGATCTATCATGTACTAAACTTTACAGATTTTGATTCTGAGGATTTTTTTCTGGATCATTTTACACTAACTCAGTGCCAACTTACAGATTTTAGTCAGAAAAATGAGGCACCTGACATGAAGTGTCACAATCTAGTCATCATAATTAAGCCAGTGATCATTATTTTCTGGGTTGGAAAAGCATATAATGATTATAGCACAGAAGGAAATCATTTGGCCCATCTAGTCTTTATAGGCTTCCAGTAGAGCAATCCTATCAGTCTGATTCCCCTACTTTTAACCCATATGTTTGTTTAGTTCCCTTTTGAAGGCACTCCTTTTTTTCTGTCAGGGAATTCCAAATCATAACTATTCTCTGCATAAAGAAGTTTTTCCTCATAACTTCATTGAATCTTTTGCCCCAACTCTTAAACCTATTATGCCCTGGCCTTTGAACTATTCAATAATATTTCTTTCTACTCACCCTATATAAATAAGTCAGAACCTTGTTCCCCTCTATCACATGGCTTCTGAAACTTGTATGCTCCAAAGAGAACAATTCCAGCTTTTCCACTCTAACATTACAGCTGAAATTCCTTGTCCCTAGAACCTTTTTAGTAAATATTTTCTGCATCTTCTTATATCCACAGCTGGAGAGATAGTATAGCAACCAGACTTTTACATAAGAACATAAGAAATAGAAGCAGGCGAGGCCATCTAGCCTGTTGAGCCTGCTCTGCCATTCAACAAGATCATGGCTGATCTGGCCATGGACTCAGATCCACCTACCTGCCTTTTTCCCATAACCTTTAATTCCCCTCCTATGCAAAAATCTATCCAACTGTGTCTCAAGTATATTTAATAAGGTAGCCTCTACTGCTTCCCTGGGCAGAGAATTCCACAGAATCACTACTCTCTGGGAAAAGCAGTTCCTCCTCATCTCCAAACCAAATCTATTCCCCTGAATCTTGAGGCTACGTCCCCTAGTTCTAGTCTCACCTACCAGTGGAAACAGCCATCCTGCCTCTATCTTATCTATCCCTTTCATAATTTTATATGTTTCTATAAGATCCCCTCTTATTCTTCTGAATTCTAGTCCCAGGCACCGCAGTCTCTCCTCATAGGCTAACCCCTCATCTCCGGAATCAACTGGTGAACCTACTCTGCACCACCTCCAAAGCCAGTATCTCTTTCCTCAAGTAAGGAGACCAGAACTGCACACAGTACTCCAGGTGTGGCCTCACCAGTACCCTGTACAGTTGCAGCGTAACCTCCCTGCTCTTAAATTCAATCCCTCTAGCAATGAAGGCCAACATTCCATTTGCCTTCTTGATAACCTGCTGCACCTGCAAACCAACCTTTTGCGATTTATGCACAAGCACTCCTAAGTCCCTCTGCACAACAGCATGCTGCAATCTTTCACCATTTAAATAATCTGATCTTCTATTTTTCCTTCCAAAGTGGATGGCCTCACATTTACCAACATTGTACTCCATCTGCCTGTCCCTTGCCTACTCACTTAACCTATCTATATCTCTCTGCAAACTCTCCGCATCCTCTGCACAATTTGATTTTCCACTCAATTTAGTGTCATCAGCAAACTTAGATACACTACACTCGGTCCCCTCTTCCAAATCATTAATGTATATCATGAACAGTTGCGGGCCCAGCACCAACCCCTGCGGCACCCTGCTCACCACTGATAACAACAACACGTTTATCTTTTATAAATGGCATACACCCATTTATCTGATGTTAAGGAAGATGACCAGAAGCTGGCTAAAATGGTAAGTTTTATGAACCATCTTCAGTGAATGAAGAGAAGTAAAAAGACAAAGAAGTTTAAATAGCAAATTCCAGACTTTAGGATCTTGGCAACCTAAGTCATGCCCACCAATAGTGGTGTGATTAAAAGCAGGGATGATGAAATAACCTGAGTTGAAGAAACACAGATATCCTGGAGTTGGAGGTGATTACAGAGTGTAGCAAAGCCATGGAGAAATATACAAATAAGAAAATTTTACAATTGAGGCACTACTTAACTGGGAGCCAAGGTAGGTCTGCAAAAACAGGGATGATGGGTGAAGAGACGAGATTCTCTGGAGTAGCAGGAGACAAAACTTTTCAACAAATTTTCAGAGATGAGAAAATTTGCTGCTTTGTCAATACTTTGAAAGGAAATTTCAAGTATAAAGACACAGCTTCTTCACAACAGGATTGAGACAAATTCTCTCTTTTGATTTCAACTAAAATATTGAAATTTTCTTGGCTGTAGCACAGTGTAACCATGTAGCAGCTTCTTTTACATCTGATTTACATAATGATTGAAGTGTAGGCATTAGCACCATATTTCTTACTGTTTTCTCCAGTTTAAATACAGATTGCAAATTATCAGATCGTAAATTATCACAACAGATTCCTATTCCTCCAGCAAACTTATGGATCAGTCTTTATCCAAAACAATCCAAACACCTCTATTAGGGAATGGACATTTTTACCTACCATTCCTATTATATAACCTTTACTCCCATTCTACATGGATGCTCCCAGTAAATTTCAATTAGGGAGCCTGACACCTTTCCCATGCCTTCCCAACAATAGTGTAGTGCAGAGGAAGTTCTGTCTTCAGCTTCACTTTATACCTGTCTGATATAAACAGTCAGGCCACTGTTTATCGATTACAGCTCGGCATTCAACATCTTCATTCCCTCAGTGTTAATGACCAAGCTTCAAAACCTGGACCTCTGTACCTCCCTCTGGAACTGGATCCTTGACTTCCTTATAGGGAGACCACAGTCAGTGCGGATTAGTAGTAACATCTCCTCACTGACTATCAACACAGGTGCACCATAAAGATACGTGCTAAGCCCACTGCTCTGCTCTCTCTATATTCATGACTGTGTGGCTAAGCACAGCTCAAACACCATCTATAAATTTGCCAATAACACCACTGTTGTTGGCAGAATCTTAGATGGCAATGGGGAGGTTTACAGGAGTGAGATAGATCGGCTCATTGAGTGGTGTTGCAGCAACAACCTGGCACTCGACATCACCAAGACCAAGGAACTGTTTGTGGACTTCAGGAAGGGGAAGTCGGGAGAACACACCAGTCCCCATTGAAGGGTCAGCTGTGGAAAGGATGAGCAGCTTCAAGTTCCTGGGCATCAACATCTCAGAGGATCTATCCTGGGCCCAACACATTGATGCAATCACCAAGAAAGCACACCAGTGGCTCTACTTCGTTAGGAATTTGAGGAGGTTTGTTATGTCAGCAAAGACTCTTACAAATTTCTATAGATGTACGGTGGAGAGCTTTCTGATGGTTACCACAGTTTGGTATGGAGGCTCCAATGCACAGTTTCACAAGAGGCTGCAGAGGATTATAGACTCAGCCAGCTCCATCACGCGTACAACCCTCCCCACCATCGAGGACATCTTCAAGAAGTGGTGCCTCAAGAAGGCAGTATCCATCATTAAGGACCCTCCATTAAGGAAATACTCTTTCCTTACACCATCTGGGACATGCCCTCTTCTTGTTACTACCATCAGGGAGGAAGTACAGGAGCCTGAAGACCCAAAATCAATGATTCAGGAACAGCTTCTTCCCCTCTGCCATCAGATTTCTGAACAATCCATGAAGTCATGAACACCACCTCATTATTCCTTTTTTTTGCACTATTTATATATTTTTGTAATTCATAAATTTTTAAGTCTTTGCATTTGTACTGCTGCCGCAAAGCAACAAATTTCACGTAATATGTCACGTCATATGATAATAAATCTGATTCTGATTCTGGAACCTCGGTTGTAAAGTGTGTCCACTACTAAAAGGTAGTTTTGTGGAGAGACACTAATGCCCAATTTTTAAATGAAAAGTTTAGGCAATCTCATTACTTTAACTGATACCACTAAATACAAATCTGAATGGTTATGATTTTTATGGCATCAAAATAACATTTGATAAAGTATCACATGAAAGTACATAATGAATATCATTTTTCATAGAAGCTGTTCCCTTTTGAGGATGGTTCAAAAAACAGGTAACAAAGTTAGATTTGAGCAATAAGTACAAGACGGCTGTGAGGAAAATCTTTTTTATGAAGAGGATAGTTACAAACTGGCATCTATTACCTTTAGGGTAGTGGAAATCGAATCATTACCTTTGAAAGGGATTTAAATCTTTAAAAAACTTTATTTATACAGCACAGTAACAGGCCCTCACGGCCCAACGAGTCCGTGCCGCCCATTTAAACCCATGTTAACCTACCCGTACGTCTTTGGATAGACACTTGAGAGAAAATAATTTTCAGAGCAGGTGGGAAAGAGTAGAAGAATAGAACTGGCAAGATTACTAAGAGCTGGCATTATTATAATGTACTGAAAGGCCTCCTACTGCTTCTATGATTCTGTGAATCTCGTACCTTATCACAAATGCTATCTTTTCCAATTAGTTTTGAGAGCTCTTCCTGCCTCTAAAATTTCCATATAATGGAAATGGGCGGCACAGTGATTCTACAGGTAATGCAGCTGTCTCTCAAATCCAGTTTCGTATATTCATTTCCGACTTCCAGTGCTGTCTGGGTGGCTGTATGTTCTCCTTGTGACCTCATGAGTCTTCCCTGGTGCCCTGGTTTCCTCCCATATCCCAGAGACATACAAATTGGCAAGTTCATTGGCTGCTATAAATTACCTCTGATGTAAGTGGCTAGTGAGACAGTCAAGGAGTTGTTAATGGGCATGTGTGAGATAAGAGGTTGCAGGGAAGTAAGTGAGGAAGCAGGATTGATGGGATTGCTTTGAGAGTTGGCACAGATCTGATGGACTGAATGACTTTCTGTGTCATCAGGAAATATAAAAAAAATGAAATACATCAAGTCATTAGTTCTGCTTAGGAAACAATCACACAGAACCAAAGGATAGGTTTTGGTGACAAGACATAAATGCCACATTGTATGGAACCTCTGTCCTCTATTTTAACATTCAATATGTTGGGAGAAGTTCAAGAATTTGAAAAAGGGGCATTGAAAAACTTTTAAAATGGGAATTATATCGCCAACTTGGGGCTGGTGTTATGAAATATACCTGCTTGCAGAGGAAGGAAATGATTAACAGATTTAAATTAGTCTTCAGCTATGTGAATAGTAGCCGAATTTAAGTCCAACTTGTCCTGGGAAGGGAACTCTAATAGCAAAAGGAAAGTGGGAATTGCCAGCTCCAGAAGATAAGTGCCTTTTACAGCATGCCTTGGGGGTGACAAAGCAAGAATGGTCCACTCCACAAGGAAGCCTCTGTTCTCCCCTCTATCAGTTTCAACTTTTACCTCCACTTCCTGTGCTGGCCAATTTTCCTCCTACAAGCCCAGATCTCTTGTTCCCTCTCTCCTCCTGATCATCAGGGACCATCCCCAAGATGATCCCCCTTCAATCACTTCATCTCTCTTGAATATTAGAACCCACAAGTCTGAGAAATTTTAGCAATAACAAGCATGATTATCATGGATTTACCACAGAATATTATTACAAACATATCACTTGAAGTGTTTTATATAAATTATATTGCCATCCAAAGCATTCTTCACTAAGAAGAGTCAGTAGCTTGGTGCTAACTCTGATTTTGCATTGTAAGATTCAGTTCAGTAGTCAAATTGGGAAGACAAAATTGGTTGAAAATTTCATTTTAAAAGAAGTTAAAGTGAACATTAATGTCTGAGTTTCTTATTTAAAATGGTCATTTACATTCCCATAATTTAAGCTTGGACTGGAGCAGTCTAAGAATTGGGGATAAATGAGATTAGCATTCATTTCAAACTTCTGCTCAAGTAACATCCAAAAAGAGAATGATAGGGATCCGGGAAGGACAGTATAATCACATTACTGGAGAAGATTTTGTTTTATTAATTTATAGGATTTGAATATCTTTAGCAAGATATATATTTTTGACTCTCTAATTGTCCCTTAAATCCCATTTCAGAGGGCAGTTTAGAGATCTTTATGGGACCATACTTATGGGTCAATGTTAAAAAAAAATGGGATTGGTATTGTCCCAGATTTTGTAAGAATATTTCAGCAAAGTTGTCCACAATCATTAAATAACGCTACAGTTTCCTCTTTTTTGAAAGTGTGCATGAAAATGTGAATATGGATAAAAACTACTATCAGTGCTTAGCCACCGTGCAGTAGGCTTCCCCATGATGCTGGACTGCTTAGGGTGGGGTATAAGAAGTTTTTCACCGGATGTTTACATTATGGATTTGCTGAAAAATTTTGTGCCAGGGTAGAGGGGGTACAACTGGAGCAACACACAAAATGCTGGAGGAACTCAGCAGGTCAGGCAGCATCGATAGAGGGAAATGGACAGTTGATGTTTCAGTTTGAGACCCATCATCAGGACTGGAAAGAAAGAGGGGAGAAGCCAGTATAAAAAGGGTGGGGGGAGGGGATTGGAGCAAGAGCTGGCGGGTGACAAATGGATCCAGGTGAGGGGGGAAAATGGGCAGGTGTGGGAGAGGGACAGTGGGAATGATGTACGTAGCTTGGAGGTGATTGGTAGAAGTGACAAAAGGCTGAAGAAGATGGAATCTGATAGGAGGGGACAGTGGACCATGGAATAAAGGGAAGGAGGTGAGGAGGGGAACTGAAGGGAGGAATGTGTGGGTGATGGGCAGCTCGAGAGGTCAGGGGAGGGGAAAGAGAAGGGGTGATGGGCCTGGTGCGATAAGGAAAAACAAAGGGGGTACAGAGGGGGATGGTTACCAGTAGTTAGAGAAATTGATGGTCATACTGTCAGGTTGGAGACTACCAAGGTGGAATATAAGGTGCTGTTCCTCTAATCTGCATCTAGCCTCACTTGGCAGTAGAGGAGGCCGTGGACAGACATGTCAGTGTGGGAATGGGAAGTGGAATTAAAATGGCTGGCCACCAGGAGATCCTGCCTGTTGCAGTGGACAGAGCAAAGGTACTCAACGGATACAGCCATAAGTTAACCAGCTGTCACTTTTCCCCCCCTTTTTTGTGGTCAGGGCTTGTTTTGGCTGCTGCCCTTATGATGCAGAAGGCACTTTTGCAGCCTAGGGCCATACCACCAAGGAATATGCGAGCAGTTTCCGGAATTTTTGCCAGGGAAGATCACCACAGGTGAATATGGATTACTTTTAACCAATGACAATATCAGGGCTTGTCATTGACTTGAAAGCCCAATGAGTTTTATGTCACTGATAGAGAACCAAGAATTCATTTTACATCTCTAGATATTTGTTATTTCTATTTGCTTCACGTCATTGTAAACTAACCTAGCTGCATGGTAAATGACTGCTTACTGGTACTCTGGTTAGTGTGCAGTTTATAAAATGGTCGAATAATTCAGCACACTAAGATTCAATTCAGCACAGAGAGCCAGTGGTAGCTTTTTGAACAAGCTCTCTAGTTCTTTTTTTTACCTCCTATTTCTCACTCTTCAAATATTTATCCAGTTTCCTTTGTTAAATTAA
Organism: Pristis pectinata; assembly: GCF_009764475.1. NCBI lineage: Eukaryota > Metazoa > Chordata > Chondrichthyes > Rhinopristiformes > Pristidae > Pristis > Pristis pectinata. Next base: position 68,343,601 of record NC_067405.1, on the reverse strand, counting down.
TATTGAATCTGCTTATATTTCCCTTCCAGCAATGCATTCCAGATAATAAAGGCTTGATGCGTAAAACATTTCTTATGCTCCATTTTTCTGCTGATTGCCATAAATGTCTTTCCTCTGGTTATTCAACTTTTGACACTGGAAATATTTACTCCATCAAAATCATTTGGAATTTTGAACATCACTATTAAAATTTCTGATCTGTACTAAATAGAATAACCTCCATTCTTCAGGTCTTAACAAGTAACTAAAACTTTTCACCTCTGCTGTTATTCGTGTATTTTCTTCTGCACCCTCTTTACGGCCTTGACATCCTTCCTAAAGTGCAATGTCAAGAATTGACCACAGTATTCTAACAGAGATCTATAAAGATTTTGCATAACTTCCTAGCTTTTGTATTCCGTGCCTCCTATCTACAAAGTCAAGGATCCATTTTTTTTAACATCCATCTTAACTTGTACCAAAGGTGACAATCCGGGTGTTTCTAGACTGGAAACCATGGATGAACCAAGAGATCCACTCCCTATTGAAGTCTAGGACTGCAGCATTCAAATCAGTTCACCCTGACCTTTACAAGAATTCAAAATGTGACCTCCATAAAGCTATCAGAGATGCTAAGAGGTAATACCAGTCCAAAATCAAGTCAGGCTAAAAAACGAAGTCGGGCAGCATCGCCAATAACAGCGCATCCTTTCCCTATGAGCTTAACGCATTCTATGCACGTTTTGAATTCAAGGGGATTGGTGTGTCACCACCCACCCCGGCAGCTTCCAATGCACCTGAAACTATAGTCACCGTTGCGAACGTAAGATCAGTCTTCTGGAGAGTGAACTCATGGAAAGCATCTGGCCTGGATGGTGTCCCTGGCCGTGTCCTTGGGTCCTGTGCAGATCAGCTGGCAGGGGTATTTGCAGACATTTTTAACCTCTCCCTGCGTCAGTCTGAGGTTCCCACCTGCTTTAAGAAGACCACTATCGTCCCAGTACCTAAGAAAAACAAGGTAACATGCCTTAATGACTACCACCCAGTAGCTCTAACATCTACCAACATGAAGTGCTTTGAGAGGCTGGTCATTGCACGCATTAACTCCAGCCTCCCAGAAAACCTTAACCCACTGCAATCCATCTACCGCCGAAACAGGTCTATGGCGGATGCCATCTCCCCGGCCTTACACTCATCTCTGGAGCATCTGGACAGAAAGCACGTACCACCAGGCTCAAGGACAGCTTCCATCCCACTGTTATAAGACTATTGAATGGTTCCCTAGTACAATAACGTGGACTCTTTACCTCACAATCTACCTTGTTATGACCTTGCACCTTTTTGTCTACCTGCACTTTCTCTGTAGCTGTGACACTTTATTCTGCATTTTCTATTATTTTACCTTGTACTATCTCAATGCACTGTGTAATGAATTGATCTGTATGAACAGTATGCAAGACAAGTCTTTCACTGTACCTCAGTACAAGTGGCAATAAACCAATTCCAATTGCCCTGCCACCTTTCAAAAGATGTGAAAATACACCTACAACTCTCACTGCTCATGCACCCATTTGAAAGTTTTGCTATTTAATAATATCACTTTTCTTCATTACCACATGAATCACTTAACACTTGCACATTAAATTTGATCTGCCATGTGTCTGCCCACCTAAACACTTTGTATAGACCCTCCTGGTCTGTTGTCATTCTCCTCATTGTTTATTACATTTCTAAGATTCATTCCATCTGAAAGTTTATGCTGTTTACATGTAAACCCACGCTGTGCACATCTTTGCATCATTATGCATGTGCTCTTTCAACTTACAAAAGGTCAAAACAGATTTTATGTAGTAAATTGGGTAACTCTGAAACAGGCATGACGTTCATGACGCCTGATCAGTCCACACATAATTGACCTGATCCAAAATGTACTAAATTTGTACTACATATCATCATGACTGGCACATTAAAGTTACCCCATGCAAACTAAGGTTGGCCTGCACCTGGCTACATCAGGCAGTGGAAGTCACTATGCAAATGATTTTGACTTGCCAAAAGTATCATGACACAACAGGGTTCTGTGGATTTCTGGGTACATGGAGAGAAAGATGTGCCTTTTCTACAGAGGGGGAGGAGTCCCACCAGGCACAAACCCAAAAGGTTTAGAATGAAGGCTGTGCAAGTCCTGACAGCCTAAATGCAGTGCCACAAGACATTCAATGTTCTTACACACACAGTCAGCATCAGAAAATGCAAGTTGCCACCATGTCTCACCAATTGTAGCGCTAACCTCAGACATTGCACAGTGAACCATAAACCACAGTCATCCACCAACAGTTGCTACTAATTAGGACTTGTACCTCATGTTTTTATGTTCCAACCACACATACGTAGCAATGTTATAAGCATCAAATTAACTGAATACAGCTTAAACACAGTGCCAGCTATTTAGGCCTGGCAGGTGTATCACCCAAATGCATTACACAATTCCCACTGGCATATATCTTCCTCTTGCAGGAGAAGATGGCAGATGACAGGGACAGTAGCATGAGACAGCAAGGTGCAGACATGGTAGTATTAACTTACTGCAATGGAGATAAGAATCCAAGACCAGCAGCAGATTAAAGTGATAGATGATAGATGCCTAATCCTCCTTCACACATCCCACCTCCTTCTTATCCCACAATACTTCCTGGTTTTACAAGCTGTGGATGGTGTGAACTACCCCTCCTCCCTGTGCCTGCGCCAAACCTACAACCTCCAGTCCTCTATCCATAATCCCCACGCCACAATCTTACCCTTATGCTTTCTTTATCAAGTTAGTCTAGAACTGTGATGCAACTAGACAATATTAGAAGAATCTGATGAAGATGCACAGTCACCCAGTTTAACATTTGTGGCTAAGTTACTGATGCCAAATAGAATTAAAAGTTAGCAAAGGCAAGCAATCAACACACAATGGGTCACTCTGCATGATTGGTTTGCAGTCAGGCAAGGGCAAAAGGATGGCACAGATCCCAACTGGCCAGAGATGAGTCTGCACATGAGCTCTACTGCAGTGGTTTCAGATGAGGGCATTGGTGAGACAGATGACAGGAGAAGACTGTTGGGAGTGCCCAGTTGGTTAAAAAATTTTCATATAATATTAAGGATCAAACCTTGTAGAGGCCTCTGTGCAGAGCTTGGATCCTTTCCAGAATTTAAATGCTGGGCAACACCATTAACTCACCTATGACTCAGCATCATGCCAGGTCTAAAGACCAATGCCTCATCTTCTATTGCAACATAAGCAAAAGCCATCCAATGGCAGCTTGCTGCTTTGGAAGCTAACACTGCCATTAGGCAAGCTCAGCTTTCAGCCATGCATGCTCAGATTGCCACTATCATAGCTAAAGGTTGTCACAGCGGTCCACCAATCTGCACCCCAAAAAATACTAAGACTGATGAGGCACCCCGTCCCCCTGAGCAAAGAGTCTGGCTTCATAAAGCACAAAACTGCTGAACTTGCTCAGGATGACAGGAATCATTATCTTACAACTCTCATTCTGCAGTCTACCAATGCCAGTGCTACTGCCCATCATCCAGCCAGCTCAGGTTACTGCCTTTCATGCACAGAGGGTGCAGCCTAAGGCTGGGGTGATGTAAATGTAGTCATCACTCTTGGAATAGAGAGCATCTGTGATCCCCCTTGTGCAGCAAGGGATAGCAAACTATGGATCCAGATGACAGAAGCTCAATATATCAAGGTTATTCCCAGAGCACATGGCATATTTCACTGACCATGTTAGTGAAGAACAAACATTTCATACATGGTTACTTATGGAGATTTATGAAGGACAATTATTCCCTGAAGATCCCGAGTGGATTTGGCCTCCTACCAAGAGCCCTATTTCCGTTTTTTCTCTCTTTTAGCAGCTTCTGTATGCTCTCTGGATATTCTCACTGTAGTGCTACACTCTCATTTTTGGGAGCAACTGGTTAGTACAGAAGCCTTGGATTCAAGCCAAGCTTCTGCAACATCTGGCCTTTTAGCAACTTCAAAGATATTTAGAAAACACCAAACCATTATTCAATCTAAACAACAGCCAGTAGAATTAAAGCAGTAACTTACATACAAGTAGATGGTGATTCTATTAAATAGCACAGGCAGGGTATCTTTCCTGTTACACAAAGCATATTCAGCTTTGCAGGGTTAACACATGGCATTAATCTGAAATGTTGATCTCCAGTTTCACAGTGACAACGTCATTGCAAAATCCTGACCTGTCTACTTTGATTTCTTCTGAAGTGCATTAGTGCCACACATTCATTCCCTTACCAATGTGGCAGCAAGGGATAGAAAACTATGGATCCAGCCTGACAGAAGCTCAATATATCAAGGTTATTCCCAGAGCACATGGCATATTTCACTGAGGACTTTGTTATTGAAGAACAAACATCTCATACATGGTTTCATTTGGCTAACATCACTCCCAAATAACAGGTGTTACCCAGTCCAACTTTGCAGCCAAATGCCAAACTTAGGCCCCAGTCCTACAGACAAAAGACCCACCTGCTGGTGAAATGTGGGCCCATCACCACTAATATATCCAACTAGTTCTGACATAGTCAGAAGACCTGGACTCTTGGTTGATGGTGGCCTTAGAGAAGTAGAGTCGTTGTATTGAATGTTTTCCTACAAAGCTGTTAAATAGGGAACTCCAGGATTTTCACTCATCAACAATGGGTGACATGGTGGTGTAGTTAGTAGAACTCCCACCTCAAACTCCAGTGGCCTGGGTTCAGTCCAGACCTTGGGTGCTGTCTGTGTGGAGTTTGCATGTTTTCTTTGTCAGCGCATGGGTTTCCCCTGGGTGCTCTGGTTTCCTCCAGAGATATGCAGGTTGTAGGTTAATTGCCCACTGTAAATTATTCCTAGTGTATAGGTTGGTGGTGGAATCAGCGGGAAGTGATCAGAATGTGGGGAGAATAGGATAGAGGCAGAATTAGTAGAGAATAAGGGTTTCTCTGTCAATCGATATAGGCTTAATGGGCCAAAGTGGCCTTTTTCTACGTAATAAGAGAATATGGAATGATAAAATGTGGCAATTTGTCCAAGTGCATAAATATTATAATACACTAATATTTTTGTCTCACATTATAGAACAGTGATGCTCAACTCTTCTTTCAGCAAAGGACAGATTGACAACGTGAAAATCTTTTGAGGGCCACTCATACAAAAGAGAAGACTCAAACCTCCTGAAAGGTCTTCACTGCTGTCGTTCCATGTGAGCTCCAATGTTAGACTCCTCATGAACTGGTAGAATGTCAGTTTCCTTCAGCTTCAACAGCAGTTACACTTGGAAATCTGGATACTAAACATATGTCAGGTTAGATGTAGCTTGGCAACTTCTTTCATTTCAATGGATGGTAACAACTCCAAGAGATTGATGCAAATTTCAGGTCAATTAGATTTTTTGAATTAATTGAGTTAACAAATGTTTGTAAGTATATTTAATTTGTTAAGTGTTTTCTAGTGCCATAGTTACTTAAAACTTTAAATTTAAAATGTTTAAATAATTTTTCTTAATTTGATTATTTTTGATAGTTTTTGATTACTCTGGAATGTTTGTGAATATCAGCAACTTTCACAGATATTCATGGCATACTGATCACCAGTACTGACTGGGCACATGGCTTAGTGGACTTATTAAAGTTCCAGAGGACCCCATTGATTAGAATAGAGATTCAGGAATCTGTCCAGAGCACTAAAAAACATGAAGGTCACTATCAACCATAGGCACTCATGCTGGGATTGCAACCATCCAGAAAGTGCTGCAAGTAACTGTGGGTATGGGAAGCTTGTTGCTCAATGAGTAAATAGGTTACTCCTCAATGAGGCAGGCCGGAAAGAACCATGCCAGGAACTGGATTAGATCCAGGAGCTGTAAAGCATGCATCACAGTTATAGAATGTTAGAACACAGTCATTCAATTCTGATACTTTCCTGTCAAGAACCACTTAGTGTAATCCCAGTCTCTTGTCAGATCTCACTATCTTTTAATGTTGCTGTTTTTCAAGCAACTAATCCCCTCAGGCCTCTGCACTGCCATTAAGTTAATCAAATACTTGCCTCACAATTCTTTCTCCATTAGATTACAGAATTATCATTTGCAAATATTATTAATGTTCCATCTTGTCAGCAAATGATATAAATCAAAAAAACTCCAAATTCCTTTATGATAATATAGAATTATGGCCTTTTTGGAATGTAAGAAACCTTCTCTATCAAATCATGTTGCTGTGCAAACTGGTTAATCTGTAACATCATTATCTTGAAGGCCATTTTGTCTTCAGGTGAATTGGATTCATGTTCTCTTCCTCATCACTGGACTTCTGAGGATGCTGAAAGGTAAGCTCCCCAGAGATAGAGTGCAAGCACAAATGCAAGCAGTTTAGTTGTGCAAGTCCAACAGACCAATGCCCAATCTAAATGCATCATCAGCATTCCCACATTTTAAATCACCAGAGTACACAGCTGGTCTTGCATCAGCTTCTGCCCTGAATACTTAGAAATAATGGATAGGCACTGCACAGCTAAATGATATAGAACAGAATTAAACCTGTTTCTGCCGGATGTTTTTTTCTTGTGGCTTGCCCGAACCTTGGCAACAAGCCTTTTTCCCATCTCTGTTCCTCATTGGCTCCATATTGAAACAAAAGAAACAGAGAAAGGGAGTTCTATTTGAATCTGTTTTTAAAATTATTTTTCAGGGTAAATTAAGGTAATGAGATCTCTTTGTTTGCTGATCCTTTTGGAAGTCATCTTTTCATACTTGATGGATCACAGTGTTCAGTTTCCTTTGTTGATGAGGATATTTCCCTGCTTCTTGTGGCCCGATACAGATAAAATCTCCAAACATATTTTCAGTCAGCTTTTTTATATTTGTTTTTGAGCTCCAGCTGGTAATTTCTACTTTGTACACAGCCAACATCCATTTAACGTTGCAGCTAAAATCCATTTTGTGCCTCAGCAAGTGACCATTTTACATCAGATACTTCAGAGCATATTCCAGATTATTGCAAAATTACTGACAGTTTGAAATATCCCAGGAAATGATCCTGTGCTAATTCATGTTAAGGCAGGGGATCTGACCACTAAATATCAGTACTGCTGGGAGTTATTCCTCACTTCCTCGTGTGGTATGATTACTCAAATGAGCAGTCATCAAGCTGCAAGTTTATAGACCTAAATATCCTGGTGCATGAGGTTGAGAGTTGGTGGGAGTTGCTTTACTCTCAGGGGTACAACAAGGCCACCATTTTCTGAAATGAAGTATAATTTTAGGGTTGGTGGAAATCCACAGCAGGGGGGAGTCACTCTAAACCTTGACCCATTGCAGAAAGAAATTCCATGATCTCAATCATTTTGTCAAGGTTATTGCTGTGGGTTGCATTTACCATCTGATTACTGCAAGCTCACAGTCTTCTCATGCACAAACAAACTCAAATGTAGGGTTGCAGCTAAAGAAGCCCATGCTAGTAATGAGCTTAGATAATTCAAAGTTTGTACCGAAATCACGCTTTCTGCTGATGTGATTTATAAGTTACTATTCAGTCATGGGTGACTCCAAGATAAACTTTGTAATCTTTGATTTTGAAAAGGGGATCACTTGAGATGAGAGTGAGTTAACAATTAGTGCTGGTACTGCAGAGATAGAGAACACTTACAGGTATTTGTACTGAGATGTAATTTTTTGGTAGCACTCTGATGTCAGTCTCCATGTCATCAACTGCAAATACCACTTTTGAAAAGTTAAGGTACAATTATCAGCTTTGACAAACTTTTGTGAGCCTGTTTGCACAGACCTTTGATGTACATGTTGTAAATGAAAAGTGCTGGTACTGATCTCTGAGGGACACTGTTGGTTGGATGACTCCCAGAACCAGAAAGATTGACCAGTTGGGACTGTAGTGTAGCGGTTAACATAACGCTATAACAGCGCCAGCGACCCAGGTTCAATTCCGCGCTGTCTGTAAGGAGTGTGTACATCCTCCCCATGTCTTCGTGGGTTTCCTCCAGGTGCTCCAGTTTCCTCCCACATTCCAAAGACATACAGGTTAGGAGCTGTGGACGTGCTATGTTGGCGCCAGAAGAGTGGCGACACTTGTGGGCTGCCCCCAGCACATTCTCAGTAATGCAAAAAGATGCATTTCACTGTGTGTTTCGATGTACTTGTGACTAATAAATAATATCTTATCTTATTAGATGCATTCTAAAAGATTAACCACACCATAGTAGTATGACTATCAAATAGTCTAATGTGCCCATATTCCAGATATTTTCATCATAGAATAGAATGACAGTGTCACATTCTGATGTTAAATCATTGAAAAAAATTACTGACTCCAGGAGCAAATAGTGGAATGCAGTGATGTGGCAGGTAAGCTGACCAAAAAAATTTTGATCTCATAATTATAGAGCAGTTTATATTCAGGGGTTAGTAGCCCTTGTGATTCATGAAGAGCCTTAGGCTCAAATAACAAACCCCAAGCACAACAGGAGTACAAATCTATACTTATACATCGTCTGCTGGTCTCCAGTAAGGGAAAGAGGTGAAGAGTAGAGTGCATCAGTGTGTAGGTGAGTGAAAGAATCTGGGGGGGGGTTAATGAGAATGTAGAAAGAATAAAAATAAAATTAATGTCGGATTAGTGTAAATAGGTGGCTGATGGTTGGTGTGGACTCGTTGGGCAAAGGGCCTGGTTCAGTGCTGTATGATTCCATAATGCAACAGTGAGCTCCAGACTATGTTCTAGGGCATAGATTACATGCTACCGCCTGGAAGGATGCAGATGCTTGGAAGGTCAGATTGAAAGTGATTGTATCCTTGACAGGCAGAACAGTCCAAGTATGGGCATGTAGCTGGAACTCTGGCTGCAGAAGGAGATAATACACAGTCATCATTGACTGAAAATATTTGCCCTGAAAACATTGCTCCTTGGAGTGCTGAAGTTGGAAGCTTTGTTCCCTGTTAAGGCTTGTGTGATAATTTAGTGGTTGGAGCTCTTCTTCTTCTTCTCCCTTAATGCTTCTTCCACTTGCTCAGAGCACCTAGCACTGAAGAACCTTGGCAAGAACATAAGAAGTAATAGAAAAAGGTCTTTTGACCCCTGGAGCTTTTTCTGGCATTCATTAAGAAAATCATTCTCCACCTCAATGCCATTTTCCTGCCTTATTTCCATGTCTCTTTCGATTCCTGTAGTATCCAGCTATCTATTTGTCTCAGTTTTGAATTCAATCAATGATTCTGCTTCGACAGCCCTCCAGAATAAACAATTCCAAAGATTCACCACCCTTCCAGTGAAGAAAATTTCTCCTCATTTCAGTGTTAAATCAGCTACTCATTTTAAAACTGTGACTTCTAGTTCTGGACACCTCAGCTAGGGAGACATCCTTCTTATATCGACTGTGTCAAGCCCTCTGAGAATTTTGTACATTTCAGTCTCAATATTCTAAACTCTGAAGATTACAGGCCGAGCCTTCTCAATCTCTCCTCAGTTGCCATCCCAGAGACCAGTCTGGTGAATCTTCTCTGCATTTCCCTAAAACAAATACATTGCCTTTAAGTCATGAAGACCGAAATTGTACACAGTGTTCCAGGTGTGGTTTTGCCAAGGCCCTCGACAAAGAGATAATAATTGGAGAAGTAACTTTAGTACTTACTAAAAATTGATTTGCCAACACTGTTATGGACCAAGAAAGCTTCCAATTTCAAATAAAATGACTCCCCAACAAAGATAAAATGGAATGATCCTTCTTTAAATATTGCAGCTGTGTGCACAAGGCACGGTAACAAGCTGGTTTCGTGTGAGTGGAAACAAAGTCCAGATGAAGGGTTTTGAAATGTCAGCTGACCATTTCCCTCTACAGATACTGCCTGACTCGCTAAATTCCTCCAGCAGATTGCTTTTTTGCTCCAGATTCCAGTATCTTCAGTCTCTTGTGTCTCCAAATTCAATTGCACAATGCACAAAACCATTGTGCAACATGATAGAATTTCTAATACCCCATCTCTTAGTTTGTGATTGCCAGTACATGTCTTATCATATTATCACTTTAAAAGTTGGTCTGACATATAATTGCAGACTCCAAATATAAAACAACTGTAAAATCACTCAACATTTCATTAGTCATTTTAGTATCTTGAAAGAAAAATTCAAGTGGCTCTTTTTTGGCTTCTGACACATTACTGGAGTACAGTCATACAATCAGTTTTTGTTGTACTTGGTAGCTTGCACCTCCAGGGTAATCTTATAAGGCTCTGTTGCCAGCAGGGGAAGGTCAGGATCACCCCACCAGCCTCTGCATCCAACACATTATCCTCCACCTTTTCCGTCATCTCCAATGCCATCCCACCACCAGTCACATCTTCCCCTCTTTCCCCCCTTTCTGCTTTCCACAAGGACCGTTCTCTTCATCCATCCCCACCTAGCCCTCCCCATCCTCTGGCACTTTCCCCTGCAACCATAGGAGGTGTAATATCTGTCCCTTCACCTTCCCCATCACCACCATCCAGGGACCTAAACAACTTTCCAGGTAAGGCAGAGGTTCACCTGGACCTCTTCCAACCTGGTCTATTGCATTCTCTACTCACAATATGGCCACCTCTGCATCGGTGAGACCAAACGTAGAGTATCTGACCATTTTGCAGAGCACCTGCACTCTGTCCGCAGCGGCCATCTCAAGCTTCTGGTTGCATGTTCTCTTAACCCTACTTCCCACTCCCACACTGACCTGCCTCTCCATAGCCTTCTCCATTGCTACAGAGAGGTAAAACACAAATTAGAAGAACATCATCTCATATTCTACTTGGGTAGCTTACAACCCAATGGAATGGTCATTCAATTTTCCAATTTCAGGTCACCCACATCCCTGGTGCTCTCCTCCCACATGCACTCATCTAGTTCTCTTCTGCCTTTGTGTATCCATCTCTACCCCTCCTCTACCTGGTTCCATCTACACATCAACCCCTCCGCATCTGATTCCACCTATGACCTACTAGCCTCAATCCTCCTCCTTCCCTTAATTTTTACCCTTATATACTGCCAGTCTTTCCTGTTCCTTCTCAATCCTGATGCAGGGTCTCAACCCAAAAGGCAACTTATACCTTTTGCCACCACAGTGGGCTCTAGAAAAATGCACAATATCTACTAACGCACTCAGTAATAATCAGCCAATCTCACAAGTACATGGATCTGCGGATATTAAGTCAGGGGATAGCAAGGCCTTAGTAGAAACCTGACTCAGGAGTCTGAAGCTGCATCAATACAGTTCTGGATGACACAAGTGTACAGAGAGCTGCTCTGCCAGCACAGAATATTGTTATGCAGGAGCAGAGCAATGCAGACTGTCAGCTGAGAGCAACTGTGCATGAGGAATTCCTTCCTATAGACATGGGTCTTGAGGCTTTAAAAGCAGCCATGCACCATGATATCTGCCCAGTTCCCTGAGGATCTAAGTCAGTTGAGCAGGAACATATTGAACTCCATCAAGATGTTGGCATTTCTCCTCCATGTATCTCCCAGTCAGCAAATCCAAACTATGCCCAGTCCTAGTGAACAGAGCAGTTTAAAGCTGGTCCTTTCAAAGATGTAGACATTAGTCAGAATCCAATGTGGCCATCTAATATTGAAACAGATCAGCCAATCCGTGAGGATGGCTGCAACTACAGAGTGGGCACAGTGTTAGTTAAAGACTTATTAAACCCACACATAAGGCTCTGAGTAGAAGTCAGTTTAATTTTTGGGATGTCTCCTTTCCTTTAAACTTTTGCAATGTAAGTAATAAATTTGGTGAATTGGAAAAATAGCTGCCTCAATATATTTCCATGTGAAAAGTGAAAGAGCACTTCATGAGCAGCTTACACATCGAATCAGGTTGTGAGAAGAACTCAGAAAGAGAGAAAACACTTTCAATCACCTGAGGAGATATTTAAATTGTCAAGTGCATTATTTTGAATGAAACACAGAAATCATCAAAGAAATTACACTTTCAACATACTGAGCAAAAAGTAGATGCACTTGCATTTCATTGTTAATTGTAGGGGAGAATCTTCAGGAATTCTGCAAAATCTCATGGTCCTTTCCCTTTCCTTTCTCAATTACTTGAGTGATATCTGAACTAATTTTACCTACACCATATTGCACTGTCTGACAAAGCCAATAATACAACTTTCACTGTTCAAGGTGAGACTTCATTTCTGGCTGTGGGCAACACATAGACTTTGACAATGATATGCAGTGTCTTAAATGCTCATCATTGCAACAATTTCTAAACACTGGTGATAACATAAATGAACAGGTTGCATTAAGAATACATCTAGTCAATGCATTTCATTTGAAAGCAGTCGATTATATATATCATATAAGAAGTAATGAGATTACTCCTGTTGGAGCTCACTTTACTTTGAACGTTATTTCTATGAAAGGTGATTGTTAATGACAAAGTAAAATCCTTGGATCTCAGAAACCAAATAAACACTTGTGAAGATCTCAGATAATATTTCAGGATGGCTGCCAATGACTAGTAGAGTTCCGCAGCGGGTAGAGTTGGGACCACAACTTTTCACTTTATACGTTAATGATCTGGATGAAGGACTGAATGCATTGTGGCCATTGTTGCAGACAGTACCAAGATAGGTACATAAACTGGTAGTGTTGCAGAAGCAGGGAGCCTGCAGAAGGACTTGGACAGGTTAGGAGAGTGGGCAAAGAAGTTGCAGATGAAATACAGCATAGGGAAGTGTGGGGTTATGCACCTTGGTAGGAAGAACAAAGGTGTAGACTATTTTCTAAATGAGGAAAGAATTCAGAAATTGGAGGTGCAAAGGCACTTGGGAGTCCTAGTTCAGGATTCCCTTAAGGTTAACCTTCAAGATGAGTTGGTAGTAAGGGAGGCAAATGCAATGTGTTAGCATTCATTTTGAGCGGACTAGAATATAAGAGCAAGGATGTACTGCTGAGGCTTTATAAGGCATTGGTCAGACCGCATTTGGAATATTGTGAGCAATTTTGGGCCCTGTATCTCAGGAAAGATGGAGCGGCCCTGGAGAGGGTCCAGAGGAGGTTCACAAGAATGATCCTGGAAATGAAAGGCTTAACATATGAGGAACATTTGATGGAGTTCAGAAGGATGAGGAGGGATCTCATTGAAACCTGCAGAATACTGAAAGGCCTGGATAGAGTGGAAGTGGAGAGGATGTTTCCATTTGTAGGAGAGTCTAGGATCCCAGGGCACAGTCTCAGAATAAAGGAATGTCCCTTTAAAATTGAGGGGAAGAGGAATTTCTTCAGCTGGAGAGTGGTGAATCTGTGGAAATCATTGCCATAGAGGGCTGTGGAAGCCAAGTCATTGGGTGTATTTAAGGAAGAGATTGATAAGTTCTTGATTGGCAAGGGAGTTAAGGGTTACGGGGAGAAGGTGGGAGAATGGATTTGAGAAAAAAAATCAGCCACGATTGAATGGCCTAATTCTGCTCCTATATCTTATGGTCTATAATTAGATAATTGCATTGTAGTGGTTATGGCAGTATTGTAGCCTATGGTGCAATATTGTAAGTACATTATCAGAAATATGTTAGTACTGTACCTGAGACTTTACAGAAGGGATTGAAGATTTTATGGCTGATTACTTGGAGCCAAAATGTACCATAACACACTGACAGCTGGACACCAAGTCCATCAGGAACTGCTGGCTAGTTGCAGTCCATCTGCCAGAATGGTCCAGACTTCTGCACCATGGCACTGCAGACAATGAGTATGGAACACAATTGAAGTTAGATGTGTGCACGTTTGACTTCATACTCTGCCCTTACACTGACCATTGAGTTCAGAGGAATTTCCTAAATTGCTAATACACTTTGTATCTAGCCCCTCATCTTTAATGCTTGACATATCAGGCACATATAGCAGAGCCCCATTCATTTGAACAAGGCCACTGAAAAAAAACATTTGGGAAAGGTTTGTTATTTATTTTATATGAATATATGTTTATGTCTTAATCACCAATAGCAATTTCATGTGCTTTTAAATAAATTTAAAAATTATATTTTTTTGTTTGTTATTTGTTTTAATTCAACTCCTTTCAATTTTTTCAAATATCTCCTCTCAGTAGGCTGTAAAGGTGCTCCATGGGCAAAGCCTTATTTCCCACTGCCTGCAGCTTGTGGCCTGCTGTGCCTTATGCAACAATCAAGGCAACAATGCAGTTAACATGCAGGTGGGACCACAAGGCACAGGCTCAGATCACCACAATCCACCCAAATGTGTGAATGTAGCAGCTGGGGTTGTGCACAGAGAAATATAAATGTGGAGATGAAATTTGATTATGTTCTACAAGGCAATGTTTTTATAACAGTAAGGTGTGTGACAATAAGATAGATTTTAATTGAAAGGTGAAGGGCTATAGATACTGGAAAGCTGAGATAAAAACCAAAAATGATGGAAGCATTCAGAAGGTCTGGTAGCAACCAAGGAGAGGGAAACTGAATTAACTTTTCAGGTCAATGACCTTTCATTATGTAAATATTAATATCAAGGTTAGTGCTGACATCTTGTTCAGGTTAACTCAAATTAAGGATTATGCCAGAAGACAAGTGTGTAATAATCATGGAGCTACTGGATCATTGCAAAAGAACCACCTGATTCACCAATGTCCTTCAAAGAAAGAAATCTGTTCTCCTTGAAAATCAAAGAAATTGCATTTGCTGGCAATGTAAAACATAAACAGATAAAGCTGGAACTACTCAACAGATTAGGTTGCATCTGTTGGAAGAGAAGCAGAATCAACATTTCAGGTTGGAGACCTTTTGTCAAAACTGAAGAGGAGATAAAAGAAACTTGTAGAGCTGCGGGGAAGGGAGAGGGATGTTTCTGAAAGGGTAAAACCAGGAAGACCATGGGGACAAACTGTAAGCAAGGTTATCTGGTCAATGAATGAATGGAAGTAATTAAAGGGTGAGAACATTGACAAAATAACTGATCAGAGACATCTCCCACACTCCCTGCAGCTTTAATTGTAACATTTTATTATATATTCTGTTACTGCTTTTCCCTTGTACTACCTCGATGTACTGATGCAATGAAATGATCTGTCTGGGTGGCATGCAAAATAAAATTTTTCACTGTACCTTGGTATATGTGACAATAATAATAAACCAATACAAGTTCCTTTTATCTCCTTTTCAGTTCTGATGAAGGCTCTCTGACCTGAAATGTTGACTCTGTTTCTCATCCCAGAGATGCAGCCTGACCGGCTGAGTATTTCAAACATTTTCTGTTTTGTTTTAAATCTGCTGTCCTTATTTGGTCTAGGCGATATGTGTGCCAAACCCATCAAATGGTTGACTCTTCACTACTTCCTTAGTTTAGGGTTAATCAGGGTGACAATAAATGTTGGCATTTCATGTGCTGTTCACATTCTGTGATGAATACTCTTTTTTTAATTGTGATAAAATACGGTTTAAAAAATATCCAGTTTGGAAACAAATAATAACCAAATGAACAGAAGGGAAAATGGCTCTCAACCATTTATTTTTATATTCTCCCCACCACCACCACCACTAGCTGTTTTCCTTTATCTTCTGTCAAGTTCACTTTCTCTCTGGGACTCCTGCACCTGGCTTTTTTTTCTATGGAGTATGCCAGCTCATACCTTTGACAGAAATTTGGCTTATGTGAGTACTTTGCTCACACACTCCATCTGGAATCAATTTGTATTGCACTGCTTTAAGTCTGGGCTGTATATTTTTTGGAAAATTTTAGTGTACTTCAAAGATGTCAGCAATGAAGAATGAAACACTTTCTGAGTTTCTGTGCCCAGTGAGTGCATCGGATATTCCTGGATCAGGTACAGTGCAGGTCAAATGAAATGTTTAGTTCACTTTAAATCATCCTGTGAAAGATGAATTATAGGAAGCAAGATGCAGAGCAAAGGTTCCTTTTCACTGGCCTAGCCAAATATCTTAATTCCAACCTCAGAAGATTTCAGTCCCATATTTGTGTGCAACTCTGCATTTCTAGTACCAATCTTGGTGATTGAGTTTATCGTATATTGCCAAAATAGAATTATGCTATAGACATGTACATACCAGAAAATGTGATACTGCTAAAAATAATTTCATGTCAGCATCAAGTCAGAATAGGGAAAAAGCTCATTTTGTTCAGCATTGGATTCAGTTCTTTTGAAACATCAAATGGGTAAGAAAATGGATGGGGTGAGTAAATGAGTCACTGAGGAAGAGAGATCTTGAAGAGGTCCCAAAGAGGAAGAATCCAGTCCCCACAATGAGTTAGCGGGTCTATGAGATTTACTGATCTTATGCCCTTGATTTGCATTCCTGCTATAAGTATACCATTGTGGATATTGAGTTTGGTTATGATGCCAATCACTGTCAAATAGTACCATTTGAAACATAAGTGGATAATGCCATGAGAAGTTGTTAGAGGGAATAGTTTACAGGAAAATAAATGGGGGAATGGAACTGATGGGATTGCTATGAGGGCTGGCATAAACCCAGTGGGCCAAATGATCTCCTTCTCTGTTGTAAGGAAATATGAAAAAAACAAAATATGAAAAATATTATGAAAAGGCAGAGAGCAAATATGCATTCCAGAGAAGTTATCATGTCAGAAGATTGATGTCTAAAATTAGGAGTGCTCAGTTGCTACAATTGAGGCCTCAGTTAATATCATATGACTACTCCAGTATCTTACTTAAAGCATCTTATTAGGCTTTGTCAACTACTAACTTTGGAAGTGAATCCTACAGACTCATGTTTCTGTGACCCATTATTTCATAATCTCCAGTGACTGTAGACAGTCTCCTTCTACACCCCATCCTTTCACAACTTTTCTCAATACCTGTTGTATAAATGAAAAAGCCACAACTTCTTTTCATTGTGGATTTCTTTAAAATAGGCAGTTCTCTAGTGAATCTGAATTGTCCTCACCCTTAAACTTCAACACCCTTCTGCTGTGTTAAACCCCAAAACTGCATAGGGTACTCCAACACTGAATTCTATTAGTTTCTTTTATTGTTTTGTTTGCAACCTGTTGTCTTTAGTGTTGTGTGAAGCAAATCAGTTCTTCAATAGCATAAAGTCTACGTTCATTCACTATGTAATCATTAATGTTATTCCTTTTACCATGATGCATCTCTAAACACTTCTTGACATTATTGAACGCCATCTACCACAATTTAGCCCATTCCCTTCTCTCTTACCTGTAACTCATCACAATTTCCTTCAATAATCCAAAGCACTAATTATCGTGAAAAATTAAAAATCTGTTTTGGAGTCCTGCAAAGATTAGCATCACTATTTCTGGAGCGATTTCCCACACATTGATATATACAATGACAACAGAATAGAATCAATTATCCACATCAACCAGTCATTTTTTTCTCTAAATGTGGTTTATATGAATTTGTACAAGTATACAATAAGATAATAAAATAAAACTGATGAAATTCAAAGTAAATTATTGCTCTGGGTAAAAGAGTGATGGTAGAAGATAGTAGGACTAGTGAATATGCAGTTATATTGGAAGGAAGTAGTTGTGAAAGTCAGTGCCTATATTAATATTGTGAAAGTCATTCATTATATTAATTAACAACTTAGATAACACAGCATAGTCATGTATCCAGGTTTGTCAATTGCGCAGTGATTTGTGGGAAGGAAAGTAGTGTGGATGGGAACATAAAATGACACAGAGACATTGTTAGCTTACGTGAGTAGGCAAAATTTCTGGAAGATGATTCAGTGCAGGTACACATCAGGCCATCCAACTTGGACCAAAAAGGCTTAGATCCAGGTATTTTTATTAAGGTAAAATGATAGGGATAGTGAGTGTACAGGGAGATTTATGTAGTCCATGTAGCTGGATCATTAAAATGTAGTCATCTGGTATTAAAAGAAAATCAATAAGTCTAATGGAATGTCATCCTATACATCTAGCTAATTCGAATTTAATTTGGAGGAAGTTTCCCCTCAGCTATACTAAGGCCTGCTTAAATTACATCTGAAGTACAGTGTACGATTCTGAGTCTTTCACTTTAGAAATAATCTAGGGAGGATAAATTATACAGCACAAACTTACCAGAATGTTATGAGAGCTGCAAAGGCTAAATGAAGAAGCAAAATAACAACTGTTTTTATACCACAGAATACTATAGATCATAGAACATAGAAGAGTACAGCACAGTATGGGACCTTCAGCCCATGATGTTGTGTCAACCTATATAGACCTACTCTATGATCAATCTAACCCTTCCCTCCAACACAGCCCATAACCCTCCATTTTTCTTACATCCATGTGCCTATCTAAATGTCTCTATTGTATCAGCCTCTACCACCACCCCTGGCAGTGCGTTCCAGGCACCCACCACCTTCTGTGTAAAAAAACCTACATCTGACATCTCCCCTAAACTTTCCTCCTCTGATCTTAAAACTGACATTCTCTGGTATTGGCCATTGCCACCCTGGGGAAAAGATGCTGGATGTCCACTCTATCTGTGCCCCTCATAATCTTATACAGCTCTATCAAGTCACCTCTCATCCTGCATCGCTCCAAAAAGAGAAAAGCCCTAGCTTGCTTACCTTTCTTCATAAGACATGTCCTCTAATCCAGGCAACATCCTGGTAAATCTCCTTTGCACACTCTCTAAAGCTTCCACATCTTTCCCGTAATGAAGTGACCGAAACTGAACACAATATGTGTGGTGTAACCAGCGTTTTATAGAGCTTCAACATTACCTTGAGGCTCTTGAACTCAATCCCCCGACTAATGAAGGCCAACACACCATACACCTTCTTAACCACCCTGTCAACTTAGGTGGCAACTTTGAGGGATCTGTGGACTTGGACCCCAGGATCCCTCTATTCCTTCACACTGCTAAGAATCCTGCTATTAACCTTGTACTCCACCTTCAAATTCGATCTTCCAAAGTGTATTACTTCGTACTTTTCCGGATTGAACTCCATCTGCCACTTCTCTGCCCAGCTCTGCATCCTGTCTATATCCCATTGTAACCTACGACAACCTTCTATGCTATCCACAACACCTCCAACCTTCATGTCATCTGAAAGCTTACTAACCCATCCCTCCACTTCCTCATCCAAGTCACTAATAAAAATCACAAAGAGCAGGGATCCTAGGACAGATCCTTGAAGAACACCACTAGTCACTGACCTTCAGGCAAAATACTCTCCGTCTATTACCACCCTCTGCCATCTGTGGGAAAGCCAATTCCGAATCTACACAGCCAAGTCTCCATGGATCCCATGCCACATTTGGTGATTTTATTGAGGTTTATAGAATTTTAAAGGGAATTCAGAGGACATTCATTGCATAGATAAGTTTTCTTCTGCAGGTGAGGTGACCAGGACAAAGGGATGGAACCTTAAAATCAGAGTCAGGCCTTTAAAGGGAAAATTAGGGAACATTTTTTGCACATGGTGGATGATTGAAAAATGGAAGCCTCCCATAAAATACAGTAAGTGCTATCTCAATCTATCATTTAAGCCTAAGATTTTGCAAGCATATTGTGAGATAAGAACCAAGGCTAGGGGTGAACACATAACAACCACGATCTCGAAGACTGAAAGGCAGAATGGTCTCCAGTTGTTCTTATCTTTCTCTGTGTTTAGATCATGGCTAATTGGTATCTTAAGCACATCAACAATCTTGGTTCTATTTTCCTTTTACAAAAATGTCCATCTCAGTTCTGAAATTTTCAATTATCCCAACCTCAACAGCTTTTTAAGGGAGAGAGTTTCAGATTCATCACTACTTTTTCTGTAAAGAAGTGCTTCTTGTCATCACCTCTGAATGACCAAACTTTAGTTTTAAAATACCTCTTTTTTAACATTCTTAGTAATGCAGAAAGACACATTTCAGTGTGTGTTTCGATGTACATGTGACTAATAAATACCTTATCTTATGAGGAATCAATTTCCCTGCATTTATCCTATAATCATAAAGATTTCAGTCAGATCACTGCATGTATACTCAAGGGTATACTGTGCCCCCTCCAAGGTCAATATATCTTTTCTGAGGAGCAGTGCTCAGGACTACTCCAGGCATTCAGGTGTAATCTAACCAAGCACTAGCCAATAATCCTTGGAGTAATGACATAAGCACTATTTACACTATTGTCTAGAGTTCTCACAGCTGTCCCACCAATGTTACACTGATAATAGGAAGAATCCCAATGGAGATTCATGATTTATGCATTCAGGATTTAAACACAATTAAAGCTTCGACTTCTAAAAGTAGATCTTTCCCTTGACAGAATTAGAAAAGATAACACATGAATAATTCAAATTACTTTAATAAATATTTCAGCATGTCAACCATGTCTCTGAATATTCCATGCAAAACTTTAATTTCACAATCTGCAGAATGTTTGTGGCATATGGCACCTGTTTTTATTTTGAATATTGCAAAGGACATTCAGTACTCTCAGGGTTAACTTGCAGGATTAATGTGAAACAAATCCCATCTGCTGCAAGTCACCTGTCAAATTTTATTCTGGCAGTTGATTCTTGGCATTATTTTTAACTGACATCAATAAAAATGTGGATATTCTGAGCTGAAGTCTGTATTTACCTATGTGTAAACTTTCTGATGTGCAGTTCTCCAATATCAGTTCAGCAAAACAATAATGTCACGTGACCTAATTTGGCGTCTCATTGTCTTACAAAGCCACTTTATTTAATCCCAAAGGTTTTTGCTGGTTTACTTTAAAATTATTTATTGTTCATTTGGAGGCCTTCCTTATTTTAAGACTCATCTCAAACTCCATGAGAAAGAGAGGGCAAACATTTAAAAGATATCTGTCACAGTCTCAGCATATCCCAAAGTATTTTACAGCCAATGAAGTACATCTGAAGTGTGGTCACTGTTACAATGTCGGAAATCCAGCAGTCATTTGGTACAGGAAGGTCTCACTAACAACAATATCATAATAACCAAAGATCAATTTTTAGTGATATTGTTTGAGAAATAAAAATTGGTCACAACACAGAATCACATAATGGTTACAGCACAGAAGAAAGCCATTTGAACTGTTAACTTCATTTCAGCTTTATGTAAGAGCAGTCCAGCTGGTCCCACTCCTCGTATCCCTGCAAATTCCTCCTTCGCAAATACCTACCCACCTAACTTTCAAATGCTGCAATAAAGTCTGTCTCCACCATTACTCCAGCAGTTCATTCTAGACCCTAACCACTGGCTGCATAGAAAATGTTTTCCTCATGTCCCATTTGATTCAGTGAGTATAAGTATTGTACACACCATGGAGCGAGCATAAAGGTTGCAGATCTATGATAAATTAGCTGATCTTGGTTAGGGTACTGTGCACCATATTATAGTAGGGCTATGGAACTACTGGTGAAAATCCGAAAAGGATTTTCAAGAATGGGATGTAAACAAAGGTTAAAACTATCAGGAAAAACTAAAAGCTGATACTTATTTTTTAAAAAGGCAAGACTGAAGTCATTAACCTGACTGAAGTCATTAAAATTCATGAAGGAGTTTAATACCATGGAAGGAGAGATGTTTTCCCTTTTGGGAGAATTCCAACACGAGGGGTTACACTACCAATAAGTCTGAATGAAATTCAGGAGAAACTATTTAATTATAACCTGCTGTGATTCAATGGATAATCAGCAGCAGTGGCCACTCTGCTGTATAATATAGTGGAATACATGAGTCATGAATAAACGAAATTCAGTTAGTTATTATCTATTGAACCACCTCTGGCAATGGAACTTGCTTATGGACAGGAATGTATTCAATGACTTAGAAATCCTACCTATTCCATCAGCTGTTTGGAGATTGAACATTTGCATTACCCATCAGGAAAGGTTGGTACCTTCTAGACAGAATTGAAAGGAAAGTATCTTTCTGTCTATGTTGGCTGTGTGCCTCAATCTAACTTCTGAAAAACTTGTGGTTTCACTGTAATTACTCAAGAGAAAGGGGAAGTATTTCACACAGGAAAGCCACAGAAACTCACTGAATTCTTCAACTCTTTCCTGTGATACTCAGTCAAACCTCTTCGTTTGGAACACAGATCAACTGCATCTGCTGTTAATTGACACACAGATTCTTAGTCAATCTTCCCTTCAAGTCTGGCCATAGTGTTGGAAGTGTACATGTAAAGTTTGTAGAAATTATTGTAGATTTCATTTTTTTGAGGTTAAAGCCGATCATTTCATCACATCTGGTGATCTTTGGCTTGTTTATTGAACTAGCACTGCTATGTCTAATCTCTGTAAATTATGTGCAGAAGAGAGGAGGCAAGACCAGACAGCAGTGAGTACCTGTGATGGTTATTTGCTTAGTATCAGACAGTAAATTGTGTAAATAGGTGCAGAGGCTTGGAAATTCATTTGCACATTTCCAATAATATGGTGTTGTGCAACTGAAGAAGGCTTAACCTGGAGCAGAGCAGAATTATGTCCATTTTTGTGCCTCATAGAGCCAAGTGGGAAATTCACTCCAACTTTCTAGTGAGCTTTTCAGGAGCACTAGAAACATTTTTCTAGTGTAAATAGAGATCTTTACAAATAGTGTCAATAATGTCCAAAATTTGTCTCCAGCTTGATTTTCAACCACACTGATCTGAAAAATGACTATTTATTTACTAACAGGCAACCAATTAATATTATTACCCCTAAGGTTTAAAGGGCCAACTCTCCAGCTACATTCTCTACCCTCATTGAAATCTGCAACCTCAAATGCAGACTTATACAAAAACCCAGACTACTTTGCTAGTGGAGGTCAAGGCCACAGTCATTCTCAGCTTCCTATCCTCAGAATCATTCCAGACTGTTGCTGCTGACCTCTGCCATATCTCATGGTTTTCTGCTCAGTGCTGCATTAGGGGGATGAAGGGGGGTGGGGTCACCCAAGCTCCACTTTCAAAGAAAGAAGACTTCAAGTACTTCTTCATTCCACAGGAGTAGGCATGAGGATTTGGTTTAATTTCAGGCTTCCTCAGAATGTAGACTTTCATAGACTGCACTCATGTCATATTCTTTCTGAGACCCCCCTTACAATCTCCTGCCAGGAGCACGTGTTTGTAGCCCTGCAGTGCGTCCATAGATCCTTTGTTCAAAAACTACCTTCTACAACTAATGTTTTTCACCAGTCTGTCCAAGCCCTTCTAACTCCTTGGTGCAATCTCTCTCCCATCATGGCACCATCTCTTTAAGCAACATCACTTTCCAATAGCTGGAAGAGTGTCTTATGTTTTGTCCTTTTAATGGCTGGCAGCCAAGGTTGCAGCTATGAGGCTAAGTGCTGGCAGCTGTGAAATCTTGAATAGATCAATAAAGCATCATGAGCTGAAACTGACATGTCACAGCATTACATAAGGAAATCTGATAATGCTGTACTGTGACCATCACAATTGAAGATTGTGATCTTCATTGGACTTATAAAAGCAGCAGAAGGAAACACTTAGTGCTGTTTTAATGTCATTTCGAGAACAGAAAATTGCAAAAGGACATTGAAAGATTGTGAATGGGCAATATTGTGCAGATGGAGTTCAGTGTAGCGAAATATGAGATCATGAACTATGAAGACAAAAGGATTATTTTCTGAATGCTTAGAAGCAGAAAGATTTAGACGTCCAAAAAAAATACAAACAGCTATTGAAAGCATACAAAAGAAAGAATTAAAATAACTAATGGAATGTTGGCATTTGTCTCAAGAGAACTGGATTACAAATTTGAGAAAGCTACATTATAGTTTTTTAAAGGGGTTAAAGCCCATGTGGAACACTGTGTTCAGTTCTTATATCAAGAAGAGCCTTGGAGGGGTGCAGTGCCGATTCACTGGAATAAAACCAAGGTTAAGAAGGTTAAATTGAGGATGCATTTCAATGACTCGGCTTGTGTTCCCCCAAGTAAAGAGAAGTGAGAGGGCAATTGAGGTGTTCAAGATGATTAAAGCATTTAATAGGGGAGAGGGGGATGTTTGAAGCCTTGTCCAAACAGACATGACATTAAAATTAGAATTTGGTCAATCTGGAGTGATGTCAAAAAGTGGTACTTTATTCTATAATTCCTCTGAAGTAAACTGCTAAGACTGGAGGTCATTTGAACATTTTCAGACTAAATAGGTAAGTGTATGTTAAGCAATGGGATCAAGGAATATGGGCCCAAGAGGAGTTAATGAAATTAAGATACACATTAACCATGAGCAAACTGATTGATGGATTGATGAGAACAATTTTCTGTTCTCAAACTGACTAAATTAATACTCTCCTCCTATTCCTACAATTAGTATTTCATTGACTGGCGTTGCAGATCGGAATCTTTAGTGTGATGAAGACGTAAAATCATCACTATGGGTAGATTTATGTGTGAAAAGTGCAACATTCCCATCCAACTCTGCACAGATCAACATAAATAGGACATATCAGCACAAGCTGGCAGAGAAGCATGCATCTCCTCCAGTTTGGAAATGATGCTCTCCAGGCTCTGCACAACATCCTAAACAAATTTCCCCTAGCTCCTCCTCCTCCTCCTGACTTTGTGGCTGAGTTTGGGGTAGATTTTCCTCTCAAGAATAATAAAGACCCAAAAAAGTATGACCAAGCTGAATGTATGATCCTTGGTGAAAAATTGACAGCTGACAAATAGGCACAGCAGGAGAGTTGGATGGGAACATCAAGCTCATGGGTCTTTCTATAATCCTATCAGTGGGCACTCTGGGTACGTGAGTCATATTACTCCCTTCAGTGCTGGAACTCTACCAGCTCTTTTATTAAGGAGAATGGAACAGTGCCTAAGCACTTGTGTTTCAATAATTTCTGAGTTCCCTCTCTGTTGTTAAGGCTGATTGGGGCTTCACATTGCAATGAAAAATGGCATTGCACATTGCTTTAGTGCATTTCACAAGAGCCTGCACACTTACTACATTTATAATTACCATTGAATCATTGACACTTGAATGTTTGATCAGAAGAGTTTTAATTTCAATGAAAATGAAAAATGTGGATTAAAATGAAACATTACATTGATGAAAATATTTAAAAATACATCTTAATACTTCCCCTTTCTTAGTGCCTTGCAGCTTCTCTTTGATGGTCAACTTCTGGGTTGCAGTATTGCCCATGTAGTTGCTGTCATGGTGCTGGAATGCTGCCCTCTTCCCTGTGCAGATATCCATGGTGGATGCTTATGATAAACTCCTTCCTTGGAAGAGCTGACTTCTGACTATGGTATTCCACCATGTGTGGCTATAGGTAAGGATAGCTATAAGTGGAGCACAGGCAAGGGCATTGTCTGAGAGTCAATGATGGGAGGAGAAAAGACATCCTGAGGGAGGACAGGATGATCAAGCTTCACAAAGCTATGGGACTCTTATGTGGTGTGACCTGCTTCTATACCCTTTCCAAACATAGGAATACAGCAATTTGGTCCTAAAGGCAGCAATATTTTCTTGGGAATCATCTGCCTTTTCATACAATACAGTAATCTCCTGGGTGGCATCTGTCTGTTCAAGAAAAGCAATTTGCTCTCGGTTGGCATTTCCCTGATTTCACATCAGGGATCTGCTCCCAGGTGACAACAGAACTCTGTTGAGAGTAGTCTGAGTTTCCAAAAAAACGTTTGAATGGCCTCCACCTGATCTTCCATGGAAGCTGAAACCTGATCCATCAGCCACCATGATGCAGACATATCAGCACAAGCTGGCAGAGAAGCATGCATCTCCTCCAGTTTGGAAATGATGCTCTCCAGGCTCTGCACAACATCCTAAACAAATTTCCCCTAGCTGCTCCTCCTTCTGACTTTGTCGTTGAGTTTGGGGTCGATTTTCCTGTCAAGAATAATAAAGACCCAAAAAGCATGGCCAAGCTGAATGTATGATCCTTGGTGAAAAATTGACAACTGACAAGAGCTTCAGTAAGGAAGGGTAAGATGACAAAGCATCTTAAGAAAACTGTATACCATGGAGAATCAGTGCATTCTCTGTGGTTCCGTGGGCATAGGGCTCGTCTGCTCAGGTGAGGGAGTGAGTATGTATTTGTGTGTGTGTGTGTGTTTGCGTGCGTGTGTGTGTTTTGGGGGAAGGGGTAGTTCTGTCTAATTGCGTGTAAGCGAGGGAGTGTCCTTGTGGGGGTGACTGTCTGCCTAACTCTCAGTGAGGGAGTGAATATAGGTATATATGTCTGACTACCTCTGAGGAAGGGAATGTGTGTGTGTGTGAGAGAGAGACTGACTTTGTCTGGGTGTGTGTGTGTGGATGGGTACAGATCTCTGAAGGGTCTGAGTGTTGCAACTGAAGACAGGAGATTTGAGGTGCAGTTCAAAGTGTTGGAACTCACATCTTGATGCATCTGGAAATAGACACTAAATCCCCATTGGGAAGTTTTGTCTTATGAAACTTTAGTAATACTGTTACACTACGATTGTGATCAAACACTGCAATCCTAATCAGAGAATGAGAGGCGATCTCTTTGAAACTTACTATATTCGTACAGGCTTCTACAGGATGGATATTTCCCTTACCTGAGAATTCTTAAAACAGGGGTCACAGTTTCAGAATAAGGAATAGGCCATTTGGGACTGAGATGAGGAGAAATTTCTTCAGTAAGAGGATGTGGAATCTTTGCAATTATCTCCCTTAAATGGTTATGTTTTTGAGTTTATTCTAAACAGATTGATAAATTTTTAGATATTTAGGAAATCGAGAGATATGATGAGAGTGCAGAAAAATGGAGCTGAAGGAGAAGATCAGCCATAATTTTGATGAATGACAGAGCAGGCTTGAAGAGCTAGATGGCCTACTCCCAACTCTTATGTTTTTGATGGAAAGCATTGGGATTCACAGAGACCAGATCTGCATGCGCATCTGCAGCTTGAGGAAGTTCAGCTCCAAGTTGATGAGTTTTGGATACCATAATGCATCAGTGAGGGATAAAGTTACCGGGACACTTTGTTCCAGGAGACAGCACAGTGCTCAGATTAAGCATTATAGAATTGGTCAGTCTAGAGTGACAGGAGAGTATGAGTAAGAATGAGGTGGGTTTGTGAATCTGGAAGGTTTCATTCACTCTGTGCGGATCTGAGCAGACTGCTGGGTTGATGAGCAAATTGACCACAGCACCATGGTACAAGGACTGTTCATGTTGTGGAGTGAAAACAAGTGTAGTAGCAACAGGGGAGAGTATAATTAGGGGAATAGATACTGAACTCTGCAGCCAAAAACGCAAGTCGCCACGGCTGTGCTGCCTGTGTGGTGCCAGTGTTGACATATCCTCAGAGCTAGAGAATAGTTAGATTGCCAGGGAAAAGATCCAGTTGTTGTGGTCCACGGGAGAACCAGTGACACAGATAGGACAAAGAAGGAAGTCCTGCTGATGGAATGTGAGCAGCCAGGGTCCAAAGTAGCATGCACAACCAACCACAAGAGTAATAATCTTTGGATTACCATGTGATCCATATCCACATTAGTATAGGATAAATAAGATCAGATAATTGAATACCTGGCTCAGACATTGGTCTGAGTTTCAATTCATGGGGTACTGACACCAGTGTTGGGGAAAGAGGGAGCTGTTCTATTAGTACAGGCCTCACTAGTGTCTGAGTAAATCAAATAACTGGAGCTGTAGATAAAAGGGTTCTGGTGAGGGAAAACTTAGAAAGTTAAAGAGAAAGGACAAAGTAATACTGCAGGATAGCAAAATGGGTAATGATAATCAGAGTCTATTCAGATGGAACCATGCATATAAACATAAGAATGTAATTCTAATTAGAGTCAGAGTGGGGAAAAAATGGTAACAAAACAAAAGTGAAGATTTTTTATGATGCCCAGAAAGTACTTAGCAAAGTCCCTTTCTATGGCACTGATTGATATGGTTCCTAACATTCTTAATGTACAGGTCCTTACTAGGTTACAAGTGCCTGGCTTATGTACAGTCCATATGTTTGGGAGACTGGTGGATGGATTTGCCAGCTGCAGGCATCTTCTGCCGTGTGGAAACTCAGTTTGCGGCAATATCATTGCATCTTGCAAAGAAATCTGAATGGTTGAATGCGAAAGTTGCACTTGGTTGGCCTATATTTATTTAAATATTTTGCCGGGCAGCCCCATTTCCGACTTGCAAACTGTTTGAGTTATGAACAGTTCTCAGGAACAGAACCCTATTGTAACCTGGGGAAGACTTGTTGTGAATTCCACATCCTATCTATTCTCTGAGTATAAATTGTTTAACCTCACATGTCCCTTGTACCTTTTGTCCACAATTTTAGACTTGTGTACCATTGGCCTTGAACCATTTGTCACTGGGATCAGATTCTCTTTATTTATTCTATCTAAATAAGTCATAACCAAGTACACCTCTCGACTTTCTATGCTCCAAGGAGTACAACCACAAATTCTCCATTGTAACTTTACAGCCAAAATCTTTCATCTCTGTAATTATTCTCGTGAATCTTTTCTGTACACTATCTAGAAGCTTCACGTCCTCCTAAAATGGGGTGACCAGAATTGAATGCAGTGCTCTGCTTGTGGCCCAGCCAATGGTTTATACAGTTCCAACATATCTTTACCTTTATTTATGAATTCCAGGATCCTATATATTTTAGTAACCATTTTCTCAACAGTCCCAACCACTGTCAAGGATTTACACACATGTGCAACAGGTCCCTTTTCCATGCACTGCACTTAGAACTGTGCCTTTTATGCTATATTGTTCTCCCTTACTCCTCCTGCCAAAGTGTTTCATGTCACACTTGTCTTTATTAAATTTGACCTGTAATTTTTCTGTCCATTCAGCCAACCTGTCTATGTCTTAATGCAATCAACTTTCTCAGTGTTCACCACACTTCCAAGCATCATGTCATCTGCAGATTTGGTTATTTTACCCTGCACACCCATGCCTAAGTCATTAATATTTAATCAAAGCACCACTGTCTACCATCCCCAAAATGAAATAAAACATTTACAGATCCCGTCTGCTTTTTGCCTTCAAGCTAATTTCCTTTCCATGTTCCTAATGATCCTCTTATTCCTTGCATCTTAATTTTTCTAACCAGCTTTTTGCTTCCTAATACTCCAGCAGGGATTAGCATGGCTGAACTGAGTAGCATTGCCTTAATTAAGCAATAAATTAATTTCTAGACCCAGATCTCTCAACCTGTGGAAAATGACTCAACTAAGTGCCAAAGATTACTTTGAATTTCAGAATCTATTCTTGGCCCACAGAAATTTTGCACTATCACAGGCCCATTTGATTTTTAAGTACCAAGATGGGAAGATTGCAGACATGTAATTAAATTATATGTGATTCATTAGTAATGAAGGTGAATTCAAACTCTGAAGCTTCACTCTCCATTGAAACTAAGATGTATGACTTATAGTTGTGCTTAAGATGAGTATATTATTATCTATTTGGTGCTTCACTTACGGTACCTTGGTAACTCAGCATTATAGAGAAGCCCTCCTTTGTAAATAATCATTGGTCTATCTGACTAAGAGTACTTCATACAGCAATTTATGGAAGATTAATGGCCTGTGCTAATGGCCAGAAATATGTGATAGGTTGTGATTCAATTTCTACTTCCCAAACACACACAGTCTCCATGCTGACCATACACAAAAACATCAAAACGTACACACTTTTATAAAATAGGAAAGCATGTATGTACTTCCCGGTGTAAGAAATCTGCAGAAATGATTATTTGAAACTCCTAAAGCTGAATATTATAACCCATGATTGCAGAAATGAATGAAATTAAAGAATTTTAACTCTTGAGATTATCAACATGATAAATTTTGCTGAAAAGTTGTTTTAGTAGATTGTGTGTTGGATAGTGAAGTGTTATATTTTTGTAATAAATGTGAAATGAACTAATATTCCAAGGTAAACATTTAGCTTATTCACTTGCCTTGCTTGTGATTTCACGGGTATATCATCCTGGTGGTGTAATGATTAATGAAGGAACATAGGTCAACCATCTGCAGAGCACCTTACACACATCAATAATTTCATATCACCACTGAGTGCCCTTTCAGTTGGTGAGATGCGGCCTTGAATTCAATGTGCTACCCAGCAGGGAAGTACTGCATGATCAGGAGAAGCTTCTGCTAATAATGTACACAGCAAAATCCCAGGCTGAGTGCCAAGAATCGACCATTAGTCTGCATGTCACACGGAGTGATGAGTGGAATGTTGCTTGCACAGGGCGACACAAGTACACCTGCAAACATTGCCACAATGCCATACTATCATAAATTTCCCCCAATTTTTTATATCCAAGAATAAATCATTTTATCATTCATACATAATAATCAATTCATAGACTGTTTTAGCAAATTATAGTTGGATACAATACTTCCTTCAGTACGGGTCAGAGGTGTCAGTAGAAACACATCTTTAACATTGTGCTAACATTCCTACTAACCGATGCATTTTAACCAAGGTGGCTGAGTATGGGGGCGGTGGCAGTTACTGGAGAGTAGGCCCTTCATTCACTTATCTAGAAGTATCAGCCAGTATGTTCCGAAAGGAGGCAAGGAAATACAAAGAGAGAAACTTACCATAAACTTTGATTAAAAAATAAGATGCTTATTTGTTACTAAAGATAAAACTTTGGTGATTGGATTGTGTCTGAGAAGAGTTGTAACAAACAGATTGTTTACAGAAGACAGCACGATGGCCACATCTCCAAAATTTGACCTGACATTTCAGTGCAGAGATTTCAGTTGGGAGGTGCCATTTTTTGAATGAGCAGTAGTATATGAAAGGTGAAGATCAGGAGGCCAGGGAGGAGCATTGAAATACACAGAATTTCATTAATTATCTTCAGAAATATAGCTAATTTATCATCCGGCATGAGAATCTACCAGAAGACATATTCTAGCTTGGCAGCATATTCTCCAACATTTTCTCAAAGGCTTGTGCAACTTCTACAAAATCAGTACCTTCTAGTCTGTTCCACTGAAACTGAAAGAAGGAGTGGGAAGAGAAATGGTCTACTTAATAATATTCAAAATGGGTGAGTGGGTTGGGGATTTAATAGCTTAGAAAACCATCTTCAAAGCTGATCCTTTAATTTGAATCAATTAATTCAAAAATGTAAGTTTTGTGTACATAGATAAGTCGCCGGGACCGGATGAGATGTACCCCAGTTTGCTGTGGGAGGTGAGGCAGGAGATTGCGGAGCCTCTGACGATGATCTTTGTGTCGTCCATGGAGACGGGAGAGGTTCCGGAAGATTGGAGGGTTGCGGATGTTGTTCCCTTATTCAAGAAGGGGAGTAGGGATAGCCCAGGAAATTCTAGACCGGTGAGTCTTACCTCAGTGGTTGGTAAGCTGATGGAGAAGATCCTGAGAGGCAGGATTTATGAACATTTGGAGAGGTATAATATGATTAGGAATAGTCAGCATGGCTTTGTTAAGGGCAGGTCCTGCCTTACGAGCCTGATTGAATTTTTTGAGGATGTGACTAAGCACATCGATGAAGGGAGAGCAATAGATGTAGTGTATATGGACTTCAGCAAGGTGTTTGACAAGGTACCCCATGCGAGGCTTATGGAGAAGGTGAGGAGACATGGGATCCAAGGAGACATTGCAGTGTGGATCCGGAACTGGCTGGCCCACAGAAGGCAAAGAGTGGTTGTTGAAGGGTCGTATTCTGAGGGGAGGTCGGTGACCAGTGGTGTACCTCAGGGATCTGTACTGGGACCCTTACTATGTGTGATTTTTATAAACGACCTGGATGAGGAAGTGGAGGGGTGGGTTAGTAAGTTTGCGGATGACACGAAGGTTGGGGGTGTTGTGGATAGTTTGGAGGGCTGTCAGAGGTTACAGAAGGACATAGATAGGATGCAGAGTTGGGCTGAGAAGTGGCAGATGCAGTTCAACCTAGATAAGTGTGAAGTGGTTCATTTTCGTAGGTCAAATATGTTGGCAGAATATAGTCTTAATGGTAGGACTCTTGGCAGTGTGGAGGATCAGAGAGATCTTGGGGTCCGAGTCCATAGGACGCTCAAAGCAGCTGCGTCGGTTGACTCTGTGGTTAAGAAGGCATATGGTGTATTGTCCTTCATCAATCAGGGAATTGAATTTAGGAGCCGTGAGGTATTGTTGCAGCTATATACATCCCTGGTCAGACCCCACTTGGAGTATTGTGCTCAGTTCTGGTCGCCTCACTACAGGAAAGATGTGGAAGCCATAGAGAGGGTGCAGAGGAGATTTACAAGGATGCTGCCTGGAATGCGGAGCATGCCTTATGAAAGCAGGTTGAGGGAACTCGGCCTTTTCTCCTTGGAGAGACAGAGGATGAGGGGGGACCTGATTGAGGTGTATAAGATGATGAGAGGTATTGATAGGGTAGATAGTCAGAGGCTTTTTCCCAGGGCTGAATTGGTGGCCACAAGAGGACACAGGTTTAAGGTGCTGGGGAGTAGATATAGAGGAGATGTCAGGGGTAAATTTTTAATCAGAGAGTGGTGAGTGCGTGGAATGGGCTGCCAGAAACGTTGGTGGAGGCTGATACGATAGGGTTTTTCAAGAGACTGTTAGATAGGTATATGGAGCTGAGTAAAATAGAGGGCTATGGGTAAGCCTAGTAATTTCTAGGGTAGGGACGTGTTCAGCACAGCTTTGTGGGCCGAAGGGCCTGAATTGTGCTGTAATTGTTCTATGTTCTCTGTTCTAAGTATAGTCATTGAGTTCTTAATCATGGACTTTTCCATACACATGAGGCATGAGGAGCACAAACATTGTGCAGTTTATTCAAGGTCTTGTCACAGATTGTCTGTGGACCTTTCAGTGAATATTAGAAGATAGAACATAGAAAAACTACAGCACAATTCAGGCCCTTCGGCCCACAAAGCTGTGCCGAACATGTCCCTACCCTAGAAATTACTGGGCTTACCCATAGCCCTCTATTTTACTCAGCTCCATGTACCTATCTAACAGTCTCTTGAAAGACTTGAATATTGTTGCAGTTCAGGGAGTAGCTTGTCACATGACAATGTCCTGAAAGAAACAGTTATTGTTCAGAAGGAATATTACCAACACTGCGATGTAAAACTTTACTGAGATCTACAGGCTGCTGAGGAAGCAGAATATGAACAAAGAACATTGTATGATAGAGTCCAGAACGCACAATATCACACACATTAAATGCAGCTTCTTCCTCTGTTGGTACAATTATAAGAAATGATGTCAGAAAGAGATTTCTGAACAATGGTCGCAATTTTCACAGCTGTGCAATGGTTATAGATTGGCTGGGACACAGCAGGAAGCTAGTCATTTTTAGACTGCAGGAATGAGCTGAAAGATTTTGTCCAAGTTGAGAACAGCTATTTTTTATATAGAGCTGCAGGAGCAGAATATCAACCTGACTCTTGCACAAGAAAGAAAGACTTAGAGTTATAAAGTAACTTTCACTACACCAGAAATACACAAATAGTTTACAACCAATTTGTAGGGAAGATGAGAATGACTGGCCTTGAGCCAAAATGCATTTGATTGACTGTGGCCTCAAGGAGCTCCTGTGAAATTAAAATCAAAGAGCATCAAGGGGAAAACACTCCAGTGACTGGAATCATATCTCCCATAAAAGGAAGTTTTTTGTGGTTGATCAAAGTCAACCTTCCCAGCCCTACTACATTGCTGTACAAATATCTTCAGCTGCTTCATCAAAAACCTTCTTTGGAGAAATGCTCACTGATACTTATACGATTTTTAATTCCATTTGCAATTCCTCAGAAAATGCTGCATGTAGCATGGGCTGCTTCAAACCTGGGCTAAGTGGCAATTTGTGTCATATGAGAGAGTGAATGTCTTCCACAAGAAAGAGTCTATTCACCTACCTTTGACAATTCATTGGTCTCACAATCACTGTTCTGCACAATCAAAATCCCGGGGTCAGCATTGACCAGAAACTCAATTAGACCAGCCGCATAAATACTGTGGCTAAAGAACAGGTCTGAGGCTGGATATCCTATGCTGACTAACTCACCCTCCTGACAGAGACTTACACAACAGCTACAGCATATGGCCCATCTTGTCTGTTCTGGCTCAATGTAGAAGCAATCCAACCGGTTCCATTCCGCTGTGCTTGCCACCATCTACAAGTCAGGAGAATGATGTGATACCACTTGCGTGGATGAGTCCAGCTCCAACAGCATTCAAAAAGCTCAAAGCCACCCATATCAAGTGCAGCCTGATTGATTGGCATCTTATCCACCACCTTCAACATTCATATCCTCGACTACCATTGCTCTGAGGCTGGAGTATTGCAGTTACTTGCCTGGGATATTCCAACAGCATCTCCCAAGCTTATGATCTCAACCAGCTAGAAGGACAAGGGCATCAAGAGCATGGGAGCATGACCATCTGCATGTTCCCTTCCAAGTCTCAGCTATCCTTACTTGGAAATACAATTCTATTCTTTTTGCATCACTGGGTCCAAATGGTGGAAGTCCCTACTGAACGCCGTCAGGCACATCCTGCCCCATCTGTGGAAGAGTTTGCACTTTCCACATTAACTACCTCAGGACCCACCAAGCCTGAGTGGATACAAGTTATCTTTGATCCCAAGGCAGTGCCTAAGAAGAAAAAAAGTACACCTTCACCAGAACACTGAAGCAGTTCAAGAATGTGGCTCACCCCATCTTCTCAAGGGCAATTAGGGGTGGGCAGTACTTGCAGATCTTTCCAGTGTGCTCACATGCCAAATAAACACAGTTACCATTTTCTAACAGCAAGGCACAGAAAATAGGAATTAAGTTGTGAGTAAATAATGGCCTGAAGAGATTTTTGGGAAAGGGCTTGTTCAGAGTATGAAGTGAACCCAGGGAAGTCTTGTAATATAGCTTCAAAAAAATGAGTTTTTCATGAGTTTTCAGTAACAATTACTGATATTTACTTTGCTGAATATTTGCTATTTTTATGCTGCACATATATAATATTACTTCTTAACATACCTGCAGTGACTTGATTTGGTGTCAGGTCTAACTTTGGAACAATGGCAGAATTACTAAAAAGAAATTCAAGCTTGTCAATCATTTGTCAATATGGCAAAATACCCTGGGACTAGATGATTCAGGAAGGGACTTTGAGCATCAATCACAAGAGAAGTGAGTTACAAGCTGCATTTCATGTTTCAGCTTTGCTGTCTCTCTCATTCTGTCATTAAGAATAATAGAAACCCCTGTCTTTGATATCTCTGGTACAAAACAGAAGCAAGAAACAAAGTGCAGTCAAACTGGATTTTATTGGATACAATTAATGTGATTATTTTGATTCATTTTATAAACTGCTTAAGTGGCTGTCTGATAAAAGACTGCTTCTACAAGAAATACAAATTAGGAAATGGGCTGTTGAAAATTTGATTATGTCGTGATCTCATTCAGCCTACACCTGGCCAAGAGCTGGCTTGCAGGCAGAGAGACAAAAAATGGATTAGGGTGCTATTGTCTTGTGCTTGGGGAGTGGTTTTCTATGAAACATTGGATAGAATATCCAGCAGACACATGGAGATTAGTCAAAATAAGCAGATGTGTCCCATATTAGTGTGTTTTAATTTGTAGTCTGATCCTCTCTAATATATGTAGTATTGCATATTGTTAAATGAATACTGGATAGCTGTGAAAGAGTACTAATCCTGTGTTAGTCTTTGACAAAGTATTCTCCGGAAATGAAAACAATTATTTGCTGTACCAGTTTGAGTGTTTATTGGCACATCATGTCAATTCTTAGCAATACTTGGTTACTTGTCCCAACTTTGAAATGTTAAGTTTGCCAAATAACTTCCTGTTTATTTTCGGCTTAACTGAAACATATTATCCAATTATTTAGTTTATTGATGTCTTGGAAGGATTTTGAAGTCACTGTGTTAGAAGTAGTTGAGCTATTGGGAGGGTTTGACTCAGGTGACTAACAGTGTTGAGTTTAGAAGGAGACTATAGAACAAGTTTGTGGACCTGTTGGCTGATGTTGCAATGCAATTTCTGGAAATTGATGCAGATATAGGATTGTAAGCAAAAAAAAATGTAATAGTCTCTAAAAAGGACAGATCAAAGCAGACATGAGAGCTCATTATTCTAAAATTGAAAACAAGCAATCCAAAGGAGTATGGTAAGTTAATGATAAAATGCCAGGAGAGAATTGGAAGTGTTTTCTCCCCGTTTTGGTAATAGTTACACTTAGGAAAAGATGTGTCTTCCATATGGAGCCTCTTGTGGAAACAACATTAGAAATCTCCTGACCACTGTTGATAACTTCTGATCTGGACAACATCCATCCTCCCCATCCTGACCCACTCCCTCAATCCCTCATCCTCTTCCTGACTTCTTTCCTGGCCTGGTCTATCTTTTTCATTCCTGCCTCTTCTTCTCTGCTTCCTCTTCCCCTCCCCATTTCTGGACTTTAATTCTGACCCCATTCTTAATCTCCTCTCATTCATTGACAAGTGAATGAGTGCAGACCACTACTTACTGTTTAACTCAATAACTACATTGGCTTTGGTCTGGCATAAGATCTGCTGGTAATTAGAGAAAGAGACTACGGTATTCCTTTCTCAACCATTTTCACAGTGAAAGTTCAGCAGCATGAGGTGTGTGATCAAGGTTGAACTTGCAGAGTTATCCCAGAAACCATCAAACCATTCCCCTGACAGACCTCACTCCAATCCACCCCTCAGAAAAATTCCTGTGCGGTAACAAGAGGAATGTTCATATATTCTTAAGGTTGTTCCCCTAAAAAGATTTTTTAAACAATTA
Source organism: Pristis pectinata (assembly GCF_009764475.1). Classification (NCBI taxonomy): domain Eukaryota; kingdom Metazoa; phylum Chordata; class Chondrichthyes; order Rhinopristiformes; family Pristidae; genus Pristis; species Pristis pectinata. The sequence continues at coordinate 68,306,824 of NC_067405.1, read as the reverse complement.
AGTAAAATGAAAAAAGTTTCCAATTCATCCTCCTACTCCTTCAAGGCATATTGGTTCCTTGTTGAAATTTCTGGTGTCACAATTAATGTCTTACATACAGATGAAAGGCTTTTCTTTAACTTGAATTCAACATTTTAAAATCAAGTAGGCCAGGAACTCTCCCATTAATCCTGTCCTGTTTGTAGTTAGCAGAAAATTTGAGGCAATAATTATAAGGGTGGCCAATCCATTAACAGCTAGTTATTGAGGTAACAAAAGGGTAGAGAAGCACCGGCACCCAGGAGAGTTACACCAATGTCTGGTGGGGACGGAAGAGCGGGCAAGTTTGGAGGGAAAGGCACCAGCAGCTGCTTGCTATTGGCCTTGTATCATTGGCAGAAGGAAGCATTGAAAAATGGGGATAATTGAGCTGGATTTTAAAACAGAAATCATTCAAATAGTACAACTTTAACTGTTTAAGATTTTAGTTTAATCTGTTTTTAGACATCTGTTGTGCAGCTAAAAGTTTAGCTTCTGTTCTTTAATCATAAACACATCCCTAGATCATACATATTTCATCATGAATTTTAACATAATGCAGAAGTCTCTAGTGACTTGCTTAAAATTCACTGTTTCCATTATTGGATTCTGTGAAAACTACAATCAAAGACTAGTTATTCCACTGTTAGATTTAATTATCACAAATATTACCTGATTCAAATATCTTACAACAAAACATAGACAGCAACCATGATAACAACATGTGCAGCCGTTTAGGAATATTCCAAATAGGCTGAGTATTATAAGAATGGACAGCTCTGAACGTAGCAAAAAATTGTGCCATCAGTGAGACATTTGCTTCAGTGTTCTGATACAGAGAACAGTTCTCCTATCTGCTGCCCCAGAGGCACTAACTCCTGCTGAAATGGATCACTGTGACCATCATGGAGAATATTTATTTGATGTGGGCTCTTCCTAGAAAGGAAACAAATTCAGACAGGAAAAGATGACCAAAAATATATTTACTGCAGCAACAACTTGCATTTTTGTAGCATCTCTTACATAGTAAAATATCATAAGATGAAAATAATACAGTAATCATAGAGCATTTATCATTTTGTTCCAGTCATAAACTCAGGTTGTGGAATTTTGAACTCAAGCATCAGCAAAATTACACGCTTGTACTATTGCAAGTAGCATTATGTCTCCTTAAAATAAGCATGTGATTTATATTTCTCTATTATTGTAGTAGGAAATGCCCCCTTCACTTGTAAAACTATTAACTTGAACAGACCTTTTTCTCTTTTTTTATTCATACCTTTTATGTTTTCAGTATTAATCATCTATTAAGACTTGCAATCCTATGGTGCACTTCACAGCCTCAGGATGTTTCCATGATATACAGCAGCAGATGAAATAATTTTTGAAGTTTAGGCACTGTTGTCCATAATAAATCCTCTCAGGATACTTCTGTACTGTGGGATCAAATACAATAGTATGTGAATAGCACCAGTGATTGACTCCACACTTGTATACTTTTCACAATAAGAATCCCTCAGCAAGCTACTGTCTTTCCCCTCTGCACTTGCTCCTCCCCTCTTTGTAGAAACAATTGAACATCATCATGTTTGGTACTTTTTGGTAATTTTGTTTTTACAGATGGACTGGTCACTTGTACAATTGTGCAATATAAGCAATAATTTTAAAAAGAACAAAGGCTGCATCCAGTTTAATCATCCAATGATTGAGCTGGAACACAACCTCAGACATGCAGCAGTTCAATTGTCAGTTACTTCTGATACCTAAGAATACTGTATACAGAAAAAGTGTCTCCACATAACTTGGGTCCAGTAAATTATTAATGTGAATTCTATTATTCAAACACATAACTTTATATGCCCTTTTTGTAGAGACATCAAATACCAGAAGGAATTAAATTTCAGTATCATCCATGTACTTAGCAGTGAAAAACAGTGAATTCACAACCAGCACTGATGCAAAATCTTTTTAAAGAAGCTAGATGTATTGGAAAAGCTTTACTAAAGGTGCTAAACTATCTGAGCCACTAATTAGCAAAACTAAAGTAATCAATCTGACAGAAAGAATGAGTGGAGAGTTCACTGTACTTGGATTCTGTTTGCCAGGGCATTGCAACCAACACAACCAGATTAAAATAATTATTTGCATTTACTCAGTACTTTCCCAACCTCAGGATGTCTCAGAGAGCCCTTCAACCAATTATGTAATTTTTGTGGAGTCATTTTTATAGGTTAGGAGACATGGCAACCAATTTTAGCACAGCAAGTAACAGGAACAACAGTGAAATGATGACTGGATAATCTGTTTCTAGATGTTGGGATTGAGGGATAAGAAGGAAGTTAGGAGAGCCAGAAGGGGCCATGAGAAGGCCTTGGCGGGCAGGATTAAGGAAAACCCCAAGGCATTCTACAAGTATGTGAAGAGCAAGAGGATAAGATGTGAAAGAATAGGACCTATCAAGTGTAACAGTGGGAAAGTGTGTATGGATCAGGAGGAAATAGCAGAGGTACTTAATAAATACTTTACTTCAGTATTCACTGTGGAGAAGGATCTTGGTGATTATAGTGATGACTTGCAGCAGACTGAAAAGCTTGAGCATGTAGATATTAAGAAAGAGGATGTGCTGGATCTTTTGGGAAGCATCAAGTTGGATAAATCGCCAGACCAGATGAGATGTCCCCCAGGCTACTGTGGGAGGCAAGGGAGGAGATTGCTGAACCTCTGGTGATGATCTTTGCATCATCAATGGGGATGGGAGAGGTTCCAGAGGATTGGAGGGTTGCGGATGTTGTTCCTTTATTCAAGGAAGGGAGTAGAGATAGCCCAGGAAATTATAGACCAGTGAGTCTTACTTCAGTGAGAGGCAGGATTTATGAACATTTGGAGAGGTATAATATGATTAGAAATAGCCAGCATGGCTTTATCAAGGGCAGGTCCTGCCTTACGAGCCTGATCTGAATTTTTTTGAGGATGTGACTAAACACATCGATGAAGGAAGAGCAGTAGATGTAATGTATATGGATTTCAGCAAGGCATTTGATAAAGTGCCCCATGCAAAGCTTATTGAGAAAGTAAGGAGACATGGGATCCAAGGGGACATTGTTTTGTGGATCCAGAACTGGCTGGCCCACAAAAGGCAAAGAGTGGGTGTTGACAGGTCATATTCTGCATGGAGGTCAGTGACCAGTGGTGTGCCTCAGAGATCTTTCTGGGACCCTTACTCTTCGTGATTTTTACAAATGACCTGGATGAGGAAATGGAGGGATGGGTTAGTAAGTTTGCTGATGACACAAAGGTTGGAGATGTTGTGAATAGTGTGGAGGGCTGTCAGAGGTTACAACGGGACATAGATAGGATGCAAAACTGGGCTGAGAAGTGGCAGATGGAGTTCAACCCAGATAAGTGTGAAGTGGTTCATTTTGGTAGATCAAATATGATGGCAGAATATAGTATTAATGGTAAGACTCTTGTCAGTGTGGACGATCAGAGGGATCTTTGGGTCTGGGTCCATATGACACTCAAAGCAGCTGCACAGGTTGACTCTGTGGTTAAGAAGGCATACGGTATATTGTTCCTCATCAATCATGGAATTGAATTTAGGAACTGAGAGGTAATGTTGCAGCTATATAGGACCCTGGTCAGACCCCACTTGGAGTACTGTGCTCAGTTCTGGTCACCTCACTATAGAAAGGATGTGGAAGCCATAGAAAGGGTGGCAGAAGAGATTTACAAGGATGTTGCCTGGATTGGGGAGCATGCCTTATGAAAACAGGTTGAGGGAACTCGGCCTTTTCTCCTTGGAGCAACGGAGGATGAGAGGTGACCTGATAGAGGTGTATAAGATGATAAGAGGCATTGATCGTGTGGATAATCAGAGACTTTTTCCCAGGGCTGAAGTGGTTGCCACAAGAGAACACAGGTTTAAGGTGCTGGGGAGTAGGTACAGAGGAGATCTCAGGGGTAAGTTTTTTTTATTCAGAGAGTGGTGAGTGCATGGAATGGGCTGCCAGCAACAGTAGTGGAGGCAGATACGATAAGGTCTCTTAAGAGACTTTTGGATAGGTACATGGAGCTTAGGAAAATAGGGGGCTATAGGTAAGCCTAGTAATTTCTAAGGTAGGGACATGTTCAGCATAATTTTGTGGGCCGAAGGGCCTGTATTGTGCTGCAGGTTTTCTATATTTTTATGGGCCAGGCCTGGTTTTCATCAGAAAGATAGCACCTCTTACATAACTGCACTGGATTGCTGGCTTGGATTATGGCATAAAGAGGTACGCAGGCACTGATGAGAGCTAGGAGACACAAGAGATTGCAGATGCTGGAATAACACACAAAAAGATGGAGGAACTCAGCAGGTCAGGCAGCATCTATGGAGGGAAATGGACAGTCACCATTTCAGGTTGACACCCTCCAACTAGACTACAGTTGACATTTTGGCTCAAGACCTTTCATCTGATGAGAGCTATGTTAGCTCCAGTCAATCATTTTACTACTGGATATTTGCCTGGTGCTGTGCTTGGCAGAAAAATGTTATCCTTTCCTGTGCTCTTCTAATTAATGGCCTTGTATTGTGTTTTCTTTGATTTTCACACAAATGCTTTTGATAAATTAACTTAAAGACATGCTTTATTTATCAGGGCCATTATCAGGGGACATTTCTTGCAGCAAATATATGTAATAGCTTTTATTCATGAATATAAATGAATGCCTACTTCTATCAGCTGTAAGGAGATTATTAAGCAAATGCACAAGGAAGAAATAGTTTCACTAAGGAAGTTATTCATCAAATATTCCATTGATTAAGTACTTAGTGAGGTTGCTAATCCCTCTTCTCCATTGCCACAATCAGCATTTCTAAGCTTGTTAGCAGTATCAAGATTGAATTGTCTGTGTTGGAATGGTGGTTGAGTGGTATGCAGCTAAGCAACTTGTACTGCTGGGTATTAGAAGATTGTCAAACAGCCTTATTTCAAAAGAGGAAAGCAAGCATTGAGGTGATGTATGCACATTGGAGTCAGATTGCTGAAAAAGAATTGCCAAAACATTAATTTCTTTAATTCAATGTTTTAGTAAATTGTACCAACTATTTATCCTTTTCATGTGTAACAGAGTAGTCATAGTTACATGTCAAATTATACCAGTATATTGTGACTAGCTTAAATCAGAAAAATTCAGATCAAATCTTTAGAAAAAGTGATTCTGACTTCTTCAGTTCTTCTCCTTTAATGCTTATTCTCCATAAATCAAGCAGTGGGGTTACTTGAAAGTTCAAAGTCATGTTTAATGAGCTAAAAAAAACCACAGTAAGGAATTAAAATTGACTTGGAAACACAAGTCACTGCAAATGCTGGAATCTGGAGCAAAAAACAAGCTGCTGGAGAAACTCAGCATCTGTGGAAGCAGAGGGATGTTCAACATTTCAGGTCAGGACCCTGCAACAGGACAGAGTGTAGAGAGGAGATGGCCTCTATGAAGATGTGAGAGGGAGGGGTGAGGCAGGAACAGGTAGATTTTAGATGGAACCAGGTGAGGAGGAGATGATGAGCAGATGGATGATGAGCTAGATGGGGGTGAGGGAGGAGTGGAGTCAGGAGAGAGTGGCTGGTGGGTGATAGGTAGAGACATAAGCAAAGAGGAAAGAAAGGCAGATGGAGCCAGGTGGAGGGAGGGGAGTGGGGAAGTAGAGACAAAGACTGGAAACAAGAGACTGCAGATGCTGGAATCTGATAAATAAGGAATCTGATGTGGCCAAATGTAAAGTAGAATACCTCATTCTGCCTGGTTTGTCTATAACCCAATGGTATGACCACTTGATTTTCCAACTTTAGGAAACCCACACTCCTTGTGGTCCTCTCTCTCCTTTTGTCCCCCTCCCCCTGCTGATTCCATCAGCCTACCACCAACACACTACACTTTCTGGTTCTCCTATCCCTTCCCGAGCTGGACCTATCTGCCCTTCATCCCCCCCAATCTGGTTCGACTTGTCACCTTACTTACTCAGTTGATGCTGTTGACTTTAGTTTCATCCAGGTTGCTTGATGCCACACTCAGACTTGATGTCAAGGGCAATTGTTCTCTCCTCAGTTTGATCTGTGTTTTTGCCAAAACTTTAATGAGTCCTGCAACTGAGTGGTCCTGTCAAAACCCCCTTTAATCTTCATAAGCAGGTTATTGAAGGTTAGAGGGCTTAATGACATTGTCAATGGCACCTTTTATCACATTGCTGATGACTGAGAGTTGACTGATTGGATGGTAATTAGCCAAATTCTATTGATTCTGTTTTTGTGAACAGAACATAACTTGTCAATTTTCCAAATTGTCAGGTGGATGTCATTCAGATAAGATTTCTTTATTAATCACACGTACATAGAAACAGTGAAACACATCTTTTGCATAGTGTTCTGGGGGCAGCCTGCAAGTGTTACCATACTTCCGGCACCAACAGTGTGCCCACAACTTCCTAACCCATACGTCTTTGGGATGTGGGAGGAAACCCATGCAGATATGGGGAGAATGTACAAACTCCTTACAGACAGCAGCTGGACTTGAACCTGGGTTGCTGACACAGTAATAGCATTATGAAAACCACTATACTACCATGCCTGCACATTACTGTACTAGAACAGCTTGTTTAGAGGTCCACCTGGTTCTAGAGTTCAGATCTTCAGTATTAGAGATCAGCAGGGCTGCCCATGTCTGGAGCCACAGGAGATGGGTGGGATCTTTAATGAATATTTCTCTTCAGTGTTTATTGAGAAAATCATGGTTGCTCAAGAGATAAGGGAAACAAGTGGAGATGTTTTGGAGAACCAGGGAGGAGGTATTTGCAGCCTTACAGCACATTAAAGTGAATAAATCCCCAGAGCCTGCCCAAGTGCATCCTCAGACTTTGTGGGCGGCTAGAGAAGAAATTGCAGAGGCCCTTGCAGAGATACTTGCTTCATCATTAGCCACTGGTGAAGTTCCCGAAGACTAGAAGATGGCTAATGTTGTTCCATTGTTTAATAAGGGTAGCAAGGACAAGTCAGGGAACTACAGGCCTGTCAGCCTGATAGTGGTTGGGAAGTTACTGGAGCAATTCTGAGGGACAGGATTTACCAGCATTGGGATAGACAGAGCGAGATTAGGAGGAGTCAGCATGGTTTATGCATGGAAAGTCATGCTGGACAAATCTGGTTTTTTTTTTGGAAGAGATGAACAAGAGGACAGATAAGGGTAGGGCAGGGCAGTGGATGTTGTCTATTTGGACTTCAGCAAGGCCTTCAACAAGGTCCCGCATGGCAGGCTGATCTGGAAGGTTAGCTCCCATGGAATCTGGGGAGAGCTAGTTAGGTGGATTCAAAATTGGCTTGGAGGTAGGAAGCAGAGGGTGATGGTTGTTTCTCAGAATGGAGGCCAGTGATTAGTAGTGTGCCACAGGGGTCAGTGTTGGGACTCTTGTTATTCACTATTTATACAAATGATTTGGATGCAAATGCACAAGGCTTGATCAGTAAGTTTGTAGATGACAAAATTAGGTGTTGATAGTGAAGGTTATTGTAGATTACAGGGGATCTTGATCAGTTAGGGAAGTGGGTTGAGAAGTGGCAAATGGATTTCAATACAGATAAGTGTGAGGTGGTGCATTTTGGAAAGTCAAACCAGTTTCAGACTTATACTATGAATGGTAGGGCACTAAATATTGTAATGGAACAAAGGGACATAGGAGTACAAATGCATATGATGTCACAGGCAGACAGGTGGTGAAAAAGGCATTTAGCATGCTGGCCTTCATCAGTCAGGGCACTGAGTATAGGAGTTGGGACACTATGTTGCAGTTGTACAAGTCATTGGTGAGGTCACATTTGGGGTAAACAGGATGTGGTTAAACTGGAAAGAGTGCAGAGAAGGCTTACAGGGATGTTGCCAGGACTAGGGGGCCTGAATTATAGGGAGAGATTGGCTAGGTCTTTATTCCTTGGAATGCAAGAGAATGAGGGGCAACCTTATAGAAATGTTTAAAATTATGAGAGGCAGATAAGGTGGATGGTAAGTCTTTTCCCCAGAGCAAGGGAGCCCAAAACTAGGGGCATAGATTTAGGGTGAGAGGGGAAAGATTTAAAAGGGACCTGAGGGGCAACTTTTTCCACACAGACAGTGATGAGCATATGGAATGAGCTGCCAGAGGAAGTGGTTGAGGCAGGTATAATAGTATCATTTAAGAAGCACTTGGATAGGTACATGGGGAGGTGGGGCTTGGAGGGATATGGGCTGAACACAGTAAATTGGGATGAGTTGGGTGGATGCCAATGGACAGGTTGGTCCAAAGGGCCTGTATCTGTGCTGTATTGCTCTATGACTCTACTACAGCCTGGATGTTTTTTTTGCCCCTGCTCTAAACCATTTCTTGATATCTTGGGGAATGAACTGAATTAACTGAAAACTGGCTTCTGCAATGATGGGAATTTCAGGGGGAGACCATGATGGATCATCTACCACTACACTGCCATCATGTCTGTGGGTGTTTTCTTCCTTGTATTTTTACAAAAACAGTTTGCCCCAGATTCCAACATTTAAGGTTAAGATTGTACGACTCAATCACTTCTGATACCCTCCTTACCAGCAAGTGAACATGGCTGGTGCCTGGTATCATCTGATCTGCACAAGTTATCCTAATTTACAGTATGAATAAGATATTTGCATGAAGAATAATCTTGGTGGGGTAATTTTAAAAGTATCCCTCAGACTCAAAGCAATCATGGACAGGCCAAGACAAATCACTAGCACTAAGGTTGCTTTGTTGGGAGTAAAATCAAACCCCAGCTGACATAATACTAATGCTGGTACCTCCTGAAGGCTTCCAACTGATCTAGTTAGAAACAGAGCCACTCAATTTCTGTCACACTAACACAAAATTTAATCTGAGGCTTTTAGGAAAGCTAGAAAACTGCAGGGAATGTCTTCCATCCCCTCTGAAAGGTACCACAAAATAACTATTAAATTCTATTTGCCACTCACCACATTTGATACCAGCAGCAGCCCATGGATGGAGTGATGCTGACAGCATGATTAGTGTATCACATCTGTCACAGCTTTTACTGGAAATGTTGGCATAATGTGAAATGTTTTCAGGATTTCACTCTGGCCACAATTTCTAGAGTTCAAAGGAAAAGGAAAGTGGTTCATTCACTTTTCAGGAACTAGGTATTGTGGGCATGTTCATTCCTTTCCCTTGAGAAAGTGGTGGTGAGATATCCACTTGTATCACTGCACCCCTTCTAAGTATTACCCCATTTGGAATGGAAATTCCAGAATTTAGATCCAACAGCAAAGAAGAAATTGCAATAAATGTCCAAGTCAGGATGGTGTATGACTTAGAGGGGAATGCATTTGGAGGTGAATGCACTAGCTGGGATAGTGGTGAACCCAGATTAAAAAGTGTTTGGAAGGGAGCTGAATAAGCATCTGAGGGGAAAATTCATAGGGCTATGGGGAAAGGACAGGGTGGATTGCTTTTGCCTAGAGCCTGAATGATGTGGTGCCCATTGAAATCAGGATAGCTGCAAAATCTTTACATGCTTCTGAATGAAGCTATATTGTCAATACAGACTTCACTGAGAACATTACCAACTCCACGAGAAAAACTAGTTCTTTTGCCAATCACCTTCATTTTATAGCCACTAGTTCTTCACCCCTCTGCTACTGGGTCTAATTTCTAACAATTCTGTCTTTACCCTTTGAATTTAAATCCCTCAGATCGTCACAGGACCTTTGCAAAAACCATAGAACACCTCTATCAAGTCACCTCTCATCCTCCTCCTCTCCAAAGAGAAAAGCCCTAGCTCATTCAACCTATCCTCATAAGAAATGCTCTCCAATCCAGGTAACATCTGGTAAGTCTCCTCTGCACCCTCTAAGCTTCCACATCCTTCCTATAATGAGGCAACCAGAACTGAACACAATACTCCAAGTGTGGTCTGACCAGAGTTCTAGAGTTGCAACATCACTTCACAGCTCTTGAATTCAATACCCCAACTAATGAAGACCAACACTCCATATGCCTTCTTAACAACTCTATCAACTTGCATGGCAACTTTGAGGGATCTATGGATGTGGACCCCAAGATCCACCTGTTCCTCCACACTGCTAAGAGTCCTACCATTAACCTTGTATTCTGCCTTTGAATTCAATCTCCTGGAGTGTATCACTCCACTTACAGACTCAGTGAATGTCGTGTGCGTCAATAGAAGATAAAGGACATAATGACGTTGAAGAAGTCAGAAGAAAGGAGAGAGAGAGAGAGAGAAGGGAGAGAGACACCAGCCTGCTAGTTTTCTCTATCGAAGGATGAGAAACAATAACTGTCTGCCACAGAAATCCATGTATGGAAATTGGAAGTAATCTGGTGGAGTTCACTTTGTTGCTGACCTGTAGAAGGAAACAGGTATTTGTGTGTGGACAACCATGATTCGGATGCTTTTCGGGGTGAGGAAGTCACTACCGAGTAAACACTGGAGTGTCGTTTGGGTTCCATCGTGGAACATTTGGATTTCGTATTTACTGTTTTTCTACATCTTATCTTCTGACAACGGTGGTTGTTGAAGAAGCCCTTGCTCATGTTTCACCTTATGGCTTGCGGAACTTGACTGACTACCTGACCGACTCACAAAGAGTTTAGTTTTAGGGGTTAATGTTCAAGGTTTAACATTTGAATTCTAACATACTAACATTTTTACTTTTATTTTATGTATCATTAGTGATTAATAAAATAGTTTTTAAACACTGAATCATGCTCAGTGTGTTTTTGTTGCTGGTTCGTGACACCACACTTAGCCACATTGACTTCCATCTGCCACTTCTCAGCCCTGATCTGCATTCTATTAATATCCTGTTTAATCTACAGCAACCTTCTACACTATCCACTACACCAACCTTTATCATCAGCAGACTTGCTAACCCACCCTTCCACATCCTCATCCAAGTCATTTATATATACATTAAAAAAATCACAAAGAGCAGGGGTCCCAGAACAGACCCTGCAAAACACCACTGGTCACCAACCTCCAGGCAGAATATGCTCCATCTACCACAACCTTGTTTATGGGCAAGCCAATTCTGAATCCACACAGCCAAGTTTCCCTGGATCCCATGCCTCTTGACTTTCTGGATAAGACTTCCATGAGGAACCTTATCAAATGCCTTACTAAAATCCATGTACACCACATCCACTGCTCTACCTTCATCAATGTGCTTTGTCACATCCTCATGAGGCACAACCTGCCCCTCAAAGCCATGCTCACTGTCCCTAATCAGCCTGTGCTTCTCTAAATGCCCATAAATCCTGTCTAAGAATCTTCTCCAGTAATTTGCCCACCACTGAAGAAAGACTCACTGGTCTGTAATTCCCAGGGTGATCCCTACTTCCTTTTTAAAAAAGGAACATTTACCACCCTCTAATCATCTGGCACCACTCCTGTGGCCAGTGAGGATGCAAAGATTGTCACCAAAGGCACAGCAATCTGTTCCCTAGCTTTCTGTAATAACTTTGGATATATCCCATCCAGCCCCAGTGACTTATCCTAATGTTTTTCAATAGTTTCAGCACATCTTCTTTCCTCACATCAACATGCCCTAGCATATCAGTCTGTCATACACCATCCTCAAACATCAAGGTCTCTCACTGGTTAATACTAAAGGAAAGTGTCATTAAGGACTTCCCCTACCTCTTCCAACTCCAGACATGTTTCCTCTTTTATCCCTGATCAGTCCTACCCTCACTCTAGTCATCCTCTTATTCTTCATACATGTAGAACACCTTGGGGGTTTTTCTTGATCCTACTCGCCAAGGCCTTCTCATGCCCCCTTCTAGCTCTCCTAAGTCCATTCTTAAGCTCCCTCCTGGCTACCTCGTAACTCTCCAGAGCCCTGTCTGATCCATGCTTTCAAATCATAGGTAAGCTTCTTCCTCTTGACAAAATATTCTATATCTCGTGTCAACCACAGTTCTTTCATTCTACATCCTTACCCTGCCCCATTAGGACAAACTTATCCAGAGCCCCATACAAGTATTCCATAAACAACCTCCACATTTCTGCTGTGCACTTCCCCAAGAACATCTGTTCCCAATTTCCTGCCTAATGCATCAATTCCCTCTCCCCCAGTTAAATACTTCCCCATACTGTCTGCTCCTATCCCTCTCCAAGGCTATGGTAAAGGAGAAGGAGTTACAGTCACTATCTCTAAAATGCTCCTCCACCAAGAGATCTGAAACCTGATCAGGCTCATTGCCTAGTACCAGGTCCAGTATGGCCTCTCCTCCAGTTGGCCTGTCCACATACTATCAGGAATCCCTCCTGTCCACAGGAAACAAACTCCGTCCCTTCTATCCCCTTTACACTAAAGGAGGTGCCAATCAATATTAGGGAAGGTGAAATCATCCATGACAACAACCCTGTTATTTTTGCACCTCTCCAAAATCTACCTCCTGATCTGCTCCTCAGCATCTCTGCTGCTGTTGGGGGAAGTCTGTAGAATACTCCCAATAGAGTGATTGCTCCCTTTCTCTTTCTGACTTCCACCCACACTGACTCAGTGGACAATTCCTCCAGGACATCCTCCCTTTCTACAGCTGTGGTACTGTACCTGATCAGCAAAGTCACTCCCCCACCTCTTACTTTTGGACCAGTCCCTTTTGAAACACCCAAGCCCTGGAATATCCGGCAGCCATTCCTACCCTTGCGACAGTCAAGTCTCTGTAATGGCAACAATGTCATAGTTCCATGTACTTACCTATGCTCTATGTTCATCAGCCTTTTTCCTGATACTTCTCACATTAAAGTAGACACTTCAGCCCTTACAACTGACTATCCTTCCACAGTCTTTCTACACTATCTTATTTGTACAGTAAGTGAACCAAGCTCTGACTTATCACTCTGGTTCCCATCCCCCTGCCAAACTAGTTTAAACCCTCCCCAACAGTTCTTGCAAACCTGCCTGCAAGAATATTGGTCCCCCCTAGTTCAGGTGTAACCCATCCCTTTTGTACACGGGATACCTTCCCCAGAAGTGATCCCAATGACCAATAAATCTGAAACCCTGCCCCCACTCCTCAGCCACACATTCATCTGCTAAATCATCCCATTCTTACCCTCACTGGCTCATGGCACAGGCAGCAAACTGGAGATTACTACCCTTGAGGGTTCTGGTTTTCAGCTTCCTGCTTAACTCCCTATATTCCCTCTTCAGGACCTCATCTCTTTTCCTACTTATGTCATTGGTACCAATATGTACCAGGACCTCTGGCTGTTCACCCTCCCCCTTCAGAATGCAGTGAACCCAACCCAGGACATCCCTGACACCAGGGAGGCAACATACCATCCAGGAGTCTATCACATCCACAGGATCTCCTGTCTGCCCCCCCCCTTACTATGGAAGCCCCTATCACTACCACTCTCTTCTTCTCCCCTTTCCCTTCTGTACCACACAACCAGGCTCAGTGCCAGAGACCTGGTCACTGCAGCTTTACTCTGGTAGGCAGTCCCCCTCAACAGTATTCAAAGCAGTATACCTGTTATCGAGAGGAACAGCCACATGGGTGCTCTGCCCTCTCTGCCTATTTTCCATCCTTCTCCTGACAGTCACACAGCTACCCACCTCCTGCAGCTTTGGAGTGACTGCCTCCCTGTAGCTCTTGTCTATGAACTCCTCATTATCCCATAGGAGCCAAAGGTCATCCAGCTGCAGCTCCAGTTCCCTACCACAGTCTGTAAGGAGCTACAACTGGATGCACCTCATGCAGATGTAGTTATCAGGGAGACTGGATCCACATCTCCCAGAACTCCCGCATCTCACAAGCTGAACACACCACTAACCCTGGAGCTATTCTCACTACTCTGCACTACAGGGAACACCAAATCAAAGAAAGAAAAAAAAACTAACTCACCAGAGACTTACCTTCACCTCTTCTCACCAAAGCCTCAGCTCCCCACTCCAACACTGACCCACTCCTCTTGAACCAAAGCTTCAGCTCCCCGCCCACACAATAGCCACTCCTCTTGAACCAAAGCTTCAGCTCCCCGCCCACACAATAGCCACTCCTCTTGAACCAAAGCTTCAGCTCCCCGCCCACACAATAGCCACTCCTCTTGAACCAAAACTTCAGCTCCCCGCCCACACAATAGCCACTCCTCTTGAACCAAAACTTCAGCTCCCCACCCACACAATGGCCACTCCACTTATACTTGCCTGACCTTTATTTGCTGCTGTTAATAAGCCAATCAGCAGGTAACAATTTGCAAATGTGCCTCATTTAGACTCTTGCAAGGTGAAACTCACAAGCTCAAGCACAGAGCTCTTTTTAAAGGTCCCGCTCCAAATCTGGCTCCAACTCCCAACTCTGCAAGTGAAACTCACAAGCTCAGGCACAGAGACTCACCTCTTTTCAAAGGTCCTGCTGCAAATCTTGATCCAACTCTCGACTTAAAAATATGTGCAAGGTGTGAATTAAAAAATGCTGGCTTATATATTTCAAGCTATCCTTTGACACAACATTTAACCATGGCTTGGTCCTTGGCAACTGACTCTGTGGGCTAAATGGCTTCCTTTCATGCTGTAACCATTCTGTGATTCTGATTTTCTATCTGTTTGGACTTAAAGCAGTTTCCACTTTTGGACATGACCCCTGGTGTAATATTTCCAGTTCTTGATTTCAAATCTAGTTCACCACTCTGTATCAACAGCATTATTTCATTAATATGCACGCAAGATCTTGTATGTACCATGTGTCAGGGACACCACACTTTCCAGGACAGACTAGAACAAGTTATTTTTATTAGCCTGACCAATTCTTCCATCACTAGTACACTGTAAAATGCACTGCAGCATTTCACCTTGACTTTTTTGACATCACCTTTAAACTTGCAACCTGTTATAGTTTGAAGGATATGGAATCAAGTGCATGCAACACCCTCAAATTCTTTAAATCACACACCATCCTGATTAGGACATGTATCCTTGGTGCCCATGTCACAAATTGTTAGGGGTGGAAGGTAGGTTGGTAAGGTAACTAAAAAAGCAAGTGTTACTTAGGTTTATAAACAGAGGAACAGAACATGAAAGCAAAGAAATTATGCTAGAACTTTATATAACACTGGTTTGGCCTCAAGTGGAGTTTGTGAATAATTCTGGCACCATTCTTTTGGAAAGATGAAAATGTCTTTGGAAGGATTCAGATGAGGTTTACCAAAATATCTCCACAGGTGCTACCTGATCTGCTGAGTATCTCAAGCATTCGCTGTTTTTATTACCAGGGTATGATTAGAGATGATGGACTGTGCATTTGAGGAGAGCACAGATAAGATTAAGAGATGCCCTCATAGGGTTTTTCAAGATGATGAAATGTTTAGAAAGACAGTGAAATTGGATCTATTGTAAGAGGCCAAAGCTTTAAAATCATTGGCACAAGAGTCAAAGAACAAATGAGAATATTTTTCAATAAGGAAATTGCTGAAATCTGGAACAGTGTTGGAAATAATTCCTGAAATAATTTTAAAAGGAATTTGGACAGGGATTTGAGGGTGAAGAATTTGCAGAATTATGTACAAAGAACTGGGTGTTGAATTAAGCATGACTGCTCTTTTGCTGTCCGTTTCTGTGAATCTCATTGTCACAGGTTCTAAATGCAGTCACCCCCTGCCTGACAATTCCCTGAGAACACCATAAGCACACAGATGGCAAGATTTCAAGGGGATGGATCTTCACCACATTCTCAAAGCTTCTAGAAATGGCCAAAATATTTTGGATTTGCCAGCAAAGTCCACCTACCGAGAGCAACCAGAAAATAGTAAATCACACACCTCAATGTGAATGCAAGGCAAAAAATGTATGACTTCATTTTATGCTGACTCTTTATGGTTGGAGGAGATAGATCCATCTCCATCTCTCTCTCTCTCTCTCTCTCTCTTCCCCCCCTCCACACACACACACACACACACACACACACACACACACACACACACACACACACACACACACACACACACACACACACACACACACACACACACACACACACACCCTTACCATCGGTTCTGCTCTAATAGAACTGAATATTTCCAGTCGTATATTATTAACAAAACAAGTCATATGTCCCAAGCAGTTTATTGACCTGATTTGTTTAGGGCCCGAATTTTGGCCCTGTTCCACAGAAACCCTTCAAAATTTGTTCTTTTTATTATTTCTATAGTTCATTCTAATGAAGTTAGGACATAGATCAAGAAAGAAGTATAAATACCAATGGTGAAAATCTTTTTCATGTTAACCAGTCAACTGCAAACCTTTAAGCACTTTTCCATTCTCTGCTCTTTGCATAGTTAGGATCTGAAATGATACATTGAATGATTAACAAGCAAACACAACTGTTTAAAAATTCATCCCTGATTAGTGGCTCTAAACATTGCCGTGTAGTAGTGTCAGCACAATGAATTCTGCCTCTGAATTTCACAGATAGTATACAATGCACTGAAACTACCACACTGACAAGGCATGAATTTCTAAGCAATTATCTCTCACTACCTATTTTAGCAGTGGTGTTAACTTGTTTTAAAGAAAAGGTTAATGTCTGCTCTAAAAGAGTAGAGAGATGCATTCCATATCAATGGGTTGGATATTGTATTGGAAATGTGGCAGTCAGTTTGCACAAAATAAAAGTGTTGCTTGAAATCTCAGTCCAGGAAAAAAAACATTGATTAGGCAATGTTGGTTATATTCTATTATTTTCAATATTCATGCTGTACCACATTATCCTATTACTGTCATATAAGTGAGAGGAAAAGCATTTGTTGATGATATTACTACAAGAGCAATAGTTAAATTATTCTTTGATTTCTTCCTGGGATATTTGTGGCTCTCATGAGCCAATCTTAATTGCATTAAGAATTTATTACATTGTGAGGGACTGGAGTTACATATGGGTTACCCCATCCAAGGGTTCCCAACTCTGAAAGATGCCAATGAACTAACTGAGTTTTTGAAGATAATCTGACAGCTTTCATTCTATTGCTCACCTTTAAATTACAACAACAACTTCCATTTATATGATAACTGACATAATAAAACATCAGAAGGCACTCAGGCACATTACAGGTGTCAAATCAAACCACACTCCCTGCCGTTGAGGACATCTTCAAGAAGGCGGCATCCATCATTAAGGATCTTTACCACCTGAGACATACCCTCTTTGTGTTACTACCATCGGGGAGGAGATACAGGAGCCTGAAGACCCACACTCAACATTTTAGGAACAGCTTCTTCCCCTCCGCCATCAGGTTTTTGAACAGTCCATGAACCCATGAACACCTCGTTATTCCTCTTTTGAACTTTTTTTTTGTAACTTTTAGTAATTTTTAATGTCTTGCACTGTACTGTTGCCACAAAACAACAAATTTCATGACATATGTCAGTGATAATAAACCTGATTCTGATTTGATATCAAGTCACAGGGAGGGATATTAGGACAGATGACAAAAACTAAAATAAAGTGGCTATAGTTAATGGTACATTGAATGTTCTGATCCTTGACTTGATCCACTGTTGATTGAGCTAATGTTGAGTTTAGTCTGTGCTAGCTAGTTAATTATGTGAAGGATAGATTAAGTCTGGCACTACTTTAAAATCTCAAATCAGACCAGCTTTGGAAAGTACTGCAGCCCCAGGCCATCACTACAAGAGTTCGAAACAGTCAGTTCCTTGGACCAGCCATCTTCAGCTTATTCATCAATGAATTTCTCTCTGTTATGGGGTCAGATGTGGGAATATTCGCTGATGGATCCAGAATATTCAGTGCTGTCCTGAGATAATAAAGTAGTCCAAGTCCACTTGCCACAAGACCTAGACAGCATTCACAAATCAACTGATAGACAGAACATTGATACCACACAAGTGCCAGGCAATGACTATCTGCAGTAAGAGAGAGAGACCACCCATCTCCCATGACATTCAGTGGCATTACCATCATTGAGCCCACTGTTAACATCTTGAGAGGCACTAATGACCAGAAGCTTAACTCAACCAGCCATATACTGTGGCTGCAAATGTGGGTCAGAGATTGGATATCCTGCAGGGAGTGACTCATCTCTTGTCTCTCAAAAGCCTTTCCAACATCTGTAAGACACACCAGAAATGTGATGAAATGCTCATCTGGGAAAGCACAGCTCCAACAACATTCCTTCCCAGAACACAGCAATAAGAATAAAACCAGAAGGACCACATGCTAGCAGACTCAGAATTAGATTCAACAAGACAAAGACACACTCACTCAATATGCTCTTCAAAGTCACCCTCACTAACATTTAGGGTTAGTACTAGTAAATACCCTCAAATGCAGGTCAAATAACAGCCCACTACAGCCATAATTGGAGAATTAAAACTTTCATCCTATAGATTATTCTACCATCATACCAGAAGACCCACTGTATCACTGGCAAGGCATATGCACAAAATATTGTGGCACATCGTTGTATAGTTGGGAAAGAGTGTCTGTGGACACAACAAAATGTCATCAGCATAGGTGTGGAAACTAAAGCTATTAAGGAACAAGATGCAAGTGAAAACTAAGAAGGGCCAAGGATGTGCTGGTTGGTCAAGATTATCCCTAGTTTAGGTGGGTGAGAGGAGAATCGAGGTGAGAGTATGTTACAGGAAAATAAATCAAGAAATGGTACTGATGGGGTAGAGCTGGCATTGACTCAATTGGCTGCATGTCCCCCCCGTCTCTGTCATAAGGAAATATGAAAGAGACCATCACAAAGCCATCAAAAACAAAATCTTCAGGTTATGCAGAGTATTGGATTTTCAAGAAAAAAAATGCTGAAAAACTGTCCAAGAGATTTCGCTCAAAGGTTCATGGGTTCTGATCAGAATAAAATATTAATTATTATATCATGCTGCCTCTGCCTTGACTGAACATTCAGTTCAGGTATAAAGTGGGTGAGATGCAGAATCACTTATGTTATTCAAGTGGTTCTAAGCACACCTCTTTTAAACTGGGGATGAATTTCTGATGATACTTGATGAGAAATCAGGACTTAGGGCTTGATTCAAGACAATACAAGGATTTTGAAGTGGTAAAGTCAATATTACAATATGTTGTGGACCTTTATTGTTGGATGGTGATGTTATACAGCAGGGGTAGATAGGTAAAACACCTTTGTTTGTGCATTTAACTGCAAGGCCCATTCTCTCATTTCTCAGTGCTCAGCCTCCAAGCACACACTTGCACAGGTGTCATCTGCATACTGAAGTCCAACCACTGGGATTGGTGTGACCAATGTTCTGTGGAGGCAACACAGGTTGAACAGATTCTCATTGGTCCTGGAAGTTAGATCCACTCCAGCTTGGAGCATTACAAGGAGAAGGACTGAATAAACTGTCAGGGCAATGTTGCCACCATAGTTGACACCAATCTGAATATGCAGTTAAATTCTTTCTTGTTGGGGATGATTATTGTCCAGCACTTGTACAGCACAGATTACGCACCACTTTTCACACAATGTTTGAATGGTATTCAGGTCTTGCAGGATGAGGACACCGAATGTTTTTTTTCCTAAGGAGTTGTAAATGGAACTGAATACAGTGCAACAGCAAACATCCACAATTTTGACCTTATGATGAAGAAAATGTTATTGATAAAACAGCTGAATATGATTGAGCATAGGACATTGCCCTGAGGAACTCTTTCAGCAATGTCCTGGTTCTGAAATAATCAGCCTCCAACAACAACAACTATCTCTTTTTATGCAATGTCTGACTCCTGCAAGTAGAGGACTCTGGGCAAGTTCAATATACTCTGAAGCAGAAATGCTAGCTTTCAGCTTATCCTCCAGTTCAGAGATTTTCCCATACAATCTAATCAATTCGAAAGTAGCCTCCATTAAATCAAAACTTCAATTTCAAAACAGGTACTTGAAATCCAGCCCAACAAGAAAGGAATAGATGGGGCAGCTGGGTCTTTGTCTTGAATTCGGCCTTGAACCACAGTTCGGACTAGAAAAAGGTTCTTTGGCCCATTGTGACTCTGCAGGGTTCTTCCTGAAGTAAGCCAGAATTATTGCATTGCCGTGCACGCCTCAGTTGCATTCTTTTCCGCTTTGATTCTGCTTTGCATATATATTCTTTCAAAAGATACAGTGGTCAGTGCCTCAACATTCACTTTCAAACATTACTCTAAATCTCTGTTCTCACTCCCTTGCCAACTATTTTGAAATAGTCTTTTCCTCTTCGCAGTATTCAAAACCTTTAAGAAGCTCCACTTTGTATCTCTATTTACTATCCTCTGATGCGCAATACTGTTTGAAATGAGCCGATTAGTCAATGTTTCCAGAAGTGTTGAAGAGGGGACAGTTAAATATTTATATAATGATGTCGATAGCTGCCACCCTGATAACAATCTGAACAAAAGGCAGGATGGTGGTATCGGGTGCAGGTGACCACAAACCCTTTAATGGCCTCATGCTGTGCACCTACAGATGGGGAGATCAATGTTGGTGGCCTACAGAGCCCCCTGGTGTCTGATTTTAAATCATCAGAGATTAAAGACTGACAAATTTCTCCAGCTTTCCAACCAGTTCTACATATTATTCTGCGTACATTGCATATTAAGTTGGTTTAGCCACCTGAAACATGCAGATGCTTTAGAAGCCCAACAGATGTCTCCTGTGAAAAACAGCAGCAGATAGAGAGTCAGCATTAGCAGGGGAGTTACTTGCCAATCTCTGACTAGCCTCACAGATAATCTTGTCTGGGGAGGAGAGTACAACCCTACATCCCTTGGTCATTTTGTCATTAGCTGAAGGGTGTACACACGGTAAGTTAACCTTCTTCCCCATTACCCTCACAGATATAAATAGGTTCAGCTGTTGTTGGTGACTGCTCTGTTAACTTGCATTAGACCAGCTGTAAATTTGATTCAAGCTATCATGGGGGGGAAGAGGGGGTAGGGGAGAGGTGCAGACATACTGAAAACAAAATTATATTCTTAATTTCTTTTTCATAATTTGAAATTTTACTGATTTCATGCCACCATTATTAAATGATAGATTGGTAAAGAACAGATCAGATTAGACACAGCCACCTCAGATTGCAATTCGACACACACTTTTTTTAACAATTAATATTACATGTATTTATCAGTAGCTTTGGAGGATCTCACAACCCCTACAGGAAGAGACTTTGAAAGTCAATTTAATGTTCTGGTCAATAATTCAGAAGGGATAGTTGTAGCAGTAATTTACAGGTTGATCGCTAAATTTATTGTAATAATGCTACCACAAAAAGTCTTTGCAAAGATAATTCCCTTGCAAATTTATTTGGACAGGCAGATAGGCTGACAGGCAGACAGGTAAATAGCTAACCCAGTTTAAAATTCAGTTTGCTTCTCCCATTTCCTCAGCACTAAGCAGCTAACAAAACCAATCAGGAGATTTTCAGCTCAGAGTTTCTCCGGTGAAGGTCTTGAATTGGAGATACTGCATATCATTATTGTTGCTCACATCACTTTCCTGCCATTCAACAAATGCCACCAGAGTGCCTTGCATGTAAATACGTAATGTTAATTAATACCGTTATTTTCCTGTAATTATTTCAAACATACAGGATTTGTTTATACACATATCAAATTAAAAGGTGCTTTGCAGGGATCAACCATCTCATTAGCTGGGTGTGTGTGTGTGTGTGTGTGTGTGTGTGTGTGTGTGTGTGTGTGTGTGTGTGTGTGTGTGTGTGTGTGTGTGTGTGTGTGTGTGTTGTGTATTTTATGAACTGGAGTGTTTCTGTAGCTGCCTAATTTCTGGTTCCTTGCCACACAGCTCCATGTTTGAACAAGGGACCCTTATCACTGTTCTCCAGTTCAAGGAATGTACAAGGTATTGCAACATTACCACCTTGCCGACTATAGACAGAAGAATAACATATTTTCCTGACTGATGCTGAAGTAAATTTTCACTTAATGTTAGCAGGGCAATGGATTCAGTCTAAGCGGCACCAGAACTACTCATATAGTCATAAAGCAGGGAAACAAGCCCTCAACAACAACAACTCAACAAACACATGCCAGTCATCAAGCACCCATTTATGTTAATCCCACACTAATCCCATTTTATTCTCCCCACACGTACATCAACTCCTGAAGATTCTACCACTCACTGACACACTGAAGGAAATTTACAGTGGCCACTTAAGCTACCAACCAGTACATCTGTGGGAGGAAACGCAAGCACATGGAGGAAACCCATGCAGTCACAGGAAGAACATGCAAACTCCACACAGACAGTGCCAAAGGCCAGAATTAAACCCAGATTGCTGGAACTAAGGCAACAGCTCTACCAGCTGTGTCACTATGCTACCCAGAACAGAGCAAAATAAATATTGTGTTAATGTCTGAAAAACATTTGTACTTCCGAGGGTTTAAACACTTTGATGTTGAAACATTGCGTTTAAGTTATATTTGGAATCAAAATGGGAGTGTGATGACAATACACTCAGAATACTGATTGTACTTTTGTTTCTGAACCTCAGGAAGGATAAACTTGCCTCAGACATGGAGCTACAAAGGTGAGCTAGATTATTCTGGGTTGCATGTATGGAGAGCTTAAATTAACCTTTAGCTTGTAAGAATGAGAGGCAATTTCATTAAAATTCTAATGAGAGGGTTAGGCAGCTTCGAAACCAAGAGGCTGTTTTTCCTGGCAGGATAACAGGTCAGCTATGAGGAGAAATTTCATTACTCACAAGATTGTGAGTCTTTGGAATTCTGTATCCCAGCAGGTTGTAGCTGCCCAGTCGGTAAGTCTGCTCAAGGCCAAGATTGATAGTTTTTTGGGCACTTGGGAAATCAAGGGTTATGGGGATTATACAGGAAAGTGGACGTGGTAGGGGATCAGGCATGATATTGAATGTCAGAACAGGCTTGAGAGGCCATATGGCTTCCTCCTTCTATTCATGTTCTTGTGTTAACACACCCAACCTCCAGCTGCTATTCTACCACAGGGATTCCTCATCAACTAAATGTTGAACATCTCCTTTCATTGTGGTAGGAGGACCTGTGTCAAGAAATATGCAATGTTCCCATTAGCCAAATCTAATCCCAATCAATACCGATGCATCCATTGTTTTTCATTTACTTATGTGCTTGAAGGTTATTTGGCATTACACTAATTCTCAGCTTCTGAAGTACATAAGAGTTAAACAGGGTCCTGGGATACAGAGTTAAATTGTGCATAGAAAGAGACACATAGCAGGGACCGCACCTCCCTGTCCTCCGTTCAATTAAATTTTCCCTAAATAACTTCATCTAACTTTTCACAGTTGCTTGATTAGAGCCCATCCCTCTGAAACTCCAAGTCCGAACTGAAGTTGTGCAACTGTGGTGATTGTCGTCACACTTCCAAAAATATTTAAATGTATCTTTTCTTTGGTGTGGAGATAACATTTATATCGGGCTGTTAACATAATAAAAGGCTGCAAGGCATTTCACAAGAATGTTATCAGATAAAAACTGCAACATAAGGCGGTGTTAGGTGAACAACAGCTCGGTCAAAGAGGTAGCAATTAAGGAGGATAAATGAGGAAAGTGGGGGGAGGTTCAGGGAGGGAATTATCATGCATAGAGACTCGGCAAATGGGGTAGTAATTAATATTGGGGATCCTCAAGAGACCTGAACCAGACTGGGTTTCAAAAGACACACTCGCCCTTCCCCCTCTTTTTTTCACTTACCTAACAATAGGCTTCAATTATATATCTGTTTCTTGTGCAATGATGTCACTTGCCTAAAGAATAAAACACTAGTAAATTGATTGTATTTCTCCTCTGAACCACAGTGACCTACATGCATTTTGTTATTAAAAAGCATGCTGTCCTGTTGCTGAAAGCCAAATCAGCAGTTCGAAGACTGTACATTGGTTCTGTAAATGTTTTTGTACTGTGCTCTGGTTCTATGCTCTGCAGTTTAGAAGTCTAATGGTTCTTGAGGCATTCATTTAAGATTCTGCCTTCTCCTCAAAAAGTCCACAAAGTAATCAACATTTGTCAAAAGTGCTACAAAGGAAAAATTCTTTTGTGTAAGACAGTTGAAGTTAAGAATTTAAGCAGTAGATGTGATTAGATTTTCCAAAATTTAAAATTTTGTTCTTGTTTTGAAAACCTTGGTCTTGCCTTTCCCTAACTCTGCATTCTCCTCCAGCCCATGAATCATCAAGATACACCTATTCCTCCAATTCTGGCCTCTTGGGCATCCTCGGTTTTAATCACTACACTGTTAGCAGCTGTGCCTCAAGCTGTCAAAGATTCAATGATGTGAAATCCTCTCTCTAATTCTCCCCAGCGCATGCTTCTCCTTTAAAACACTTCTTAAAGATTCAGGGCCAAAAATTCTTCCATATAATTCAAACAAAACCCAGGAGAGGTCAAATGATATATAAATTCACTTCATATCCTTTCAGATATCCATGCTGAATATAACACATGAATGAATGGATCCTTGCTCCAACTACTGTAAGAGATCGCCCCAACATCTCTGTATTTCCTGATTACTTTGACAAGGATTTCTCCATTCCTCTGATAAATCAGTGGTTCCTAGAGGAGAAGACTCTTGCTACCATTTTCAAGGCTCTTTGTATGAGGCACCCTAGTGGGTTTCCTGGCCACCCTGGGGAAACAGGCCTCCCTCTTGCTGCATATTACATTGACAAGCATTTCTATATCTCTTCAATATTTCTTCCAAAACTTTGTTCTGTTGAAATCCAGAGTTTTGTACACATTTTTCAGGTGTCGTTGCATTCATTGGGAAAATTGTCTCCTCATTTTTTAGCTGAATGTTTGTGTTTACACACAGAATAACCTCCACAGTTTCCAAAAGGACCACACTCAAATCAACCCTTAAAGGCACACTCTCCATGGCAGCCACTCAGCAGCAACACTTGCTGCCATGGGCGAGAGAAAAGCTGCAGGAGAGAGGGCTAGGGATACACTGATTTTTTTGAAAAGATGTAGAAAACCTTGTCAATGCAGCAAGAGGGAGGCCTATTTCCCAGGGTGGCCAGGAGACCTGCTGGGGTGCCTCATATGAAGAGCCTTGAAAGTGGTGGCAGGAGTTTTCTCCTCCAGGAACCACTGGTTTCTTGGAGGGATGGAGAAATCCTTGTCAAAGTCATCAGGTAATACAGAGATGTTGGCGCAATCTCTTACAGTAACTGAAGCAAGGATAAGATAAGATTTCTTTATTAGTCACATGCACATCGAAACACACAATGAAATGCATCTTTTGCGTAGAATGCTCTGGGGGCAGACCACAAGTGTCGCCACGCATCCGGCGCCAACATAGCATGCCCACAACTTCCTAACCCGTACATCTTTGGAATGTGGGAGGAAACTGGAGCACCCGGAGGAAACCCACGCAGACACGGGGAGAACCTACAAACTCCTTACAGACAGTGGCCAGAATTGAACCCGGGTCACTGGCGCTGTAATAGTGTTACATTAACCGCTACACTACTGTGCCTCATTCAGCATGTATATCTGAAGGGATGTGATGGGAATTTATTTATCATCTGGCCTCTCCTGGTTCATTTGTTCACCAGAGGCACAAACACAAGACCTCATGGCAACAAACCGCGCCCCCCCCCCCGCACCCAGTACAAACACTGGCATCTGTTAGATTGTAACATCGTCCGAGTGAGGGACCATAAAGATGCCTCCATTGACTTTGTCATGAAGGCACCAACATCTGTTGGACTGACACTACCAAATTGCTCTATTATCTTCATCAACTTGGCCCTAAAATATCACCATCAATAGCAGCATTGCCACAGGAAGATCAATGCAAGCCATGATCCTGACTGAAAGGTCTGCAACGGAGCCAATTTGTGACTTTCATCTCCACACTGAGAGCAGTGCAGGAACGAAAACATGGTTGATGGTCTTCCCGCAGAACATCACATGTTTCATCAGTAACAGCTTTGGAAAACATGAGCCTGTGAAAACATTCCTCTTCAGGAAGAATATAGGGCCGAATGGCCTATCCAGTGCTGTACTATTCTATGTTCTATGTTAATACCATCTCTCTGAAGCCTCTCTGGTAGGAAGATTTTTGCTAATTCTTTGCCTCCTTCCCCTGGGTGTCTGGCCCACTTTGAGTGGCTAGCCATAATGACACCTCAGAAATGAAGTGCGGTCACCACTGACCCACCCATTGAGTGATAAATGCAGGAGCTAAATACTGGAGAAAGCACTCCCTGTTAATTCTAACATACTCTGTGGACTTGTTTGAGCACACAACATCAACTTCTGAAAATGCTCAAGCAACACACACAAAATGCTGGAGGAGCTCAGCAGGTCTGGCAGCATCTATGGAGGGAAATGAACAGTTGATGTTTCGGGCCGAGACCCTTCATCAGGACTGGAAGGGAAGAGGGCAGGAGACGGAATAAAGAGGAAGGGGGAAGAGCACCCCTCTCCCCCACCGCTCCCCCTGCTGAGTTCCTCCAGTATTTTGTGTGCGTTGCTCCAGATTTCCAGCATCTGCAGTCTCTCTTGTGTCTCTGAAAATGCCCAGTTAGATGTCCCCATTTCAGCAATGTGCTCTTTACAAAAAAAACCCCAAAGGCCGCAATAGCCTGCTGCAGGTTCTACTGAGACTGTCCCATGAATGTCATGGTGTGAAGCTATCTATCCGCTCTATGTCAGCACAGGCAGAAAGGGCACTGATGTCAAATGATGTCAGGTAAACATCACTAGCACAAAAGTGCCCAGTGCAGTTTTGCGATTTTTAACTAGAAATGACCCCCAATGCTACCCATTTGGGGTAAAGTTAAAACAGGATCACATAGTATCCAAAACAAAATGGGTGCTGCACAAATTACCTTCTGGGCATATTATTTTGAATTCTAATAATGTTTCCCTACAAGTGTTGTGAATCGATTTTATTGGTGTAAGGCTTTGAACTTAAGGAGATGAACACAACTTCATCTATTCTCAATGCCATCCACTGGCACAAAGAAACATCAAGGAAACCTTGAAATGGAAAACAATAGGCTAGATGGTCTAATCTGCCTATAGGCAGTAAATGCTTGTATCACTTTTGTTTCTGGTTGGAAGGTGGCCACCAGCAGAATGCCTTAGCAACCGCCAAGTTGCTGACCTTATGACCACCTGCTAGCCAGTGAAGAAAATAGTTTCTGGTCCTCCACTATGCTGTTAGGAACTGGATCTTCCAACCCTCACCTCGTGAGTGGCCTCCCATCCCAGCCGTCCAGACTGCAAAGAATTTCAGGAGGACTAAGACTACTAAGTGATAGAAGGTCTCAGACTGAGGGGTTGGGGGAGGGGGGGCTTGGGGAGGTTTTGTGGTTCTCTTTGCCTGATTTTGGGATCCCTGGTCGGAACTTGTCTAAGTTGGTTTCAGCAGACACTGTTCACTTGTCAGGTAGTTTGAGTGGGAAAAAAAAAGATCCATCGGTTGGGTCCTCAAGTTATAGAATAAATAAGGTGGTGAAGAGGGCATTCTGACCTTAATCAGGTTGAGGGGGATTCCAGCCTTAGAGATTTAAGGGACTTCCTCCACCTGTCTCAGCTGTACGTCAACACCCACGGCTACAAAACCATTTCTATTCAATTATTTTAATCAGCTTCATACCCAAGAAAGTATCATGATAAGTTACATGATCAAGTAATAACCCTTGCAGTAGGTGTTGCAGGTGTCTTCCTTGTTTATAATGTAGTTGTTGAATTTGGTACATGAGAACATTCACTTCACTTAATTCTCTATAAAACGGTTTGACGTAGACCAAGGTTCTTTAAAAGTGCTTTATCATTTCAAGTCTTTCTGTGTACTTCTCTCTCACATTCCTAGCTTGCTGTGCCTTGGTACTAATGGCCTCAACAAGACTGGCCTTAGCCAGCTGAAACACCCTTTTGATAAACTCAGCAAACTGGCAATAATTTCCACAGGCGTCATTCTTGAGTTTAGACTTTTCTATTAATGATTACCCCATGTTGCTCTCTTCAGTTGCATGCTGGTGTGTATGCAGACATCAGGGAAATGAAGGAACCAACAGGCTGGAGAGCTCAGGTCCCGCCTCAGAGACTGATTAGCTTTTCACTAACGATCCAATAGTGAGAAGAGTGACTAAGAAATATAAACAGAAAATGCTGGAAATGCTCAGAAGTGTATGTGGAAAGAGAAATAGAGTTAACGTTTCAAGTGGAAGATCTTTCATCAGAATGGGGAATTAAACAAGCCAGCTGGAGAAGGATTCGGTTGCTTTATTCCACACAAACATGGCCACGCATTTTTTTGAGGAGAAGGAACATGCTACTCTGTATCAGAAATACAGACCCTTTGCATCTACTGAAATTAACGACCTCATCCTCAAGTACCTGGAGAAAAAGGTGAGAGAAGTAAACAAACATAGCAGACAGATGCCAGGAAATAAGATTACCATCTGACCACCGCAGTAAAAGGAAATAACTTTGAGTTCTGAGTTTTTACACACTAACAGAAGCCACAATCAATCTGGGACCATTTTTATCTGGATTTCTAAGTATGTGAATAGTTGGGCATCAATTTGTGTGAGTGTATGAAGCTGGTAGATGTTGAAGTCAAGAGTTAAAGCAATATTAAAGGTTTCCTCATGTTCACGCTGCTCCATCGGTTGCACTTTGAGCTGTGGGTCATGCCTTGTTACCCATGAGAGATCAGACTTTGTAGTTTACTCTTACAGATGGTGCACATAACTTTGTACCAAGGCATGAGGGGCAGATAATTAACTTTGTCATGAAAATAAAGTGAGACATTCTGAATTCTCCTAAAGGAACAGTACACTTTGAATGGCTCTACTATAAAGAATATCTAATTTTATAATTCCGTCATCGACATTTGACAATAGGCACCTATAATTTAAGACATGGGGAATGAACTGGTGGTTTGGATGATTGGAAAAATTCAACTTTGAGAGGTCAGAGCAAGATCTAGCATAAAACTTTACCACTTCATCAGTTGAGAGTGGCTGCTTTAGCTTCTGTGCCTCTCATTCTATTGACCAACTGCCCCCTAAAGTGGGGAAAGAGCCAACAATTTGGCCTTCAGCCGGTCACCAGTAAGTAACCTGTAGTGGAATGGGCTTTAGAATCTTATGGTGCCATCTTGTGGCTGAAAGGTGGAGTGGAAGAGACCCAGAAGTCTAAGAGGCACAGAGGAGAACTTTCATTGATTGACTTTAAAGGGACTTTGCCTTGTCCTCCATACGGCTTATTGAGTTGGATACCCACTCAATATTCTCAAAATGCCATTGGGTCCTAATGATATCAAAGAGGTCTGATTTTCAAATACAACTCTAAATACAACTCTAACATTCTCACATTTAATCATTTCACCACTGGCAGCCGTATTTTCAGCTATCAAGGGTCTTTGTTTCATAATTTACTTTACAAATCTCTGCACCAATCTAATTCTCTTTCCTCCTTTAAGATGTTCTTAGGAACCTACCTGTCCTAATAGGATCCTGGCCTTCATACATGGAGGCATAAATGCAGAAACCTATATGTAATGTTAGGCACATATAAAATATTGGTTAGGCAACAACTGGAATATTGTGTCCTGTTGGGATAGTCACAATGGTTCTCCTCATCGAAAAGGTTGAGAGGAAATTTGATTTTCCTTTCCAGTTCTGACAAAGGCTCTTCATCCTGAAACATTAATCATGTTTTTCTCTCCACAGATGCTGCCTAACCTATTGAGCATTTCCAGCATTTCCTGTTTTTATTTCAGATCTCCAGTGTGTGCAGTTTCATTTGGAGTACAAGATCATGATGAGTTTAGATCAATATTTTGACAAGAAACTGCTCCTAATCATGGATGGTTCAAAGATAGGGGACATAAATTTAAAGTGTGCTCTGCTGTACCTCTGAAACCATCTCTAGCTCTACAACCTCTAGGATATCTATATTTTCCAGTTCTAGCCTCTTCAGCATCATTGATTGTCGTCATTTTACCACTGTCAGAATTGCCTTCTGCTCACCAAACTATAAGCTCTGATGACATCTCAAAACTTCTCTACCTCTTTACTCTTCATACAATCTATCTCTCTTTCCAAATAGCTCCTTATATGGGTTAGTCTTTTTCCTGACAACACTGCTATGAAATACTTTGTGAAGTCATACGTTAAAGACACTACCAGTTATATATTGAGCACCTATAATAATTGGACATATTATTGAGTATAGATTTGCAGCAGAGTGGAAAGTGTTTGACTGAAATGTGTTTCCCTTTGCAGAAGGGGAAACCATTCAGCCTTGCAGTGGATGTGGGTTGTGGCTCAGGCCAGAGTTCCAGGGGACTGGCTCCTTTCTTTGACAAAGTGGTTGGAATTGATGTGAGTGAAGCTCAGATTGAAGAGGCCAAGAAGATGCGTGGACTTGATAATGTTTCGCATAGGTAATTACTTGATACACACGTGTTGAAAATTGTTGATTTAAACTGAAATTCCCCAAAGGCCATTGAGAGTGCAAACTGTAATGGAGGAGTGAACACTGCAAAACAGATGCAACGTCTGGTTGTATTGAGTTGATTATTGCAGCTAAAGAAGTAATACTCTTGGCCTCACAGACCATGTAACGTTAAGGGATTAGTTTGGGGGGGCAAGAAAGAGGGAAATTGTTTATCTCCTCCCTCAACATCCACTGGCTACTGGCAAATCTCACCCTTTTGGCCCCAGGATCTATCACTCTCTGCCCTTGCATAGTACCTATCCCCTAATAAGCCTTCTTTTATTTTTCTGATTCTGATCTCCTTATAAGTGGAGATGAGGTTGTTTGTTTTTAAAAGTCATTGTAACTTTTTGAGGTGCTGCTTGTGCTTCTTAGGGCTTATTTTATTCAGAGGTCACTTACTTGGGCTTTATTGTAATAGCTGGCTTCAACACACAGTAAAATGGTTATAGGAGTAAGGTGAAGGACAATGCTGCTCCAATTAATCAGCTGCACTGCCATCCATTTGAACATTTTGAATTATGAACCGAGCAGAGGTACTGGAAACGTGCAGGTCGCAGTTTGTGGTGGTGGCTCAAAGCCATTTTATGGGCAAGTTGCCCATTTTCAGCTTCTTTTAACTGGAATGCTACTTATTTTTCTTGCAAAACCTGCCAAAGCTGTCCTCTGCAATCCCGCCAGATACACCCTTGTGTGCAGAAGTTTTCTGCCCTTCCTCCACCAGCCAGCTGTTCCTGCTCTCCTCTTCCTCCTCCCTCTTGTTATATTCCATCAAAGCACTGGGTTATGCCAAAGGATGTGGGTTAACATACGAATGGAGATTCCCAGCTCAGCCCCAGCTACAGCACATCCCGTGGTATTGAAAGAATGCAATGTCTTCACTCCAGTGAATAAATACAGCTCTGTCCCAACTCAAATCACTGGCAAACCTACAGATCATTGATTCCCTTTATATTGCACAGTTGTGGGTTTTCTCCATATTGTTAAATGTGAGGAATCCATGCATAATTAACACATGGGTTTAATTGGATCCTAGTGGCCAGTTTGGCAGGGCTGGAGTCAATCTATGTTGTATAATATGGCACCAACTGCCTGCTCTGCATACTTCCAGTATGAGTACATATGCTACCAGGATTAACAATTTGCCAGATAGCATAAGCTGCACTAAAATTGTGCACTTTCGTCCATTTTGTAAATGAATTGTAAATTAACCTTTGCAGAGCCAAAACCTTGAAGCTACCCAACCTAATTTTGTAGCCAATTAATTTTTGCCAATAAACATTTCTTCATATTTGGAATCCAAGTAGAACACTTCCATAGAAACCTCCAGGATATTGAAATATTGTGTCTCTGTACATATCTTTGCACCCTACAGACAGGGTGTGGCAGAGAAGCTGGATTTCAAGGATGCTTCTGTTGACCTGGTGACAGCAGCAGCAGCAGCACATTGGTTTGATATGGAGAAGTTTATGAAGGAGGTTGACAGGGTTCTAAAACCGAAAGGCTGCGTGGCTCTCCACTGCTACCAACTTCCATTTGCCATACATTATAACAACTGCTCCGAGCATCTGACTCAGATTATGGAAGAGGTAAGAAGTCAACTGGTATTGCAACTAAAACAGGCAAGTGTCTGTGTATCTTGAAATTCTTCGAAAGCTTTTAAGGAGTGAATGATGTAGTGGTCAGATCTATTTCTCTTTCACATCTGGGTCTGAGTCTGAATCTTAAATTTCCAAACAGACAGAATGCTTTACCCCTCGGCATTGTGTAAAATTGATCTTTTTTCAATAAGTATTAAAGTAGTTGTGTTGATATTGTGAACGCACTTGATTAGGTTTGCAAACATTGTATTCTGATAACAAGGGACAGGTTCAACATAAGAAATAGGAGTGGGTGTAAACCAAATGACCCCTCGAACCTAGTCCACCATACAATAAGATCATGGCTGATCCAATATTGGCTTCAAGTCCACTTTCCTGCTCTCCACCCAGACTCAAATATAGTTCAAATGTCTGTCATTCTCCACTGTAAACGTATTCAAAGTCTCTGCCAGCACAGCTCACTGGGTTAGAGAACTCTAAAGACTTATGACTCCCTGAGAGAAGAATTTCCTCCTCATCTGCATCTGAAATGGGTTACTCTTTATTCTGAAAATATGACCCCCAGTTCTATTTTACCCACTGGAGAATAAATCCTCTCAGCACTGTGTTGTCAATCTCCCTCAAAATCTTGTGTGTCATCATCAGCTTTCATTCGTCTAAACTGCAATGGTTATAATTTCCTCCCCTCTTCATACATTAACTTCGTCATCCTAGGAATCAACCTAGTGAATCTTTTCTGCACAGCCTCCATTGCAAGCTCCTTAAATATTGGGCCTCAAATTGTATGCAGTACTCCAGGTACAGTCCCACCAGTGCCTTGTAAAGTTGGATCAAAACTTCTTTACTTCTATATTCAATATCTCTCACAAAAAAAAGCAAGCATTCTGTTACCCTTCCTAATTATTTGCTGTACCTGCATTCTAACGTTGTTCCAAGTACCAGGACCTCCACCCAGATCCCTTTTTACCAGAATATCTTATAAACTCATTCCTTTTTTCAAAATAAAAATAAAATTGCTTTTTCATTTCTTTCTTCTAAGAAGGATAACCACGCATGTTCCCATCTTATGCTCCATCTACCATCTTCTTATCCACTCACTAAACTTATTTATGTCCCTTTGCTAACTTTCTGTAACCTCCCCAAAACTTGCTAACCTATCTTTGTATCATCAGAAAACTTGGTTACAGTACATTCACTTCCCTCATGCATATCATTGATTGATCGTAAATATTTAAGGTCCCAGCACTGATCCCTGTGACTTCCCACTAGTTACTGATCCAAAAATCATACATTTATCCCAATTCTGTTTTTCATGAGTTATCCAATCCCCTGTCTGTGCCAGTATGTTACCCCAACCCCATGCACTTTATCTTGTGCAGTTACCTTTTATGTGACACCTTATCAAATACCTTTTGGAAACTCAATACACTACATCTATTGGTGTCCCTTTATCCATCTTGTTTTTGTTACATCCCCAAAGAATTCCAGCAAATATTTCAAACACTGTTTCCCTTTCATGAAATCATGTTGACTCTGCTTGATTGTCTTATGATTTTCTAAATGTCCTGCTCTTACCTCCTTAATCATTAATAATGATGATAATTAATGTTTACCTCAGTGTTGGAAATCAGTTTTTGATGATATCTGTAGACAAAGGGATGAATGCTAATTTTCATTTTGTCCACATATCATCCCTGGTTTATGAACACTTGACTTTTGGACACCCCTACATACAAACAAGCTCCCACAATCTTATTAAATTCAAAAGTCTGACACATGTTCATTACTACGAATGACAGAACTAGTTTCCTCTCTCTCCCCACTTTTATTTATTGTTCTTTATTGTTAGACTTATGTGATTTTGATACCATTCATTACAATACTGTGAAGGTATGTTTACCATGGTCAGTGATTTTTGTGCATTTTCAGACATAGGGACAAAATGGATATCTGTAAAAATGGAACCCATTCATAACTTGGGTACGCCTTGTGCTCTTTTAGAAATTCACTGAACACATGGCCTTATTGTAAAACTAACAAATAGACTCTGTTTGTTTTGTTTAAACTAAATTCCAGAAATCCTTCAGTCACATTTTTGCTACAGATTTCAAAATATGGGGTATGCTTTCTTGTCTCCAGGGGTTAAAGTAGTTATTAGTTTGACAATCGTTATTGACTGATACCGTGCATAATTTTTCTCACCTCAAATATTTGCAGATGTTCAAGACACTTGTACCCTATGAGAGTGAAAGAAGACAGATTGTTCGGAATAAATACAAAGAAATATTTGAAGCTATCACATTCTTTGACAAAGAGAGGTTAGACCAGATAATACTGAAAATTTCTTGAACTATGTCTTAAAAAAACCACAAGAGAGGAATCTTGACATTATTCCCAAATGGCCAAGCTCTCACTTTAAGATTATGACCCCTTGTTCTGGACTAACCCACAAGAGGAAGCAATTTCTCTTGATCCTCTTTCAGTCTGTTTAATCATGTTCAGCATTTTAATTAAAGAAGGAAAACAGAAAGCAGATAGCTATAGGCCACTTTGCCTAACATCTGTCATTGGCAAAATACTGGACTGCATTGTTCCAGAGGTAATAGCAGTGCAGAGTCAGTATGGTTTTCTGAAAATCATGTTTGGCAAAGCTGCTGGAGTTCTTTGAGGATGTAACAAATAGGGTCGATAACAGAAACCAATGGATGTCGTGTATTTAGATTTCCAGATGGCTTTTAGTATGGTGCTGCCTATAAAATAACTGCACAAGGTAAAAGGGCACAGGATTGGGAGTAATATAGCAACATGAATAAGGGATTGGCTAAATAACAGAAAATAGAGTCAGTTTAAATGAGTCAATTAGCAATTTAGTGGGGTACCACAGGGATCAATGCTAGGACCTCAGCTATTAATGACTGGAAGGAAAGGACTGAGTACACCTTAGCCAAGTTTACTGATGATGCATCGAAAGGTGAATTAGCAAGTTGTGAGTAGGACACAGATTCTGCAAGGAGATATATTTGGATTAAGTGAGTGGGCAAGAAATTTGGCATATGGAATGTCACATGGGAAAATTGAGATTATCCACTTCAGAGGGAGGAATGAACAAGCAAATTATTATTTAAATGGAACGAGTCCACAAAATGTTGCAGTATAAGGGAGCCTGAGGGTCCTGGTATTTGAAACAGAAAATGTAGAAGGATGAAGGGAAAGTGTATGAGATACAGGTACCAAACAGTTCAGAGGGTAGGACAAAGACCTTTATTGGAATAATTAAGTCTAGAGATAGCAATCGATACTGATGTTCACCATACAGAAGCTTTGCTTAAGTTAGCACCTGCTACTGAGACCAGTTTGAAGCCCCTCCTTTCCTGATATGGCATTCTATGAGTGGGCTAGAGGTGGGATAATATCTCAGAGGATCTGCTTCTGGTTATATCCTCGTGTAAGAAGCTGTCCTGCAGAATAAATAAAGATAATTATGAATAGAAGAACTTTTCAAACTTTATCTGGGCTGATTGGCATTGGATTTTAATTTTCTTTTGTCCCTCTCCTGAGAGATTGCCAGCTGTAGGTGGATGGGCACTATCCATATGGTAATACACAAAAAGTGCTGGAGGAACTCAGCAGGTCAGGCAGCATCCACGGAGGGAAATAAGCATTTCCCTCTGTGGATGCCTTTGGGCCGAGACCCTTGAAGTATTGTGTATTGCTACAGATTCCAGCATCTGCAGAATTTCTTGTGTCTCCACTATCCATATGGTGATGCACCAGGGAATCAGAGCTACATTAAGCCAGCTGTGTGGATAAAAAGATCTTTTCCTGTCCATGATTTTCACCTGCTCTTTTTCCAGTACGGTAAAACTGGATAATCCAGTACCCTCAGGACTTTGGTGTGCCAGACTAGCAGATTTTCTACGCTTTTAGATGTTATTCCTATTAATAGTTCAGCACACTTCAATTTAATTTTTTTTATATGTTACACAGTAGTGTAATAAATTTTTTAGTGATCCTGGTGAGTTTAAAGGGAGAGGGATATAGAGCCCAGTGAGTTTCAAATTGTTAAAACAAGCTGAGCTGAGTCAAAACAAGCACTCCAAACCCTGGCTCCTGTTGCAAACCTACTCACGTTCCAGTGTTTCCAACCTTGACACTGGCCATACATTTGGCCCATAAGCCAGACTGGCTCTGGCTCCACATCCTGGTCACATTTCACACCCCTGGTTCACACTGCAGACTAATGAGTGAGCCAGATTCAGAACCATCGGGATTTCCAAGCATTCGAATACTGTGTTATTGGAGTTTTACTGTAAATTGCATTTAAATGAGTCAGGGCTGACACCAGAGGAGATAGGTTATCCTGCCAATGGTAAAAACAAGTCGGTGCTTGAAGTCCCCAAGAACAAAGTCATTCAGGAGAGAGGCTGTGGGCAGAAACGAGACATGATAACTTGGGGAACTTCAGGATATGGCTCATTGGCAATGGCAGCAAACATTTTTTATGAGGTAAGGGGGTTGTAACTGGGTGAATGTCAAATGGAGGAGAATGCATCAGAGGTAGAATAAGGTGAGATATGGTGAAAAGGTCAAAAGCACCGCTGGCACAGTGCAAGTGGTGGAAGTAGGGAATTTCAGTAAGGAGGAAGATTCAACTTTCGTTCAAAGGTGGAATATCGCTCCAATCATCTACAGTAAGGTCATGGTTGGAAAGAGGCCTGTACACCAGAAATAGATGCTCTGCAGCACAATGCAAAGGATTTGTGATCAATCAGGGACTATTGTGAATGAGGTAAACAGAACAGGAAGAAGATTGGCAAAATTAGATCCCCACAAAGCAGCGAGATTGCAAAGGTACTGCTGTAGCATAATTATCAGGAGTTTAAAGATAGAATCCTAATTGAAATTCTAGGATATACAAAGTCAAATGCATACACAGATACTACCAGAAGTGTGAGAGGAACAAGTGCCTTGGTGAATTCTTTGGGGAATACCAAGAGAGGTCCAGAAGAGCATGGCTGTAGGCTTGTCTATTGGGGATTCAGGCTTGGAAGAACAGCAGCAGAGCTGGAGGTCAGAGTTATGATGGGTTGGGGGGAGTCGGTTAAGGACAATGGGAGGAGAAGGTTTAACTGTGCAATAGGAAGGGGAGGTGTCAGAAGTGGAGGTTTGGAGGAGAATGAGAAGGAAACAAAGAGATAGAAATAATAAACTTGATTTAGAGTGGCTGCTAGAACATGCACACAATTAGATACAATTTTCAGACTGGAAAGGCATGGCTGTGATCAAAAGAAACACCAGCAGCCTTGTTATGCATCTAACGGTGGTATCTCAAGAGTTCTATATCTAATTGACACAAGATTAGCCCACAGGGGTAAACCTTCACAGGGTCAACAAACCCACATATCACAAGCTCCCCACAAACCAAAGCTGCTAAGTGCCAACAAGTTATCCTCTTTTTGAAACTGTTGCTGGTTTTCTGGGTAAAAGCTTCAGTCCCTGGTCATTGTTCACATCCTGATGGCTTATTGAGAAAAGGCTCAGTCACCAGTTTGTAATGATTCCCTGAAGGTTTACTGCGTGTATGTCTTGATATGCTGATCACACATT
This sequence comes from Pristis pectinata, assembly GCF_009764475.1. NCBI lineage: Eukaryota > Metazoa > Chordata > Chondrichthyes > Rhinopristiformes > Pristidae > Pristis > Pristis pectinata. The sequence goes on along the minus strand of NC_067405.1, from coordinate 68,269,084 downwards.
TTAGTTTCTTCAGTCCTTATGGGAGGTATTTGGATATTATATATATATAATATCTGATATATATATATATATATATATATATATATATATATATATATATACACATACACACACACTCCTATTCATTCATTCATTCATTCATTCATTCATTCATTCATTTATTTATTTATTTATTTATTTATACTAAGGCTAACATTGAGATAGGGATGTAAGTAAAGGGAAAATTGGACCTAAGACCTACCAGTAAATACAAGAGTTCAAAGATCTAATTTCTGCTTATGAAATTCAATATTAGGAATAATTCACAGGATTGTACATTTTTATGATAGTCTTAAACTTAATTGTAAAATCTTTATTTTTAAAGCAGCAATGTCATCTGCTGTCATTTTGTTCAAACCAGGGTTTGACTCTATCAGAAAATAGCAACACTGGATTGCTAAAGGCTATTTCCACACTGCAATGTGATTTCCTCTTTTATTTTTGTTTTATATACAATTTGGGAAATATCGTTATTCTGTGAAAATTGTATAGTTCACACTATTCAATCAGTTATGGTATATGCTAACACATAGCATCTGGCATAGTCTGCATCCAGCAAGACCTTGACAACATTCAGGCATGAGCAAATATGTGGCAAGTAACATTTGTGCTGCTAAGGTGCAAGGCAATGACTCTCAGACGAGATAGTCTAACCACTTACCTTGATACTCATTCAATGATTTGACCATTGCAGAGACCTTCATGATCAACCTCCATGATCAATCGCCTGGGGATTGACATTGACCACAAATTCAGTGGGATAGTTACATAAATAATGTGGCTGCAACAGCCAGTTAGAGGCTGACTATCCTGTGGCAAGTGGCACCCCAAGACCTTTCCACAGGGTAATGGAAGATTGCTTCCTTTCACTGGGATCAACTGCAGATGGCCATGATGAATGACCACACACAGCCCTGGAACTGGAAGGTCCAGATGGTGACTGCACCTTTTTGGGCCATGAACTGCAGGGCCATGGTGGCTGGGTGTAGAGGGCATTGCTAGAGCACCAATGGTAGAAGTCCTGAGAGAGGACTGTGCTTTCTTGCTCCACGACGTCGTTGGAACTTCCCAGCACCAAGAATACAATAACTATGAGCTTCAGATCATACATTTGCCATTTGCCTTCAAAACCAGATGGCCTGGTCAGCTCCTGCATGATATCAGTCTGCTCCTGGAAACTTGATGTCAATTGATATCAGTCATCAGATGCATGGTGTTGAGTCTCTAATTATTTGAGCCAAGCATTAAGATGTCACATCTCCTGTTTAGAAGCAATTCAATCTGTAGACACTGGATTTTAAAAACACCTTTAGATCTGTGACAGTAGAGGCCAGTTTATTTCAAGATTTAACATCTATTTGTTCACTATTACTGTATTTGTTCAACATATTGAAATAATATACTAAATGAATCAATCTGTTGAATTATTTATTGAACCCAAAGTACATAATGAATTAATACAAGTATTAAATCAGCAGTTTGAAACATTGGTCTAATATTTCTGCTTAAAAAGCCAGCTGTTCTGTATGGAATTACAGACATTCAACTCTGTAACTGTATGGAGCTTCAGAATTCCTGTACAAGCAGGCATGAACGTGAAGTCCTGAATCCCTCACAGGTGATCCCCACTGTCAAAACCCCTGTGCTCCAATCCTGCATGGGATACAGCAGTGGAGTGTGTACTCCAGTGGCTCCCCAGGATTTATTCTGGGATATGTTCAATCAATTTTTGAATATTTATATATGTCCATATGCGTTTAATCTTTGTGGCAGCTGGTTCACCCTGGGGGATGTCACTGAATTGGCTCATGAAGTATTTCAGTGGACTCAGTGATCAGCAAAGCCCTGGGCTACTCAGAGCTCTGCTGAATCCATTCTTTATGTTAGGTTGTGCCAGGGACCTTCTCCAAGTAAAAGTGGTTTTAGCGAGTAGGTAACTGGTGACTGTGGGCAATGAGTAGCTGTGCAGAAATTCTAGGTCAAGATACAAAATTCACCAATGTACTAAACCGATGTGTTCAACCATTTCTTACTGAACAACAAGCTGAACCAATACAAGTATTGAACCAGCTGCATTTAAATAACAAAGTTCAAAGGTTATTGAAGACAACAGAGGAAATATGAACTGGAAACAGGTAGGTGGGGATAGGATTGGATGGAGATGGTTAATGCGGGAGAGTAAGTTTTTTGCTAAGAACCTCTTTTTCCTTTTCGAGAAGGCACAAATTTCAAAATTAAGTATGTTAAGAGAGGTGTCAAAATATGTAGACAACATCAAAATAATTGTAGAAGACCCAATGAAACTGAAGGAAGAAATTGATGAGATGGGAAAATGGACCAAGACATGGCAGATAGAATTCAGTGTCATTAAACATAATGTACTTTAATTTACTAAATTAACAGCATTAACTCACTGTGCATGGCAGAGGGATCAGTGGTTTGATAGAACAGAGGTATCTGGAAAACAGTTTCACAAGACATTAAAAGCAAGATCTCAGGTTGCTAATGCTTTAAAAAGAAGTACAAATTCTGTCTAGCACAAGATGTAATATATTGTAGCGGTTGCTACCGCGGAATAAAACAAGACTCTACTCGGAGGATTGCCAAACAGAACTGGTTTATTTTCCCGCCTTGTGTGGGCCCTTTAAGGGAGAAAAACTCTCGCCCAAAAAAACCGGCAATGACGTAAGTCCTACGTCATCAGGACTTTCCCGCGCGCGGGTTCTCCCCGTCGCTCGGAAAGACGAGGCCCGCCGCCATCTTGGGCCTCGTCGCTCCGACGCCGCGCGACCCGACTGCCGAGCCGGTTTGCCCGACTAGACGGTGAGTCGCCACAATATGTTATTTAAATATATTAACTCCCATCTCTGTGCAGATGCTATCCAGCATGCTGGGTTTTCACATTTTCTGGTTTTGTATTTGAAATCTGCTTTTTCTTTTTCACAGAGTTGATAATATTCTAATCAAGCAAGAAGTATCTATCTCATGGGCCATGGGTTTTATTGAATCCTTATCTTACTACCAAACATTCCTGAAGAAAGATCCAGAAGCAGCTAAATCCTTACTTGAAAGAACAGAGCAAAAGTAAGAACAATAATTGATGTGAAAAGTTAGTTTATCAAGTCTGGGGTCAAGTGAAAGCTGAATAAAAGCAACAACCTGGTGTTGGTTAGGCTGTTGGAAGAAAGTAACTAGAATGATATCAGGATCCTGGCATCATTGGCAAAGCCAGACTCCAACCACTTTCATTGGCAGAAGGATCAAAATTCAGTGGATGCCGAAATAAGGCAACAGGCAAAGTTGATATGATCTAAAATGCACTCCCTGAAAACATGGTGGAAGAATGTTTGATTGTGTCTTACAAAAAGAAATTTGATGTACTTGATGGGATTAAAATTTCAGGTCAATAGGGAAAGAAATGAGAAATGGAACTGACTGTATTGCCCTAAAGCTGATGGGCTCAGTGTCCCGAATGGACTCCTCTATTTTAAGGATTCCCTGATACTGCAGGCATTGTTATTCTCCATTGAAGTCAATAGCCAGGGCAACTACAACAGAAGATTTTTAACTTATTCTATAAAAAGGTTTTATTCCAATAAGCTAATGCTGTGATGTTCCAAGATATGAATAATTCTTTTCTTCCCCTGTCGATCTTATTGAATATTGGAAGCAAACATTACACAATGTCTTAGTCTACATTCCTTTATCAAGGACTTTTCGATGCCTTTATCCCTTCCCTTTTCACAATACAAAAGTAGAGCAAAGCTCACTGAGAAAGCCATCTCCCCAAAATAAATCTGCCCTTGCAGAGTTGATGAAAAATTGCAGCAAACCTTCAAAGTCAGTTATCCCCTTTATTTCACAAGGTTTGAATAATAGGAATTTATGCTGCAATTCTTCAGGGCTTCAGTGAGACCACACCTGGGGCCTCTACATCTTTTTGCTCTATTTACAAAAACATAAGTGCTTTAAAGAGGATACCTTGGATGAGAAGGCAGAGAGATTGAATAAGATGGCTCTCCACTATATGGAGTTTAGAAGAATGAAAGGTGATCTCATTCATATGTACAAATGTTTCATGGGGTTTGACAAAGGAGATGTGGTGTTGATATTTTCCCTGGCTGGTGTGTCTTGAGCCCAAGGTTCACAGTCTCAAATTAAAGGGTCAGCCATTCAAGGCAGATGAGAAGACAGTTCACTCAGAGGGTAGTGAATCTGTGGAATTCTTTATCCGAGAGAGATCTGGAGGGTCATACATTGAGTATATTTGAAACAGAGATAAATAGATATTTAAATATTAAGGAGTCAAAGGATATGGAGCTAGTGAAGGAAAGTGGCACTGGGGTAAAAGATGAGCCATAATCATATTGAATGGCTGAGTAGGCATGAGGAGCTTACTGCTTCTATTTCCTATGCTTATGTTCCGAATCTTTGGAATTCTGTATGGATGCTGGATAATGAACATTCAAATCTTAAACAGATTTGTGGGATAATATGGAATTAAGGAAGAACCGGGCAAAAAGTGAAAGTCAGCCATCATTTTGGCAAATGGCAGAGAGGCTCAAGGCTCTTCTAGCCTCCTACTCTCAATTCTTGGTGCAGGTCTTGCTGGAGAGGGTCATCACACCATGAGTAATGCAAGACATTTTACTGCACACTTCAGCTCAAATGTAATTTGTACCATGAGTTGCTAGAAATGTAATCTGATAACAGTTTCGTGGGGCAATCAGGGAATTCAATGAATATTGAGACCAACAGTGTAGGTAAGACTTAAGAAAGAAGGAAATTAGGTTTAAAAAAAAAGTAACAGAGTCAACTTAGGTATAGAACTCGTAAAAAAGACAGGGAAAAGGAATATTCCACTAAATGAGAGAGAAAAGGAACAGTAAGGAAACCTTTAAACAGATTCTTCAGGAACAACAATTAACCTCATGGAGTATTTGTTGCTATTCTGGATCAGAGCTGTTAGAACTCTTAATTGACTGGCTTAACTTTCTGTGCTGAGTTCAATGATTATTTATGTGCCACTGCAGTAAGCCTCATAACTACTGGAGACTGAGGGAAAGATTCCATTTGTACAAATTAAACAATGGAATGATGTAAATAAATCAACTAGCAGGTCTGGCCTATGTCTGAATGTCCTGCATTTGATGGGCAATTTGTTCCTTTCAAACAGGCCATATTGTTAACACATTTTTTAGCATAATCTGGCATCCATTGTCCCTATTGCACCAGGTGCTGGAAGTGTTTTACCATACACTTCGATGTGTTCACATATTACATGATGTGTAACGGATATCCAACTCATTAGACTTTGATTTGTATTTTTCAGACTTCTGAAAGCTATGGGAGTTTCTTCGGGTGATACTGTGGTGGAAATCAGAATGAATTCTTTCTGTCTGCTGGCCAGCAAACCAGAGTGAGAGCCACAAACGTGGATTTGCTGTTCTCAGGCCATTCGTGTCAAAAGATAATCCCAGTTCCCTTGAACATTTCACAAACAAGCCTTGGTAGATCCTAGTGTGAGCACAGACAACATTCACGATGCATTAAATGGATATGGGAAGAAATCAAAGTGGGGGTGATGTTCATCTTCAGCACAAGGCACAAACAGGCAATATTGGATCGATCAACTGTCACAAATTCCAGCTCATTCACTTGTCCATTGCGAAGGAAGAAGAAAGGAGTTTCAACTCCCCCAAGTGTTAAGATTTTGGTGTGACACATACTGCATATTTCTGGTTCTTTACAAAGGCCAAGTGGCTTGCAATTCAAGGTACATTTGTGAACAGATACAGTATAAGACAGGGTTTTCCAATCTGTTAGGATTTTGTTGTAATTTTAACTACCCACTGAGGAAGGGCACTCCACAGTCCCAGTGGAAATGCCGCAGGTTAGGAGGAGAGCTGGAGGGCACGCCAGAACCTAGCAAGGAGGCTTAATCTTGGTTGCTCCAAGATTCCCGCACCTGCCACAAAATCCTCCAATAAAATAACCCAATATGCAATCAAAATCTATCCATGAGCCTCTTTCTGGATGTTTCTATTTGTGGAATATTCAGCCCATGAGAATTATGCAGATTGGCAATATGCACCCCCCCACCCCCCCAATCATACCTATTGCCCTCCCCCTTTCCTGCATGTTTGCCTCTTCTCTCCCTGCTTGATTTTTTCCATCACCCACACCTCTCAATCCTCACACAAATCTCAACTTCACCTTCTCGCCCCACCTCATCCTTGACCTTCTTCCACACTATCCAATCCCCATTTTGACCTTGTTAGAAGGGAACATGTGGTGCAATTTGACAGTTGGTTGATCCCAAGCCGTTGATCTTTTCACCCTGCCAAATTTGAACATTACCCCATATATGTTATTTCACAATTCACAGAATTTGAAGTTGAAAGCTGATTGTATTCACCTTGATACTTAATGCTCTTTCGCTGTTAAATGACTGACATGTTCAGGAATCAAAACAGGAATCAAAACTTCAAAAAAATGATTATGCTGCTCTTAAGAGAATGCTCTCTGCACATGCCTGATACATATTTATGTTCTGTAATTTGATCTTTTATTGTATAATTTATAATTTGAGAGTTTTTGTTCTTATAGCAGTTGAGTGGACTTTGTTTTCTGTGGCTTCCTTTCTGTCCTCCCATCACCATTACCTCATTTGATTTAAACCCATTGCTTGAACCTTTGACTGGATGATTTGCTACATTGCCTTTTATGAATAGACACATCAATGATTGAACCAGGCTCTTAAAGGATCAGAAGGCAATTATTCTCTCAAGCCTGTTAGATCACAGCATGCCTGTACTTTAACCCCATTTACCCATCTTTGCCTTTATCCTGTGATACACTAACCCAGAGATCTCCAACCCAAGTAGTAAGAGCCATTTTTTCACACTTATATTTGATCATAGGTGCAGTGTATTGAGAGCTTCAATGTATGTTATCTCCGTTTCCCAGGACAGAGAACTAGTATTTTCTAGATCAGGGACACATAGCAATCTTTTCAGGGAAGGCCAAATTTACAATCCAAACCACTTCTAAGGCCCACTCATATTTTAGCTGTGCATAACCAGCTACTAATAATTTTACTCATGCTTAGGGCCACAAATGCCACAGTTCCTCTAACTCCATGTAGTCACTGCTCCAGTCACTGAACTCGCACTGTTCTCTTTGCCACATCTACAGCGCTCCTCTCTACTCAACCTATGATTTCCTCATCTCCCATAAAAGAGAAACTGCTGAAAATGATTATTAAGTCAGATAGTATCAGTGGGGAGAGAAACAGTCAACTTCTCAGGTTGATTAGAAATTTCAATTTAGGTTTCTCCTAGTTAAAAAAAGGAGTGAGGTTCCTGTAATAAACACTCAGAGTGACTCCTGCGGACTGAACAGAGGTGCTCTGCAAAACATTAATTGATTCTGTGTTTGGTTTCTCCATTGTGAACACCAAATGCAGTACACTATACTGAAAGAACTTCAGTTGAATCACTGCTTCATCTGGAAAGACTGTTAGGGTCCCTGGCTGGTGGGGAGGGAAGAGGAGAAAAGACAGGTGTTGCAACTCCTGTGGTTGTATGGGAAAGTGCCATCAGATGGCGAGTGATTGGTGGGAACGACCATGACTGATTGTGATCTAATTCTAACTGTTATTACTGCTGTTACATTAACTCATTTGGTGTCACCTATTGGAGATATTCTCTTTGTTCGTCTCATTTCTCCTCCACCTTCTCTGCTACTGAAAGCTAACTTGGTTTCTCTCTTTCCCAGTTCTGATGAAGGGTCCTGGACTTGAAATGTTGACTGTTTCTCTTTCCACAGATGCTGTCTGACCTGCTGAGTGTTTCCAGCAATTTCCACCAGTGCTGTCCCCATTGTTATAGTGTGGCAGACCTTTTCCCACAACTACTACATCCCAGCGTTTTAAAATGATAGACCTGTGCCCAGAACTCCAATACCTGTGTTATATAGTGGTCGACCTGTGTCCACCAGTACAGTACATCTGCATCTAGAGCTGAATAAGGACTTGGATCTGTATTTGAGTCCAGCTTGGGCTATGAGTCTCTATTCCCTGGGTATCACTGCTCTGGTCCTTGATTCCAGGCCTAATTAACAGATCAAGGTAATTTTGTGTAGCCTTCTCAAATGCTAGCCACTCTAGAAAGTTACACTTTAAGCAGATTTTAGAAATTCAGCACATTGAAACATTACAAATATTTTCTTTTTAAATTTGGTATGTAAAATAATTTTAGATCACTTCTACAAACTGTGACCTGCTATGAAATTATATAAGTGAAGGTCGTGGTAACGAGTTCATTTTGCATTGAAGCTAAGATATACTTAATGAGAAAAGGTCATTTAGAGAATTGACCTGGAGGTGTATTGAGAGCAGAATTGGTGCAGTGAACTGATATTCCACAGGAAACCTAGAAATTCATTTGGTGGTAGTCTAACTCAGCCGCTTTATCATAGTTTCCCTTCCATCTTTCTGTTGCCCCACTGCCTCTAGTCAGTACATCAGATCCTGCCTTCTGTCCCACTGACCAAGTTCACACCTGGATAGGGTCAGGTAACAGGATGCTAACATCTTCCAAAACCCAGAGGATTGCAGCTGAAAGCAGGCAGGCAGGAACTGAGCATTTCTCTCCAGCTGTTCTGAAGCCACAGGGCTGGACAACCTTGGAGCAGCGGAAGGGGAGAGGTAAAACATTGCAGTTGTGCGTGAGTATTCATGCATGTATTTGAACAAATGGTCTGTCCTGCAGTTTCTGTTCTTTCATATAATCACAGATTTTATTTGCTTGTATCACTTTCCAGTTTTTCCCATTCTTAGGTGCTGGGTGGCAAGATGCCTTTCAATTTGCTTGATATACAGGAAAACATGAATTATAGAACATAAAACATTACACCGCAGTACAGACCCTTCAGCCCACGATGTTGTGTCGACATTTTATCCTGCTCTAAGATCTATCTAACCCTTCTCTCCCACATAGCCCTCCATTTTTCTATCATTCATGTGGCTATCTAAGAGTCTCTGAAATGTCCCTACTGTATATGCCCCCACAACCTCTGCCGGCAGTGTGTTCCACACACCCACCACTCTCTATGTAAAATAACTTACCTCTGACATCCCCCTTATACCTTCCTCCAATCACCTTAAAATTAGGCCCCCTCATGTTAGCCATTTTCACCCTGGGAAAAAGTCGCTGATTGTCCACTCGATCTATGCCTCTTATCATCTTGTACACCTCTGTCAAGTCACCTCTCATCCTCCTCCTCTCCAAAGAGAAAAGCCCTAGCTCACTCAACCTATCCTCATAAGACATGCTCTCCAATCCAAGCAGCATCCTGGTAAATCTCCTCTGCACCCTCTCTAAAGCTTCCACATCCTTCCTATAATGAGACAACCAGAACTGAACACAATACTCCAAGTGTGGTCTAACCAGGGTTCTCTAGAGCTGCAACATTACCTCATGGCTCTTGAGCTCAATACCCCGGCCAATGAAGGCCAACACACCATACGCCTTCTTAACAACCCTATCAACCTGTGCGGCAATCTTGAGGGATCTATGGACGTGGACCCCAACATCCCTCTGTTCCTCCACACTGCTAAGAATCCTGCTATTAACCTTGTATTCTGCCTTCAAATTCGATCTTCCAAAGTGTATCATTTCACACTTTTCTGGGTTGAACTCTATCTGCCACTTCTCAGCCCAGGTCTGCATCCTATCAATGTCCTGTTGTAATCTACAGCAACCTTCTACACTATCCACAACACCACCAACCTTCGTGTCATCAGCAAACTTGCTAACCCACCCTTCCACATCCTCATCCAAGTCATTTATAAAAATCACAAAGAGCAGCGGTCCCAGACCAGATCCCTGTGGAACACCACTGGTCACCGACCTCCAGACAGAGTATGCTCCGTCTACCACCACCCTCTGTCTTCAATGGGCGAGCCAATTCTGAATCCACACAGTCAAGTTTCCGTGGATCTCATGCCTCCTAACTTTCTGAATGAGCCTTCCATGAGGAACCTTGTCAAACGCCTTACTAAAATCCATGTACACCACATCCACTGCTCTACCTTCATCAATGTGCTTTGTCACATCCACAAAGAATTCAATCAGGCTCATGAGGCACGACCTGCCCCTCACAAAGCCATGCTTACTGTTCCTAATCAGGCTATGCTTCTCCAAATGGCCATAAATCCTGTCTCTGAGAATCTTCTCCAGTAATTTGCCCACCACTGAAGTAAGACTCACTGGTCTGTAATTCCCAGGGTTATCCCTACTCCCTTTCTTAAACAAAGGAACAACATTTGCCACCCTCCACTCATCTGGCACCACTCCTGTGGCCAATGAGGACGCAAAGATCATCACCAAAGGTGCAGCAACCTATTCCCTCATTTCCCATAATAACCTTGGATATATCCCGTCTGGCCCCAATGACTTATCTATCCTAATGCTTTTCAGAAGTTCCAGCACATCCTCTTTCCTCATGTCGACATGCCCTAGCTTATCAGCCTGTTGTATGCCATCCTCATAAATGTCAAGGTCTCTCTCACTAGTGAATACTGAAGCAAAGTATTCATTAAAATAACCTCCCCTATATTTATCCCTGATCGGTCCTACCCTCACTCTAGTCATTGTCCTATTCTTCACATACGTGTAGAACGCCTTGGGGTTTTCCTTGATCCTACTCGCCAAGGCCTTCTCATGCCCCCTTCTAGTTCTCCTAAGTCCATTCTTAAGCTCCCTCCTGGCTACCTTGTAACTCTCCAGAGCCCTGTCTGATCCATGCTTTCTAAACCTTAGGTAAGCTTCTTTCTTCCTCTTGACAAGATGTCCTACATCTTTTGTCAACCACAGTTCCATCACTCTACCATCCTTACCCTGCCTCAATGGGACAAACCTGTCCAGAAGCCCATGCAAATGCTCCCTAAACAACCTCCACATTTTGCTGTGCACTTCCCCAAGAACATCTGTTCCTAATTTACGCTCCCAAGTTCCTGCCTGATGCATCATAATTCCCCCTCCCCCAATTAAATACTTTCCCGTATCATCTGCTCCTATCCCTCTCTGGTAAAGGTCAAGGAGTTATGGTCACTGTCTCCAAAATGCTCTCCCACCAAGAGATCTGAAACCTGATCAGGCTCATTGTCTAGTACCAGGTCCAGTACGGCCTCTCCTCCAGTCAGCCTGTCCACATACTGTGCCAGGAGTCCTTTCTGGACACACCTAACAAACACTGTCCCATCTATCCTCTTTACACTAAGGAGGTGCCAATCAATATTAGGGAAGTTGAAATCACCTATGACAACAACCCTGTTACTTTTGCACCTCTCCAAAATCTGCCTCCCGATCTGCTCCTCAGTGTCTCTGCTGCTATTGGGGGGTCTGTAGAATACTCCCAATAGAGTGATCGCTCCCTTCCTGTTTCTAACTTCCACCCACACTGACTCAGTGGACAATCCCTCCAGGACATCCTCCTTTTCTACAGCTGTGATACTGTCCCTGATCAGCAAAGTGAGTTCCACAACTTCTTTTACCTCCACCCTGTCACTTTTGAAACATCTGAACCCTGGAATATCCAGCAGCCATTCCTGCCCTTGTGACAGCCAAGTCTCTGTAATGGCCACCACGTCGTAGTTCCATGTACTTACCCATGCTCTAAGTTCATCAGCCTTGTTCCTGATACTTCTTGCATTAAAGTAGACACACTTCAGCCCATCCAACTGACTGCAATTTTGCCCTTTCAACTGCCCATCCTTCCTCACAGTCTTTCTATACCCACTGCATCTACTTGTACACTAAATGCACCAACCTCTGACCTATCACTCTGGTTCCCATCCCCCTGCCGAACTAGTTTAAACCCTCTCCAACAGCTCCAGTAAACCTGCCCACAAGAATATTGGTTCCCCCTCCTGTTCAGGTGTAACCCATTCCTTTTGTACAGGTTGTACCTTCCCCAGAAGAGATCCCAATGATCCACAAATCTGAAACCCTTCCCCCTGCACCAACTCCTCAGCCACGCATTCATCTGCCAATTCAACCTATTCTTACCTTCACTGGTGCGTGGCACAGGCAGCAATCCGAAGATTACTACCTTTGAGGCCCTGCTTTTCAGCTACCTATCTAGCTCCCTATATTCCCTCTTCAGGACCTTATCTCTTTTCCTACCTATGTCGTTGGTACCAATATGTACCACGACCTCTGGCTGTTCGCCCTCCCCCTTCAGAATGCTGTGGACCTGATCAGAGATATCCCTAACCCTGGTATCCAGGAGGCAACATACCATGTGGGAGTCTCTTTCACGGCTACAGAATCTCCTGTCTGCACCCCTCCCCCTTACTATTGAATCCCCTATCACTACCATTCTCCTCTTCTCCCCCTTCTTCTGTGCCACACAATCAGGCTCAGTGCCACAGACCTGGGCACTGCGGCTTTCCTCTGGTAGCTCATCCCCTCAACAGTATCCAAAGCGGTATACCTGTTATTGATGGTATAGATGGGGTTACATGAAGAAGGATGTGTGGTTACTCATGTAGATCTTAAACACTGGATCTGTTAAATACAACTTCATTAGGAAATTATGCGTCTGGCTGCTTCCATTGACCCAGCAGAATGTTCTGCCCCATCTTGTGATGTTCTTTCATTCTTGTGTCAAGGAAGCAACACAATGTGTCCCACATATCAGTAGTTGCAGAAATGCCTTTGGGTTTCCTGACTACCCCCACAACCACTGCATTTCTGTACCTTGTATTGCCTTCCTCTGTAGTACGTTATGCTGCAGCATTGTTGGTTCACTCTGTACACATTCCTGGATGATCCCTGCATTGTGTTCTCTTTCTACAAGCTGGACTCCACAATTGCACTGAACTATCCCTTGTTGCAGAAAACTTGATCCAGGAAATTTTCAGTCTACCATATGGTGTGCAATGTCTCCTGCCACTCATTAAGTTTAACTGCAGCATCCTGAAGTTGTAACTAGCAGTTATCAGGTTTATTCCTCTCCACATTATTAAATAAAAACTTATTTATTTAATAAGTTACCTAGAGCCTAGCACTGTTCTCAGGAGAGCACTTAAAAAAAAACCTTGAGCATATTTTCTACTCAAACAAGCCTGATAACTTCTTACTGCCTGATGGCATTTCATGTGCTAAAGTTTCAAGAATGCACTTCATGCAGAATTTACAATTAAGTGTTCTCATGTTCACGTATGAATTAGGATCTGAACCTCTATCTTGACAACAATGCAGTATAATAAAACTTACAACCCATTTGCAATCTTCAATCACCATTTATTCTGCAGTCCATCCTTGAATTCTGAATTCCCAACTTATGGATTCCCGGAGATACGAACAAGCTCCCACAATATTATTAAATTCAAAAGTCCGACATATGTACGTATGTTGCTCCTATATATGGCAGAACTAGTTTCCTCACTCCACTTTCAGTAATTGTTCTTTCTTTTCAGTCTTTGGTGCTATTCATTACAACACTATGGATGGATGGTTACCATATCGAGTGATTTTTCTACAGTGTCCAACAAAATTGACATAAGGATGTCTGTAAAAATGGAATCCATTCGTAATGCAGGAACAGGCTGTACATTGGAAGTCTGTTGATTTGAGAGTCAGTATCAATTAGAAAGAAAGTGGGATCACTCACTCCTTTTTTCCTGATAGTCTTCAATATGCATTTAATTATGACAGATTGTACAATGGCTACTTGCACCAATTGAATGAGATGGGAATATTGACCAGCAACTGAGGACTAGAAATTAGGGGGCTCCAATTTTGATTTTCTGCCCTGCATCGCAGGAACCACGTTAATTAACATCAGAAGCCGTTTGCTGCTGAAACTTTCATTCGTTATGTTCAGCCTATTCCAGATTTCTTTAGCTGGCTTTCCATTCTCAACCCATCATAAGCTCAAGCTCATCTAAAACTCTGCTGGTCCAGAACCATGAATGGACATCAATGGTTAATTATTGCCAGCATGCCAATAAATTACATTGTTCATGTGCGGATATTTAAAGGTGTGCAGGTTTAATTGATTGGTCTTTCATGCTGTAAGACCCTTAATTGTGTAACTTCGATTATAGTAAGACAGGTTCAACTGCTCGTTGCTACAAGAACATGATACTTGTACTCCTAGGACCTCTTCTACAACACTCCTCAGGTCCCTACCATTCACTGTGAAAGTCCTACCCTCATTTGTCTTCCCAAAATGCAACACCTCGTACTTATCTGAATTAAACTCTATCTGCCATTCCTCGGCCCACTTACCCAGCTGATCAAGATCCCTCTGTAATTCCCGATAACCATCTTCACTGTCTACAACATCACTTATTTTAGTGTCATCTGCAAACTTACTAACCATGCCTTGTACATTCTCATCCAAATCATTGATATAGATGACAATTAGCAATGAGCCTAGCAGCAACCCCTGGAAAACACCACTAGTGATTAGTCACTAGTCAGTGGTTGTTTTTTGGCCTCCAGTCCATAAAACAATCTTCCACCATCACCCTCTGCTTCCTACCATCAAGCCAATTGTGTATCCAATTAGCCAGCTCTCCCTGGATCCCATGTGATCTAACTTTCCATAGCAGCCTACCATGTGGTGCCTTATCAAAGGCCTTACTGAAGTCCATTTAGACTATGTTTACTGCCCTGCCCTCATCAACCTTCTTGGTTACTCAATCAAATTCATGAGACATGATCTCCTACCCACAAAGCCTTGCTGACTATCCCTAATCAACCCCTGTCTTTCCAAATGCACGTATTCCTCAGAATCCCCTCCAGTAACTTCCCTACCACAGATGTTGGGCTTACTAGTCTATAGTTCCCAAGTTTTTCTTTGTAGCCCTTGTTAAATACAGGCACAATATCAGCCACCCTCCAGTCTTACGACACTTCACCCACCACTAATGATAATGTATTTTTCTCATCCAGGGCTCTCACAATTTCTTCTCTAGCTTCCCACAATGTTCTTGGGTATACCTGATCAGGCCCTGGAGACTTATCTACCTTCATACACCTTATGACATCCAGCACCTCCTCTACTCCCCAAGACATCCTCATTAACTATCTCCAGTTTTGAAGTCTTCATAACTTTCTCCATGGTAAAAACAGAGGAGAAAGTTATGAAGACTTCAGAACTTCTCCTGCGGCTCCACACATAGATGTCCACTTTGGTCTTTGAGGGGCCTTATTCTCTCCCTAATTACTATACATAAAATCTCTTTGGATTCTCCTTAATCTTCTCTGCCAAAGCTATCTCATGCCCCCCTTTTGCCCTTCTGATTTCCCTCTCCTACTGCATCCCCTGTACTCCTCCAAAGATTCACTTGATCCCAGCTGCTTGTATCTGCCTCCTTTTTCCTGGCCAGACCCTCAATATACCTCATCAAGTTCTCAGAACATGAAACAGATTATGCCTACATGTCGCAAGATGGGACAATGTTTAAGCACGAGCAGATAAGTGGTAAGTCACATATGCACCACAGAAGTGCCAGCCAATCAACATCTCCAAGAGAGACTCTAACCCACTACCTTCGACTTTCAATGGCATTACCATTGCTGAATGTTCCATTATCAACATCCTGGGGGATCACCATTGACCAGAAACTCATCTGGTCCAGCTACATAAGGTAGGGTGTCCTGTGATAAGTGAATCTCCTCCTGACATCCCAAAACCTCTAGTCAGGAGCATGTCTAGAGGAGTGCAGTTTCAACAATAATCAAGATGCTCCACCAGAACAAGGCTGCTCACTTGATTGGCACTCTATCCATCCACTACTTGTAAATATTCATTAATTCCACCAGCTACCATGGTTGCAGAGTGTAGTATCTGTAGAATGCACTGCAGTTACTCACCTAGGCTACAATGACTGCACCTCCCACATCAGCAAGCTGTATCACCAAGAAGGACAAGGAACATGGGAATACCATCATCTGCAAGTCCCCTTTGGAGAGCCTTCATTATCCCGAAGCACTCCACTGAATAACACTGTCTTAGTACCTTCATCAGAAGTTCAAGAAAGGCACCTCAGAACATTTAGGGATGAGCAATAAATGCTGGTCATGCCAACATTGCCCACATCCTGAAAGATGAATTTTAAAAAACATATTTGTGTGTCTTGAGTAATGCTCTCACCTGCAGTGATACTCCCATCTTTGAGTCATTCTTCCATCCCCTGTGTAATCCTGTGAATTCCCACTCACCTCTGCGTAGTGCTCTCAATTCTGGTTATTATTTTTGTGCATTACTTCTGGGTAAGTTTCAAATTACTGGATGATAATTAAACTTCTAGCAGGTAATGCAATAAGGGATTGATAAGAGATGGTCAGAGTGTCAGCTTGTTAGGACAACTTTAATTGTGCAAATCTTATTCCTGTGATGTAGTTAGGGCCACATTTAGAATCTGAAACAGCTGCTTTCAAAGGGATTGTCACTCCCCAAACCTAGAAACTGGTCCAAAAATCTCCAGAAGGAGCAAGAATGCCCCTCGTTAAAATACAACAAGATAACTTGGATCCCAGAGCATATTCTTATCCTTGTTCCCACTTAAGGGTCTAAATGCAGGCCTACTGAATATAAGAACCACTGTTACCAAATTTGCTTGGACCTATTTTTTCATGTGACTTCTCTCCTCCAATTCCCCCAGACAGACATCATAACCTTTCTCCCCATCTCCAACAAACAAACGAGAATAAAAGATAACACATTTTGCTTAATGTTCAACAATATTTCTCCTAGGTTGCTTGCAGAACTGTCTATGAGACCTATTACTCCTGGTAAGAATATGACATAACTCCTCAGGCACCAAACTGGTGAGGGACATTCAGAGTATGAAGCCCAGGTCCTTGTGATAGCTGCAGACATATCACTTCCGAAGCAAGAAAACAATCAGTTCTCAATTTAAAAATGTCTACTAAGCTAAATCTCTTTAATAGGTCCTTTTGTTGTAAAACTATAATGTAGTAAAGATGTGTGTTAATTTTGCTTATCACAGAGACTGCAGTGCATAACCATATTAATTAGGCCGTGGGTTCTTGACCTTGTTGTGGCTCCAGTTAAGGACTCTGGTTTCTATCATCTCCAGAAATTTGATCTCAACTAAAGCTGTCAGGCATAGGATTAGTGACCACGTTTTGCTGTGGGAGTTAGGGGTGGGGGTGGGGGTGGGGTTGAGGTTTGTGGTGAAGAAATGAATGTACCAGAGACATAACCTGCCCTGTGGACAACACTCAACAGGTCGGACAAGTGCTAACTAGAGTTATTAATCCTCTAGGATAACCCGAGTGTCTCCAGATGTCTAATTCCAGGACATGCCTGTGAGTTAACCCAGGAGAAAAATCAGAGGCCATTAAGAAAATAGCATTTCTATTTTTCAAACAAAATATCTTCAAACATTTTGGTTTACTAGTTTTAAAAACATCAGAGATGGAGAAAACAAGCTGATTAATCAACTGTCAAGAACCATCCAATTGGGTACTGAAGACTCTGCTTTCCATTTGGGCACAGGAAGGAGCACTGCAAGGGTGTCCATGGTGGGTGGTCAATGATTGGATCGTGGGACCATTGTGGTTGGTGTTAGGGGGTCGTGTGCTGTCACCTCCAGCAATATGTCCTGTCACCATTAACATAAGGCCCAGATCCATGTTTCAAGCAGGGAATCATTTTAAATCTGTAGTTGTACATACACTGATAGAGTTATACAGCACGGAAAGAGGCCCTTTGGCCCAGCTAGTCTCTGCCGACAATGTTGCCCACCAGAGCTAGTCCCATTTGCTTGTGTTTGGCCCATATCCCTCCAAATCATTCCTATCCATGTACCTGTCTAAATGCCTTTTTAATGTTATAATTGTACCTGCCTCTACCACTTCCTCTGGCAGCTCATTCCACATATCCACCACCCTCTGTGTAAAAAAGTTGTCCCCCAGGTCCCCTTTAAATTTTTCCCCTTTCACCTTAAACCTATGCCCTCTAGTTTTAGACTCCCTTACCCTGGGAAAAAGACTGCAACCATCCACCTTATCTATGTCCCTAATGATTTTATAAACCTCTATAAAATCACCCCTCAGCCTCTAGGTATAAAAAAGCCTCAGCCTATCCAGTCTCTCCTTATAACTCAAGCCCTCCTGTCCTGTAAATGTGCCGTGGAACGTGGAACTACTGACACAGACACTGCTGGGGAGAAGGGGATAAGAGCTTTATCTTTGACTGAAATGTGTTTCCCTTTACAGAAGGGGAAGCCATTCAGCCTTCAGTGGATGTGGGTTGTGGCTCAGGCCAGAGTTCCAGGAGACTGGCTCCTTTCTTTGATGAAATGGTTGGAATTGATGTGAGTGAAGCTCAGATTGAAGAGGCCAAGAAGATGTGTACAGTTGATAACGACTTACAGGTAACTGTACTAATCTTGGGATTTTGCAGAGTATAGAAGTTGAAGTGCCTTGAAACCTTGTTGAGTGAAAACAATTTGAGTTCTCGGAATTACTTAAGAGATTTTATATTTATAGAGATCTAGTGCAATAAAGCTGACAACCATGATAGATTTTAATATTGCTAAATCTGTGATAACAGGTATGTTGAATCTTGAATGGACAGTCAATGAATTTTCATCAGCAAAGTTGAACAAGGATATGAATGATTCAAGCATCCAGTCAAACTGTCACCATTAACAGTAATCAAATAATGTCAGGTAAGTTATGGTGATTTGATTACAATTTAAGATAGTTATTTTAATCCTCTATAATTCATTATCATTAAACATGATGGACCAGAAAAGCTTATTGGTCCGTCCCATGCACTAATGTGTGGTGTGTTATTATGTGGACTACCCACCTCACCTGAAACCAAGCAGTCAAACCAAAACAGATATGGATATTCCTCTTTGAATTCCCTCTATCATAAATTTTTCCTCGTTAGATTGGGAAACCAGACAATATTCCAGGTGTGGTCTCTCATCAGTACCACGTATGATTTCAGTAAGATGTCTTTATTCTTCTGATCAAATCCTCTCTCAACAAAGGCACAATATATTGCTTGCCTTCCCGATTGGTTGTTTCACCTGCAAATTAACACAGTAAATTGTATACAAGGATACTTAAATCCCTTAGAACATCAACATCATTCAATCTTTCACCATTGAAAAAATACCCCACTTTTCTATTTTTATCTATAAAAGTTTCATTTGCCTTGTCCTTGTGCATTCCATTTAACCCAACTATATCCTCTGCATCCTCCTCACAACTCCCACTACTGCCCAGCTGGTATCACATCAAATGTGGATGTATTACAATTGATGCCCTCATCCAAACCATTGATGTAGATTGCAAACAGCATCAATCCCTATGGCACCCCACTTGTCGTAGCTCCCCGACTAAGAAATGACCCATTAATTCCTACTCTATTCTCTATGTGTTCATCAATTCTCAGTCCACACCACTGTGCTCTCATTTTGTTTAATATCCACTTGACTGGTACCATACCAAAGACCTGAAAGTCCAAATACACCACACCCACTACTTTCCCATTATCTATTCAGATAGTTACAGCTCAAAAAACTCTAATTTCAGATTTGTCAAGCATGATTTCCTTTAATAAAGCCAGGTTGGCTCTGTCTAGTCCCATTGTTTTAGGTCCCTGCTTACCATGTCCTTAAATTAGATTCTCACATTTTTGCAACAACAATATCAGGTTAAGTGGTCTGTAGTTCCTTATTTTCTCTGTTCCTCCTTTCATAAACATTGACTTACATTTTCTAACTTCCAGTCTATGGGAAAGATTTTAGACTCTGTAGAATTTTGGAAGATGACAACCAGTGCATCGATTTCTAGTGCCACGACCTCTTTCAAAACCTTGCGATGCAGATCACTGCGTCCTGGGAACTTATTGCTTTTTGATCCCATTAATTTCACCAATTTTTCAATCAATACTAATTTCTTTCAGTACCACAGACTCCCAAGATCCTTTATTCTCCACTGTTTCTTGGAGGGTTTCTGTATCTTCTTCCATGCAGACATGTTTGTTTAATTTCTCTGCCATTTTCTTATTTCCTCACTTAATTTCTCTTGTCTGAGTCTACCAGGGACCCATATTAACCTTTGCTAACTAATTTTCTTTCTTAGACATCTGTAAAAGCTTTTACAGTTTGTTTGTTATGTTTCTCTAAACTCATATTCTGCTTCCTCATTAATGTCTTGGTCCTGCTTTGCTGAATTCTGGAATTTCCCTAACCTTCAAGTTTATTGCTCTTTTGGGCTACATTTCAAGCCGTTTGCTTTGATCTAATACAATCTGTGGTTGGACTATTTTTCCTATTAGCTTTTATGTCTTATAGGTCTTATGTAAATTATGTATTGATTCTTTAAGTGACAGCCATTGCTTGTCCACTGTTATACCTTTTAATGTAAGTTCTCAATCCACCACAGAAACTCACTTCTCATACTTTCTGTTTTGCTTGGCTATAAGACCGTGGTTTTGGATTGAACTAAATCACTTTCAATCATATTATGATCACTCTCCCATTAAGGCCCTTAACTACATAGTTATTAATTTACCCTTTCTCACTGAACAACATTGCAGCATTTCCTATTTACTGCATTTGAGACTCAGCTTATTCTCAGACTTTTGATAGGAATTTAAACTCACAATCCCCTAGCAAGTGTGCTATCAATGATTATAACTGGAGGCTTATTAGGCTCATTAATTTCTCCTCAAACAGTAAATTGTTATCAGCGTTGCAGAGATATAAATATGTAAGAACATTTTCTTCTATGTTCATTTATTACAGTTATTAATTAATTGGTTTCTTTGGATCTAATCCATCTGGG
Organism: Pristis pectinata; assembly: GCF_009764475.1. Lineage (NCBI taxonomy): Eukaryota > Metazoa > Chordata > Chondrichthyes > Rhinopristiformes > Pristidae > Pristis > Pristis pectinata. The sequence goes on along the minus strand of NC_067405.1, from coordinate 68,248,187 downwards.
ATTTTTTGAAATGTATTGAACAATTCATTCTAGACTGCTGGATCATTAATTGATTCAAACACAGGAGAATATCCACCCACATAATAATTTTAGTAATTCCCCAATCATACTAACTGCCCAATAGGCCACTTTCACTCTTCAGGGTGGTTGTTTGTTTAAAAGACTTTTGCAATTTCATTACAGGTAATAGAGGACAACTGTGCAGAACTCTGCTGATGGTCTGAGGCCCAATATAGCTGAAACTAGATATACGGCTACTCTTGATTCAGAAAGATATTTCACGGTGAAGGATAATTAAGACCAAGTACGTTTATGGTCAGTATCAGTCCCATTATAAGTTCAACCACCAGTTGCAGTAACAGATTCCAGATTTATCAAATGATGTGTCCTTTTTTCTGTCTGTAATTTGTGTTAAAATTCCTCCATTACCTCCTTGTATCCAACTTTGTAATCTATATCATGTCTATGTTCATCCAAGATCTCTGTGCTCCTTTAATTCTGGCAGCATCATCACCCCTAAATTTAATTTCTCTATCATTGGCTTAATGCTAAATGCTAAAGCTCTGGAAATCTCTCCCTAGCTATCTTTATCTTTCCTTCCTTGTTTAGAATGCTCCTAAAGATTACCTCTTTGACCAAACTGTAGGCTATTTATCCAAACATTTTCTCATGTGGCTTGATGCCAAATTTTGTTTCCAAATCTCCCTATAAAGAGCCTTGGCAGGTTTTAATATGTTAATGCCTCTATACAGATGCAAGTTGTTGTTATGTAACTGCATTCCACAGCAGCACATGCATCTGATTCGAACCTTCCAATAGAGGCCACAGTGTAAGTGTATGCCAGACAAAATGACACTGCTGCAATAAAGCTGATTCCAAAGAGATAAAAGAAAAATGATCTTTTTTGCTACTTCCCTTCGTTACCACAGCTTACATGTTGATTTGCTTAATCAAGCTACACGTTGGCAGTGATAAAGCATATTTAAAGTTGAGTCAACACGGGAGATTGCATTCACTCCCCTGTAACCTACAACTTGGAACCTTAAACTATTTTTTAATAAGAAGGTGATTTCTCTTTGTGAGCAGTATATATTTCTATTTCTATATCCCTTGTACAACAGGTTCCAAAGACAGAGATTTCCCCAGAATACTTCATTACTTTTATCACAAAAGTGCCTGCCCAGGCAATGGAAGAAAGAGCAGGTGTTTGTTAATAAGCAGGATTTCTTTAAAAACCTCTGCCCATTGGATTTTCTGATTGTTGACGTTGGGAGGAAAGGCAAAACTCCCAAGTCCAACAAAGCCAATTCCTTAGGGAGTACCACAAAGCTGTGCAGCCCAGGGACCTGACTGTGCAATACCAGCTGTGCAGTGTCGCAGTGGAAGCTATTTGTGAAGTGGTTATATCTGAGCTTTCTGAAGCTTAGAAATTTCTTTGCTACATTTTGTTGGTGTTAAAATATTCTCGTGTGTCACTCACTCAAACGTTATTTTTAAAAGTCCACAAATAGCACAATATTCAATTGTGAGATTCTCAGAACAGCATTGTCAATTTTCCCCGTGTGAAGCCTCTGCTGTGTCAGTTTCAGCAGGTGCTATTGTTTTGATCTGTCACAAGTCTGTGCAGCTGCCAGCATTTAGTATAACAACTACAACCTCATCAGCCAGCCCTTCAAGATACACGTCACAGTATAAGCACTGGGGAGTGTTACTGCTTAATGAATGAATGCTGCGGTGATGAAAGGTGAATGGGAGAGTGGTATGAGGGGGTTGGAGAGACCAGGTGAACTGCAAAATAACAGCATGTTCTTTGTACAAGGGGGCCACAGACGCCCTCCAAAGATACTGCAGGGTGGTCTCTGTAAAGAGAATACCATATATGTCCTTATGACTGTCCTTACCCCCTCTGCCTGCTCCCATGGGTTCCAAGAAAAGTAGAATGAAGTCTTCTCTTCTTTTGGAGTTTAACTAACTCCCCAATGCAGCAATGAGCAGCTGACTATGAGATGTGTAGTCTGTGTGCAGTTTTGGGCCCCTTATCTTAGGAAGGATGTACTGATGTAGAAGAGGGTTCAGAGAAGATTCACGAGGATGATTCCCAGAATGAAAGGGCTTACATACGATGAGCGTTTGTCGGCTCTTGGACTGTACTCACTGGAGTTCAGAAGAATGAGAGGGGACCTCATAGAAACATTTCGATTGTTGAAAGGACTGGACAGAGTAGATGTGGTTAAGCTGTTTCCTTTGGTGGGTGAGTCCAGGACTAGAGGGCACTGTCTTAGAATTAGAGGGTACCCGTTTAGAACAGAAATGAGGAGAAATTTCTTTAGCCAGAGGGTCGTGGATTTATGGAATTCTTTGCCACATACAACTGTGGAGGCCTGATCATTGCGGGCATTTAAGGAGGAGATTGATAGGTATCTAATTAGTCAAGGTGTCAAGGGATATGGGGATAAGGCCGGAAATTGGGGCTAGATAGGAATAGTTTAGTTTAGCTCATGGAGCAGACTCGATGGGCCGAATGGCCTACTTCTGCTCCTTTCTCTTGTGATCTTGTGAGATCAGCACCATGAGGGTCGTTGAAAATAACTGTAATTGGGACATCTGTGGGCAGAGCCGACCAGGCACCTGTGTAAAACTGTATTTGAGCTTAAAGGAGGCCACAGGAAGACAAAATATATAGTTGTATGTTGGTACATTAAACAGCTTCTTCAGCAGTCTCACAGGATTGAGGATGTCTTCCTTCCACTCTGGTTCTGAATTAATGGATGAGGCCAGTCTTGAACTCTCCACACAGATGGAGGGGCCTGACATGACAAGGGGTGGGGGGAGGGGATGGGTGTCAGCTGAGGCAATGTACTCCATCTCTTTCCTCCATTTACACTGGGCTTCTGCATGTTCCCAACACATGGACTTGAAGTGCCCTCTCTCCACTTTGAGGAGTCATGCCAGGAACTCCCAAGAGTCTATGGGAATGTTGTATGTTTTCATATAGGTTTTGAGAACATCCTTGAATCTTTTCCTCTGTCCTCCTGGTAATCTCTGCCCATCTCAGAGCATGGATTTGCATGTCTGCTCTGTGAATTTGGTGTTGGTCACACGAATGGCTAGGAAATCCAGCAGCTACTTAGAGCAAATATAGCGTGTTCCTTGATTGGAAGCTCTATCGTGCCTCAAGGGAAAAGACGCTGAGGTTTAGTGGAAATCCCATGACCTAATGAAGAAATGGTGGGTGGAAAGAGCACTTCAACTCACTGACAGCCATACCATGTGTAGGGTCTTCAGTGCTGTCAGGGCCATCTATGGCCCAAACACCCAAAGACCAACCCCACTGACAGTCAAGAATGGAGGTGAACTTGTAAAGCTCAAAGAGGCAGGTCAGCACCCACTAAAAGGAGTACTTGTTACCACTCTTGACCAACAAGAAGTCAAAAAAGCAAAATAGCTACTCAATAAATAGGCCTTGGGAGCAGACATTATACTTGCTTAAGTTCTAAGTCTTGCCAGTGAGGAACTTAAGTCATAAATCCACAACCTTAACATCTGCATCTTTTAAGATGGCTCAAGCATTGGTTGTTTTTGTGAGTAAATAAATTGCTTGTCTTTTTTTCAGACCACTGAGATTGAAAATCATGCCAGAGAAAAATTTTGGGCATTGCACCTTTTTTGCTGTTATTAGGTTAGTTTTATATCAAAAAACTGCTGACGCAATCGAAACTCATGCTAAAAAATTTCCAGACAATGCTTAGACTCCCAGTAATGTGTGCAGTATTTGCTCTACTCTGAGTTTAGCTGACTTTCATATGCACAATTGTGCAAAGAAATTTCTAGGCCATTTCTTTCACGATAAGGATTAATTGTCATCATGTTTGAACATACTAGAAGTTAGATGTATGTGCAGTTTTTCAATTCTTTCAGTTGTACATTCTGTTTTTAGATGCTGATGTTGCTCGGGTTACATGAGAACAAAAGAGCAAAACTGGTACTGAATGGACACCGGGAGATACTTGATGCCATCACTTTCTCTGACAAGGAGAGGTAAATGTGTAATGCATGCAACAATTTTAATGCCAACTTCCAGAAAAGATTAATATGAAATTACATGGTTCCTCAGTCTTGCACCTTGGTCCCAGGCGAATGGGAAGGTGAAGGATTACTGACGCATTTAGCATTAGCAATGTTGTGTTACCTCAAATAGTAATTGGATATTCCTGCCCTTTAATCTCAGTTATTACAACACAGAAGGAGACATTCAGCCCCTTGGGTCTATGCCAGCTCCCAACAAAACAATCCCATTAATCTTGTTCTCTCTGCTTATTTCCCTGCAGCCCTGCAGCTTATTCTCCCTCACATGCCCCAAAACTATTTTTCAATCCCTTTGCCATTTACCAACACCAAGGAGAAATTTACAGTAGTCTATTAACACGCTGTTAGGGATGTGGGAGAAAACCAGAGTACCCAGTAGAAGCCCACACAAGCACAGGGAGAATGTGCAAACTCCACACAGTCAACAACCAGGTCAGAATCGAGCTTCAGTCCCTGGACCCTGTGAGGCAGCCGCGGTAACCACTGCACCTCTGTGCTACCATTGTGAGGCCTACCGCCATCTTCCACCAGCTGATTCCTGGGAATGGCAATAAAAGGGGACGTGAGAGAGAATGAGGGTGAACTTGAGTACGCACGAGATGGATGACCAGTCCACTGGCAATAAACAGTTTTCCACAAAACATTCCTACCATTTTTCCAAGGTACAGATTACGAGGGAAGAAAGTTTAAGGTCCTTTGATGAGTAACCATGTCAATCATTTAAGATTGCGGGGAATCAGAGTTTGGGTGTGCATGCATAAACCTTACTCTGGGTGAATACACATTGGCCTGAGTTTGGGACCTGGGTACTTGTGTAGGCATGTGTTCCAGTTTACATACAGAAGCTTGAATTTGGGTAAGCACCAGCAATGTGAGGACTGTGTGTGTGCACCCAAATTAGGCTCAAGTGATTCAGAGTTTTCTCCAAAGTCAGTGGAGACTCAGTAACTCCAAGCCAGACTCAGGTACACCAATAAGAGAGGAGGATGAGCAGGCAGGTACCAACTGTCCTCCCTGAATTACAATTGGGCAAATATCAGTTTCCCAACAGCTGTAATGGTAAGTAAACTGTTAACTTCAATGCAGAACTTAGATTCACTGTAGGACTGAAAAGAAAAAAACAGGGAAATGATTAACTCAACTCTTGAGATCATGTGATGGCATTACATAGTGTTTGGTTATGTGACATCTTATCATTAATGTTAGGGATAGTTTGGGTGGGGGCTATGTCTTTTGTGCTGGGTTGGTATCTCTGTGTGCTGAAGTTAGTTTGTATGCTTGTTTTAGTTGGGCTGTGGTCTTTATTTTGCTTCTGCACTCGGGTTCTTTTGCTTAAAATGAGATTGCTGCGCTTTGATCTGGAATCATGTGCTGGGACAGTGATTTGTTCCTGAGATTGCCTTGGGCCTGTTTTGCCCTTCCTTGAAGAATTCCATTGTTCCCAGAAATACCCACTATGTCGCTCCAAGGTTAAGTTTCAATTAATTCATAGTTTAGCTGGGAGCTAGCAGTACTGAACTGCAAAATCCTGTGCCATTGTGTCTTTTGGGTATCGCAACTCAATATTGGTCTAGGATTTGGTCCTTGTAGATCATTTACCTGGGTCAGAAAAATATGAGACAAAGTCCTTTTTGTGTTATATTCTATGGAGCAACTGATGTCCCATTTAAATACAGAACGTCCTGCCAAATATAGCACTGCTAGTAAGCCTACTTCTTTCTTCAGACCCTGCTCCCCGCCTCCACGAAACCCACCCCTTCAGAAATAGCTAAGCACCACTGGAAACAGAAAAGGATATGGAGCCACTCAACATCCTGACTATAATTACGAAGTCTTCAGCTCCAGAACAAGTCCTATGTCAGGGCAAGCTGTCCAATGCAGCTACAACACCTAGATAGGGATAATTTTAGGTTAGCTCATGGAGCAGACTTGAAGGGCCGAATGGCCTACTTCTGCTCCTTTGTCTTGTGATCTTGTGATCACAACCAGTCAAAAGGAATACGGCTATGATTGTTGAAGGCAAGGACCACCACAGGAGTTCCTCAGGGCCTTGTCCTTGGCCCAGCCATATTCAGTTGCTTTCTCCCATCCTATCAGAGGAGGAGCTGTTTGCTGGTCATTGCAGGTGTTTAATTTCATTCCTAACTCCAGAAGATGAAGCTGCTCACACCTGCAGGTAACAAGATATCGGCAGTGTTCAGGCATGGACTGAAATGGCCAATATGAAAATTTGTGTAAGTATGCAATTCTCTCTCTCTTGAGTAACAGTGTTCAGAAGAGTTTCCAACACATTGTGTCATAGATCAAAAGAGATTTTTAAGAGGTACTTAAGATTTTTGATAACTAAATTTAACTGATTTTGCTGAACATTAATAAAAAGGAGAAAAAAAGTGACAAACAACAATTGCCAAAAAATTAATCCTTATATATTCAACTCACAAAACCCTTCCTTTCAGACATTACCATGGACACCTCCATTGGACTCCTGGGTATGGCATATTCCCTTGGTAAGACCAGAGATGGCAGGACAGTGCTATCATTCTTGGGTGTTCTCAATGTTGATTCTGGGCCCTATGAAGTCCAATGGAACGTCAACCATAGGCAAGCAAACATCCCACTGACTACCTCTTAGCTTATGAATAAAGCATTGAATACCACTTAAAGGAAGCATTGATAATTATAAAACAACTGAATCTGCAAGTCCTAAGAGAAGTATGTCAAACAATCCCTAAGCTTGCTCCCCCATGTGAAATGATGAAGGCTAATCTTCTATATCAACTCATTTCCCACTTAATCTCCATATTCCAGGATTCCAAACTTCTATCAATCTCAGCCTCGAACCTGATCAAAAGCTGAGCACTCACAACCCTCTGAGGTGGTGAATTCCAAAGGTTCACAACCCTGAGTGAAGAAATTCCTCTTGATCTCAGTCCTAAATTTCCATCCCCCTATCCTGAACCTATCCCACTAGTTTTAGACTCTCCAGTCAAGGGAAACAATTTCTCAATATCTATCAAAAAGCCCCTTCATTTTTTGTTATATTCCAATCAATTTACCTGCCATTCTTCTAAATTTTGGAGAACACAAGTTAGTGTGGCAAAACTGTTTTATGATGAAGATGTGATTAAAAATTTTAATTACCCTGAGGATCAAGCCCAAACATTCGGAAAGGTCCTTAATGCTATCGTGACTGCACACCAGTGAGTCTCTCATAAAGCCCAGTAGCAGACTACCATCTTTTCATTTCCCAGGAATTACTTTGAGAAGTCTACCCACTGAATCTTTGATTAGACCTGGTACAGGTTCAATGACTCCATTCAACGGTGAGGTACTCTGGGAGATAGAGTGTGGATTCAGGTAATTTACTTATTTCTGAATTAATTTAATTATAATTATTAGCTTAGCTGTATTTAATTATTGTTTTGCTTTAATTTTAAATTTTTGAAATGTTTATTTTTTAAATAATATAATTCAAAAGGGTAATTATGACTAAAAAAGTAAAATTAAGTTTCATTTATTTTCTAACATTGTAAATGACAGACATTCACATTCAAGTTCTACTGATAACTTTGACAGTTGATAAATCTAGGGCATACTTAGCTGAATGTCAAAGCATTTCTGAGGCAGAGAAGGTCATTTACAAGGAAGACTTTGTACTTTGCAGAGCTTCACCAATCAGGAGCTGGCTTTTGGATCACGTTCCAGGTAAGCAAGATTAGGGGAGTGGTGAGCACAAGCAGCTTGCAGCTCACTCTGGTGGACTGAATGGAAACATTCTGAGAGCTGGATATGCTGTATTATTAATTGTGTTACAATTAATATAGGTGTATTTGACTGGATATCCTTTTCATCTCAGGCATCAATCTAGAGAACCTTTGTTGCTTGCAAGCCAGGTATATCTCTCACATGGTAAGGAGAGCAAAAGTGTACTCCAGGTGTGGTTTTAGCAAAGCCCTGTGTAACTGTCCTTTATCTGTACTCCAAGCCCCCTTACAATCAAGCCAATGTGCCATTTATCTTTCTCATTGCTAGCTGCCCTGCACACTAACTTTCTGTGATTCACATACAAGGACACAGAAACTTCTCTGATCAATATTTAGTAATTGTTCTGTCTCTGAAAAATATTCCACTTTTCTGTTTTCACATTTACTCACAGTAATCCCTATTTGCCACTTTCTTGGCCACATAGTTAACCTCTCCACATCTCTGTGCATTCTCTTTGTGTTCACCTCCCAACCTTTGCACCTGGCTTTGCATCATCAGCAAAATTGGAATCATTACAAGTGGCCCCTTCATTTATGCCAATAATGTAGGTAGCTGAGACCTAAGAATTGCTTTTTTTCCCTCTGTTTTCTATCTGTTAATCAATCCTAAGATGTTAGCTCGGATGTTAGCCATATTCCTCCAAGTCCTTATCTGGTGTGACAAGATGCCTTCAATGTTCTAAGCAAGAGTGGCTCAGTAACTCCAACTTTATCATGTTAAAACATAGACTGGGTTTTTAGTAGGTGGTGAGAGAAATAGAATGAGGAGAAACCTACTTGTCCTCAACAATTTACCTGTCCCAGAATTTTTTTTAGTTTATACATATCTTGGGATTTGGGCAGCTTTGGCAAGGCTGGCAATTATTGCTCATCCCAGTTTCCCTTGAGAAAGTGGTAGGGAGCGGGCAGCGGAGTGAGAGGGAGCAGAGTGATTGGGCTTTGGCTCAATAGGCTTAGGCCGTAAAGGGGCGAGGTGAGGTAGGTGATTTGAGGAAAGGAAGTAGAATGAATGCGGTTTTCTGTGCTCGGTGTCAGATGTGGGAGGTCCTGGAGTCTCCCAGCCTCCAGGAAGACCACATCTACACCTGGTGTGTCAAGCTGCAGCTCCTGAGGGACCGTGTTAGGGAACTGGAGATGCAGCTCAATGACCTTCGTATGGTCAGAGAGAATGAGGAGATGATAGAAAGGAGTTATAGGTAGGTGGTCACACCGGGGCCATGGGAGTCAGGCAAGTGGGTCACAGTCAGGAGGGGGAAGGGGAAGAGTCAGGTACTAGAGAGTACCCCTGTGGCTGTACCTCTTGACAATAAGTACTCCTGCTTGAGTACTGTTGGGGGAGATAGCCTACCTGGGGGAAGCGACAGTGGCAGTGCCTCTGGCGCAGAGTCCGGCCCTGTGGCTCAGAAGGGTAGGGAAGGAGAGAGGAGGGCAGTAGTGATAGGGGACTCTATAGTTAGGGGGTCAGACAGGCAATTCTGTGGACGCAGGAAGGAAACTCGGATGGTAGTTTGCCTCCCAGGTGCCAGGGTTCGGGATGTTTCCGATCGCGTCCAAGATATCCTGCAGAGGGAGGGAGAACAGCCAGAGGTCGTGGTACATATTGGTACCAACGACATGGGTAGGAAAAGGGATGAGGGCCTGAAAAAAGACTATAGGGAGTTAGGAAGGAAGTTGAGAAGCAGGACCGCAAAGGTAGCAATTTCAGGATTACTGCCTGTGCCACGTGACAGTAAGTATAGGAATAGAATGAGGAGGAGGTTAAATGCGTGGCTGAGGGATTGGAGTGAGGGGCAGGGATTCAGATTTCTAGATCACTGGGGCCTCTTTTGGGGCAGGTATGACCTGTACAAAAAGGACGGGTTGCACTTGAATCCCAAGGGGACCAATATCCTGGCGGGGAGGTTTGCTAAGGCTCCTGGGGAGAGTTTAAACTAGAATTGTTGGGGGGTGGGATCTGAACTGGAGAGACTGGGGAAGAGGTGTTTGGCTCTCAAATAGAGAAAGCTTGTAGTCGGTACGAGAGGGAGGATAGGCAGGTGATAGAGAAGGGATGTGCTCAGACCAACAGTTTGAGATGCGTCTATTTTAACGCAAGGAGTATTATGAACAAGGCAGATGAGCTTAGAGCTTGGATAAATACTTGGAGCTATGATGTGGTAACCATTACAGAGACTTGGATGGCTCAGGGACAGGAATGGTTACTTCAAGTACCAGGTTTTAAATGTTTGAGAAAGGACAGGGAGGGAGGAAAAAGAGGCGGGGGAGTGGCACTGTTGATCAGAGATAGTGTCGCAGCTGCAGAAAAGGTGGACGTCATGGAGGGACTGTCTACGGAGTCTCTGTGAGTGGAGGTTAGGAACAGGAAAGGGTCAATAACATTACTGGGTGTTTTTTATAGGCTGCCCAATAGTAACAGGGATATCGAGGAGCAGATAGGGAAGCAGATCCTAGAAAGGTGTGATAATAAGAGTTGTTGTGATGGGAGATTTTAATTTCCCAAATATCGATTGGCATCTCCCTACAGTGAGGTGTTTAGATGGGGTGGAGTTTGTTAAGTGTGTTCAGGAAGGATTCTTGACACAAAATGTAGATAAGCCTACAAGAGGAGAGGCTGTGCTTGATTTGGTATTGGGAAATGAACCTGGTCAGGTGTCAGATCTGTCAGTGGGAGAGCATTTTGGAGATAGTGATCATAATTCTATCTCCTTTACGATAGCATTAGAGAGAGATAGGAACAGACAGACTAGAAAGGCGTTTAGTTGGAGTAAAGGAAATTATGAGGCTCTCAGGCAGGAAATTGGAAGCTTAAATTGGGAACAAATGTTCTCAGGAAAAAGTATGGAAGAAATGTGGCAAATATTCAGGGGATATTTGTGTGGAGTTCTGCATGGGCATGTTCCAATGAGACTGAGGGAAGATACGATAGGAATCAGGAACCGTGGTGTACAAAGGCTATAATAAATCTAGTCAAAAGGAAAAGAAAAGCTTACAAAAGGTTCAGAGAGCTAGGTAATGTTAGAGACCTGGAAGAGTATAAGGCTAACAGGAAGGAGCTTAAGAAGGAAATTAGGAGAGCCAGAAGGGGACATGAGAAGGCTTTGGCAGGAAGGATTAAGGAAAACCCCAAGGCATTCTACAAGTATGTGAAGAGCAAGAGGATAAGATGCGAAAGAATAGGGCCTATCAAGTGCAGCAGTGGAAAAGTGTGTATGGATCCGGAAGAAATAGCGGAGGTACTTAATGAATACATTACATCAGTATTCACTACGGAAAAAGATCTGGGTGATTGTAGTGAGGACTTGCAGCAGGCTGAAAAGTTTGAGCATGTAGATATTAAGAAAGAGGAGGTGCTGGAAATTTGGAAAGCATCAAGTTGGATAAGTCGCCGGGTCTGGATGAGATGTACCCCAGGCTGCTGTGGGAGGCGAGGGAGGAGATTGCGGAACCTCTGACGATGATCTTTGTATCAACAATGGAGATGGGAGAGGTTCCAGAGGATTGGAGGGTTGCAGATGTTGTTCCCTTATTCAAGAAAGGGAGTACAGATAGCCCAGGAAATTATAGACCAGTGGGCCTTACTTCAATGGATGGTAAGCTGATGGAGAAGATCCTGAGAGGCAGGATTTATGAACATTTGGAGTGGTATAATATGATTAGGAATAGTCAGCATGGCTTTGTCAAGGGTAGGTCCTGCCTTACGAGCCTGATTGAATTTTTTGAGGATGTGACTAAACACATCGATGAAGGGAGAGCAGTAGATGTGGCGTATATGGATTTCAGCAAGGCGTTTGATAAGGTACCCCATTGCAAGGCTTATTGAGAAAGTAAGGAGGCATGGGATTCAAGGGGACATTGCAATGTGGATCCAGAACTGGCTGGCCCACAGAAGGCGAGGAGTGGTTGTTGGAAGGGTCATATTCTGCATGGAGGTCGGTGACCAGTGGTTTACCTCAGGGATCTGTTCTGGGACCCTTACTCTGATTTTTATAGACGACCTGGATGAGGAAGTGGAGGGATGGGTTAGTAAGTTTGCGGATGATACAGAGGTTGGGGGTGTTGTGGATAGTATGGAGGGCTGTCAGAGGTTACATCGGGACATAGATGGGATGCAAAGCTGGGCTGAGAAGTGGCAGATGGAGTTCAACCCAGATAAGTGTGAAGTGGTTCATTTTGGTAGATCAAATATGATGGCAGAATATAGTATTAATGGTAAGACCCTTGGCAGTGTGGAGGATCAGAAGGATCTTTGGGTCCAGGTCCATAGGACACTCAAAGCAGCTGCACAGGTTGACTCTGTGGTTAAGAAGGCATATGGAGTATTGTCCTTCATCAAACGTGGAATTGAATTTAGGAGCCGAGAGGTAATGCTGCAGCTAATATAAGACCCTGGTCAGACCCCACTTGGAATACTGTGCTCAGTTCTGGTCACCTCACTACAGGAAGGATGTGGAAGTCATAGAAAGAGTGCAGCGGAGATTTACAAGGATGCTGCCTGGATTACTGAGCATGCCTTACGAAAGCAGGTTGAGGGAACTCGGCCTTTTCTCCTTGGAGCGACGGAGGATGGGGGGGGGGGGGGTTGGGGTCCTGATAGAGGTATATAAGATGATGAGAAGCATTGATCGGGTAGATAATCAGAGGCTTTTTCCCAGGGCTGAAATGGTTGCCACAAGAGGACACAGGTTTAAGGTGCTGGGGAGTAGGTATAGAGGAGATGTCAGGGGTAAGTTTTTTACTCAGAGAGTGGTGAGTGTGTGGAATGGGCTACCGGCAACAGTGGTGGAGGTGGATATGATAGGGTCTTTTAAGAGACTTTTGAATAGGTACATGGAGCTGAGAAAAATAGCTTATCGGTAAGCCTAGTAATGTCTAAGGTTGGGACATGTTCGGCACAGCTTTGTGGGCCGAAGGGCCTGAATTGCGCTGTAGGTTTTCTATGTTTCTATTGAATTGGAGTAGTCCTTCAGAAGCTCCCACAATCCTGTTGAACATCAAGGGTAGGTAGTTAGACTTGGTCATTGCCTTGCACTTTTTTAGTGTAGATATTACTTGTCACTTATGCCAAATGTTATCTCGGTCTTGTTGCATGCATTATTTAATTTGCATTATTGGATTATTTAATGTGTTGAGGAGTTGCAAGTAACATTGAAATATTGTGCATCATCAGCAACCATCCCAGCTTCTGACCTTATAATGGAGCAAAGGTTATTGATAAAACAGTTGAAGATACCTGGTCCTAAGGTACTTCTGCAGTGATGTTCTGGAGCTGGGATAATTGACTTCCAATCACACCCCCATTATGACTCCATCCATTAGAGTATTTTCTCCTGATGTCCATTGACTTCAGTTTTACCAAGGCTCCTTGATACTACTTGGTCAAATATTGCCTTGGTGTCAAGGACAGTCACTCTCACCTCATCTCTGGAATTCAGCTCTTTGGTTCATGTTTGGACCAAGACTGTGATGAGTTCTGAAGCCCAGTGATAGTGGAGAAATCCAAACAGGGCGTCAGTGAGCAGGTTATTGGTAAATACCACTTGATAGCAACATTTAAACATTATCCCTTGACATTCATCTGCCATTGTTGAAAAATACACTATTAATATCCTGCATGTCCCCATTAACCAGAAACATTGCTAATCCAGCCACACAAATCTACATTTACAACAGCAAGTCAGAGGTTGGATATTATGTAGTAAGTGATTTCTCTCCTGATCTCCTAAAGTCTTTCCATGTTTCTATGTATGTGTGATGGAATATTTTGTATTTGGCGAGAAAAATGAAAATCCAAAAACAGTTCAAAAATCCTCAACAAAGCAGGCCACTTGATTAGTATCCTTTCTATAAACCTCCATCATTGGATGAAGTGTCAACCATCGACAAAGCTGCTCTGTGCTAACTTGCCAAGGCTTCTTCGACAGCACCTCACAAACACTACTTCCTGGAAGGTCAAGAGCAGTAGACATACAGAAATACGACCAACCCTCTTATTTGGAAATACGTCATCATTCCTTCATTGCTGCTTCACTAAAATCCTGGAATGTTCCATCTAATTGCAAACTGGAAGTACCTTCGACATTCAGAATGCAGTTCTTTATCGGCACTTCTCAAAGATAATTAAGAATATGCTATAAAGGCTAAAGTGTGTAAGAATCACTTTTGGTATTTACAATAATAGAGCATATCGTACTAGGGAATGCACAACACTGGACATGACATTTCACCATTCCCTACCCCTATATGCTAAACTGACCCGTTCCCATTTCCTAACCCACATGCATCCCAAAGGCTTTACCTCATGTTAATTCCCTGACAAAATTCCCTCATTTCCATGTCGCATTCCACTCCCTCCCGTTTTCCAAATCCCATTCCTATTTATTGTCCCATCCCATTGATTGTTATTCACTCAATCCCTTTGCAATAATCCAATTCCTGGCAGATGATCCAATAATCCAATTTCTTGCAGAATCCCAGTTCCTTTCACAACTCCACTCCTGCAAGTCAGTCTCAATGTCTGTCTCCTCCCAAAATGGTTCTTCACTCAATCCCAATCCCTCCTATTTCCAACCACTTCTCAACCGCAGGCTCTTCCCATTCCCGCAGCACCACCGCCAAAGCCACTCGGCCACGCACGCGCAGTGAGCGGGGGGGCGGGGACTTCCGCCGCTCTTGTGCGTGGTGCTTCCGGTTCAGTCGGAGGACGCGGAGGATGGGGCGCGGAGCCGAGCTGCCCGACTTCAGGAGTTGGAGCCCGCGGGGCACCCCGCTGGAGGACGTGCAGGAGAGGCTGGCGCGGCGGGGCCTGCGCGACCCCTGGGCCCGGTGAGAGGAGGACGGCGGAGTGGGGGTGGGGAGGATCATCTGCCTATTTCTGACAGTAGTGGAGGGATAACTATAACCCTCCCCCCCCCCACACACACACACTCTTCAGAAACAGCCCATCAGCTTGTTTTGAGAGGGCAGAACAAATGCCATCTGAAACAAGACATTGCCAACCATTCAGTTCGGCAATGATAAATCACCTTAGATTATTCTCGGGTATCAGGACAGTTTAGAGTTTTGTGAGAATACCACAGCAATTGTGTGTTTGTATGTAATCCCAGTAACGATCCCAGCATGTTCCTTTGCTCAGGAACATGGTAGTGTCTGGGTTACTATTTTTCGCTCTCTGCTTCTGATTTATCATTCTTGTGAGCAGGGACCGGTTTATGAGCGTGCGGCTGACCAGCAGCTACATTGTTATCTATGCCCAGATGCCAGAACCAGTGATTGCACTGAGAGAGCCTATCCCAGTGCCCGAACACTTCCTGTCTCCTTCCCTTGGAAGGAAGACCATCTGGGAGGGTCTGGAGCTGGTCTGTGCCTGCATAAATGAGGCATGAGTGGGCAAACAAGGGAATGAAACAAATATTACGCTAGGTCAGATCCTGTCTGGAGCACAGTTGTGGACGTGCTGTGACCATAGAGAGTGTTGAACACACATACAGCAGAATGACACCAGAATTAAAAGGGTGAATTGTTCCATGTTTTGATTCTCCTCCAATTGTGATCAGCCAGTCAGTAGTGACCTCCCAGTAAATCATAATCAGAAAAACTATAGATGTTGGAAGTCTGAAGTAAAAACAGAAAATACTAGAAACTCAACAGCTCTGGCAGTGTCAATGGAAAGGGAAACTGCATTAATGTTTCAGTCAAAGACCCTTTGTCAAAATTGGGGATGAAATAAAATGTTAGTTTTAAACTCCAGTAAAAGCCGGGAGCAGTGGATCAGAAAAAGGAAGGGTTTTTGATAATATGAGGCCAGGGTATTAATAGGCCATCTGATTTTAGGATAGTGAGAGGGAATGTAAACAAAGGTATGTGTGAAAGCTGGGAAATGTAGATCAATTCGGATGGAAACTCCCAGTGGATTAAATAGTGTTAACAAAGAGATACTAACTTGGGCAGTCAGTAGTAATTCCCCAGGTTTTATTTCCACAGATGGATGACCTACATTAGAAATAATCAGTTGTGGTGCAAGCAAAAAATGAATTACCCTAAACTGCTGAATTTGATATCAGATCTGGAAGGCTGCAATATGCAACACTTGTCCTTTTACCTATTCCCTTCATTCTATCCAGGAACCAAACCAGATGAAGCAGTGATTAATTTGCACTTCTTCCACTATATTCAGTGTTCACAGTGGGATCTTCTCGACATTGAAGAAGCCAAATGCAGATGCAGTATCACTTTGTGGAGTGCATTTATTCAGTCTTCTATATGCCTCTCACTTTAATTCTCTGTCCTACTCCCATTCTGACCTATCTGCCTATAGCCTCCTGCACTGTTATAATGAAGCTCTCAACTGTTTCAATATCAAATTCAACATTTTCAGGGAAGAAGTGTTGTGTTTGTATCAGAACTGGCCTGATCTGCTGTTGACTATTCATCTGTAATTTTTGCTCAAATTTTCCCTCTTCCTGACATGGTAGGCATTTCGGGCAGGTCTGATATGGTGTATTCTCTCTCTCACCCTCATTAACCTATCAACTAGGTGGCCTCATCAACAGATTATCCCCACATCAACTCTGACCTCAGCCTGTCAGAGATGTTCTCTTTGTCCCATCCATCCCTCTCCGCAACTTAAAACTAATTTATTTTTTCTTTTTCTTCATAGTTCTGAAACACTAACTCTGATTCTATTTCCACGTTTGCTGTCAGACTTATTGATTGTTTCCAGCATTTTCTGTGCTTTTGTGGTAGTGCTTTATCTCCTGTTGAAGGTGTCAGCTATCTTTTGTCACAAACAGAGCAGTCCCATTGGCAACTTAGTATTGGTAATTAAGTTAATTTAGCATTGGTAATTAAGATTTCAATTGGTATTGGAACCAAGTGATACTTTTCTGGGTATGTGACCATGTGATGGAGCTGTGCCCAGGACTGACTATTTTCTATGTTGCCTTGTATCTTTGCAGCAACGAGGCGTGGCGGTTCAGTGGAGGCTTTGCTAAACCAATCACTTTCAGCAATGTTTTCTTTCGTGGCTTCAAGTGGGGATTTGCAGCATTTGTTGTGGCATTGGGTGTCGAATATGCACTATCAGATCCAAAGAAGAATGGAGGACATCATTAGAAAATGAACTCTTAAAATCAAGGAAGCTTCCTGGAATTTGTGGTATCTCCCCAACTTTCCTCAGTTGGTGGACAGTAACTAGCATTTGAAATGAGAATTAAACTTCCATTTAAAAATAAAACAATCTACCGAGTCACCAACTGTGCTCTTGGATATTTCTCTTCTGCTTTTTATCCATTGATTTTCTGTCATGTTGCGTACCCTCCTGAAGCTGGGGATTGGTTTCACTCTTCAGTACCTGTTCCATGTGGTTATTGTTTAACCTTAGGTAATAGTGGCATTAATTCTAGGCTCCTGCAAGTACCCTATCCTTGGCCCTCTTATTTCGCATCCACATGGTGCCTTGCAGAGATATCATCGGGGAATGTCAGATTCCACAAGTATGCAAAGAGTACCTAGCTCTCATTACCATTTTACTGGCAATACCACACATTTGTCTTAGTCATCCACTGTCCTGTCAAATTGTCAATGTTGTTATTGAACAAGTCATAATTTCCCTTGTGGCAACTGAAATCAATATCTTATATCCTCATGACTTGTTCCATTCCAAGTAAAAGTTAGGGTCAGGCTGTATGGGATTATTTGA
This sequence comes from Pristis pectinata, assembly GCF_009764475.1. NCBI lineage: Eukaryota > Metazoa > Chordata > Chondrichthyes > Rhinopristiformes > Pristidae > Pristis > Pristis pectinata. The sequence goes on along the minus strand of NC_067405.1, from coordinate 68,230,640 downwards.
AACTAAGGTTCTATTTGACCTTCAACTGAGCTTTTGGCCCATCATGTTAAATCTGGCCAAAAATGGATTTGAGCTTAATCTGCAGAACTGGGAAGTGGGATCCAAGGGGTTCCACTTTGCTATCCAAGGGGTCATCCAGGTATTTATTAAACACGGTGAAGGTTTCTGCCTTCACCACCCAATTGAGAGTGAGTTCCCAACCCCACTACTTGTTAATTGAAATAACTTTTTCTCAACACTTCTCTAATTCCTTTCATCAACTAACTTGAATCTGTGCCTCTTAATTACCCACCTCTCTAATAAGGGAAATAGATCCTTACTTTTTACTCTATCTCATAATTTTATACCCTTCAATTAAATTTCCCTTCAATCTTTGTTCCAGGGGAACAAACTCAGCTTTATCAGTCTCTCCTCATAAATGTAATTCTGCACTCCTGATAGCTTCATAAATCTCTGCATTCTCTTCAATGCAATGGCATCTTTTCTCTAATATAATGAGAAGGGTATGAGGTAGTCAGGTTATGGATGAATTTATTGTATACAGTTCTGGCAAGAACTCCCTGCTCTTTTATTTTATGCCTTGGCTGATAAAGGCAACTATGCTTTGTGCTACCTTGAGAAAGAGAAAGCTGTTGGTTGGGCTGGACGCAGTGAACCTGAGAGATGAGGAGTGAGCTGGGGTGGAATGGGTACCTGGCAGACAAGAGGGTTGGGGTGGCTTGGGGGTCAGATGTACTTTTGCTGGTGATGGTAGTAGGGGTGGCAGATGGAGAAGTGGATTAACTGAGAGTGGGGGTTGCAGACAGGGGCACCCTTCCTGCATGTATTATCCACGACACAGGATGACCGAAGCTCCCATAGGATGTAGGATATGTAGTCCACACCACACCACGTCTCCATTCAGTACAAGAACTTATTAAAGAGTAAAGTACCAGAACAGGATTGATTTCCCTCAATACACCCAATTTCCCCAATTGCCAAAATTCTGTTTTGTACTCTGTAGGAGCAGTACTCTGTGGTACTGGATTTTGTGCTGTTTTAACATTTTTTTGTTGGGAATCTGGGCATCAATGGCAAGGTCAGCAATTCAAAGTCAGTCATATTGGTGGGTCTGGAATCTGGTGGAATCAGATATGGACCAGACCAGGTAAGGATAGCAGATCTTCCTAAAGGACATTAGTGAACAAGATGGATTTTTACAATGTGGTCATCATTACTAGGAATAGCTGGGTTGTTACATCACATCATTAAATGTATTTCAATTCCACAGCTACCATGGTGGAATTATTCATCCAGTTACAACCATTGTGCCACCACCAGACCCCGGAACATAAACAACAGAAGCAGGAGATATTTGAAAAACCCTGAGCTTCGTTCTTTGTAGGAGTATTCTGTTGAACTGGGCTCTGTGCTACATACCATGGCGTTTAATATTGCACAAAGCCCTGCCTAGTATAGGAAGCATAGGAGTGGCATTAAAAGGGGAAAATTAGGAAAGCATTGAGAGGGTACATAAAAAATACCGGAAAGTAAAATCAGAAAGTCCAAAGATGTCTTATATCTGCACAGCTTGCAACCCTGTAGTAAAAGAGTTAACTATGGCCGGTGGAGGATATGTAAGAAGTTGTAAATGAATAGCCAGACCCAACCAACGCCTTGTTTAGAGGGCAGCAGAGGCTAGGGCAGCAGAGGCTGGGTCAGTATCGGCCCCAGGCGCAGCCCGGCCAAGCCGCTTCCGGTTTCCCTTTCGTTTTCGTTTGCAGCGAGGATCGATCCCAAGCGGCGCGATTCCGGTCGGTGAGATCCGGGGCGTCTCGTTGGTTCCAGTTGTCGAGGCGGAACAGCACCAAGCTGCGTGGGCGCAGGCCCGAGGCACGCCCGGGCATTGGCCGCTGCTGAGTGAGCGGAGGTGGCGCCGAGGCGACGGCTGGATCAGTCAGGGGAGCGGCAGGCCCCAGGCCGGTAGGGCCGCACGGACTTGGGTGGTGCTTTTTCCCGGGGTTAGCCTGATTAAAGGAGTTGCCTCCTCTAGTGGGGAAGACCTGAGGCCGTGTGTCTGTTCCCGGCCTGAAATGTGAACTGTTTTTCTCTCCACAGATGCTGCCTGACGTGCTTTGGTTCAGATTTCCAACTTGCATAGTTTCCCCCCCTCCCCACCTCCAAACACTTGGATCTTAGCAAAGATTCAAGGGGCCGAACAGCCTCCACCATTCTCCATTAACACATCTGGGAAGATGAAACCACCAGAATATAAAAACTAGGAAGATTTATGTTATTATGCCATGGTCTTATGCCAAGGCTATTGACTCTTCAATTTATTGATCTATTTTTCGCTGTTATAAATAGCACGCCACCCACTACATGTAGAAGGACATTGTAGGAAAATAACCTGTAAGGGCATTTGGCCCAGCCTTCGTGATTTGTGAAATTTCACTTCACAAGACTTTTTACAGCATCATATCACTTTTGTAAATCTTGGATTGGGTCCATTTACAAGAGGAGTGTGTTCCTGGAGAACATTTTGTCCAGTGAGATTTCCTAAATTGATAAGGCTGGGGCAAATCCATTTATGTTTTCTTTTCCCGCAGTGTCTTTATACAGACGATGAGAGGTGCGCTATTTGTTATACCATAGTGAAAAAATGTAAATCAAAGGCACATACCCCAAAGAGTTACTGATATTATAACTAAAAAAAATTGAACACTTATAAATCAAGGAATACTTCTTCCCCCTGACATTGACTCTATGCCTCTCCCTGGCAAGGATATGAGGCTGAATCTGCACCAGATGTTTGGTTTCACACCTGTGGATTTCCTGAGTATAGTTTAGTGTTGGTAAAGGACTTGTATTATTTCTATTAAAAACCCAACACAACTTAATTCCTTTTTATAGATGTTACACAGTATTACACAGGCCATCCCCGGTTACAGATGCTGACCTTACAGACAGCCCTGCATACGAGCAAGCTCCCATTATATTAAATTCAGAAGTCTGACATATGTACATATGTTTGTTCCTATATATGATAATTCATATATTATTGTCACATGTACTGAGATATAGTGAAAAACTGTTTTGCATGCCATCCATACCGATCATTCCAAACACGAGTACACTGAGGTAGTACAAAGGGAAAAGCAATAACAGAATGCAGAATATAGTGTTGCAGTTACAGAGAAAGTGCAGTGCAGATTGACAATAAACTGCCAGGATCACGACGAGGTAGATTCAGAGATTAAAAGTTCAACTTTAATGTACAAGAGGCCCATTCAGTTGTCTTATAATAGCGGGATAGAAGCTGTCATTGAGCCTGGTGGTGCATGTTTTCAAGCTTTTCTTTCTTCTGCCCAACACAAGGGGAGTGAAGAGAGAATGACCAGGGTGGGAGTGGTCTTAGATTATTTTGGCTGCTTTCCTGCAGCAGGTAGTGTAGACAGAGTCAAAGCAGGGGAGGCTGGTTTCTGTAACTGTTCAGGCTGTATCCACAACTCTCTGCACTTTATTGCGGTCTTGGGCAGAGCAGTTACCTTAACAAACTGTGATGCGTCCAGATAAGATGCTTTCCGTGATGCATCTGTAAGAATTGGTGAGAGTCAATGGGGACGTGCCAAATTTCCTTCGCCTCCTGAGGAAGTGGAGGTGCTGGTGTGCTTTCTTGGCTATGGTGTCTACGTGATTGGACCAGGACAAGCTATTGGTGATATTTACACCTAGGAATTTGAAGCTCTCAACCATCTTCACCTCAGTACCATATGTACAGGGGCATGTACCCTGCCCCACTTCCTGAAGTCAATGACCAACTCTTTTGTTTTGCTGACATTGGGGGAAAGGTTGTTGTCTTGACACCATGCCACTAGGCTCTCAATCTCTCTCCTGTACTCCAATTTGTCATTGTTTAAGATCTGGCCCACTACAGTAGTGTTATCTGCAAGCTTGTTGATGGAGTTAGAGTAGAATCTGGCCAGACAGCCCTCTCTTCCCCCACGTACAGTGGTTATTCTTTATAGTCAGTCTTATGTGCTTTTGATGGTGTTCATTGCAATACTGTGGCGGTCAGATTACCATATCAAGTGATTTTTGTGTATTTTCTGACATATGGACAAAATTGACTTATGGACAGCTGTAAAAAAAACAAACCCCTTCATTACCCAGAGATGGCAGGCACGGTAGTGTAGCGGTTAGCGTAATGCTATTACAATGCCAGTAACCCGGGTTCAAATCCCGCCGCTGTCTGTAAAGAGTTTGTACGTTCTCCCCATATCTGTGTGGGTTTCCTCCGGGTGCTCCGGTTTCCTCCCACATTCCAAAGGACGTACGGGTTAGGAAGTTGTGGGTATGCTATGTTGGCACCAGAAGCGTGGCGACATTTGCGGGCTGCCCCAGAACACTCTATGCAAAATATTCATTTCACAGTGGGTTTTGATGTACATGTGACTAATAAAGATATCTAGTAAAATTTTTCCAGTGAACCCAGTGAGTTTAAAGGGAGCATGGGAAATGGGACATTGATGAGTTTGAAGGGAGAGCAGGAACACTTGGTGAGCCAGATGCCGAACTACTGGAATTTCCAAACAATGGGATAACAGATTATCGCAGTTTTAAATGGGTGGGGAATACAAGGTGGAACTAGAGGGATAGGTCCAGGAGGTGGCTGAATATACAAAACTAGAGACTCTTCAGATTTGAACTGGAATCTTAGAAATATGGAAATTGCTGGGGCTCTGGTGATGCTTTTTTCTCTGGGGAATTCCAGTTGAACTATTACGCCGCAGGACAAATAAAGTCCCTAGAGATGTTCATTGTTCTTGAATCTCTAGTGCACTATTGTGACAAGAATAATATTGTCGAAAAGAAATGAGAATTCTTATGAGGCTTAATGAGATACATGCAAGATTAATGTTTCACTTGGATGGGGTGTCTAGAGACCAGGGTTATAGTTTCATAACAAGAGATCAACCGTTCTCAGAGATGAGAAGAAATTTCTTTACCCGTTGGCCATTATCTTTGGAATTCTGTACCCAAGAGGGCTGTGGAGGCTTAGTCACTGAGTGTAGTCAACAGAGACACCAATATATTTTTAGAGAGAAAGGGAATCTGGGCTTAGTGCAGGAAAGTGGTGCTGAGATAAAGGATCTTAAAGAATGGCTCAGCAGGCACAAAGGGCTGAATGGTTTATTCCTGCTTCCTTAACTTGTGTTGTTATGATTGCAACCAGCAGAGCAAGCGCAGCTTTAAAATAAAATTACACATTTTTCTATCATTTCTGGAATCAGTCACAGAAATATTAGGATGTCTCAGTAAATAAGGATGTGTGGTTGGTTAATCTGTATTCACTTCCCTGTTCAGGTCTCCGTCTGAGTTTTATTGGCTGCAAAAGAGAAGTTGGTAGCGTCAGGAGGAATAAGATCACACCACGAGAATATCCCTTGAGAGAATATTAGCTTCTGAGAAGCCGTCGGGAAGCTTGCTCCACTTTCTGCAATGTTTAATCAACGTGATAAGGAGATCAGAAGACAGGCCATGGGAATAGCTGCTGAACTATCCCAAGAGGAAAGTGCTATCATTGTGTTTTTGTGCACGGATTTTGTCAAAGGCTACTCGGTAATCGGGGAAGTGAAAGAACTGTTTGAGATTCTGAGCAAGCAGAACCTGCTGAAGCTCGACCTTCTAACTGAGCTGCTTTTTCGGATAAGGAGACTTGATATCCTGAGAAAAATGAAGGTAGACACGATCAGTTTGGAGAATAATTTGAGAGCTGGTAAAGGATACGTGACTTCATACAGGTAAAGCTACGTAACAACAGATGAGCAATAGAAATAGGAGCAGGAGTAGGCCACTCAGCCCCTCCTGTATGCTCTGCCATTCAGCAAGATCATGGCTGATCTTTTATCTCAGCACCACTTTCCTACACTGACCCCAAATCCCTTCAATCCCTTAAATCCAAAAACCTATAGCTATCAGTCTTGAATGTACTTAGTACTCAGTGACTGAGCCTCCACAACCCCTTGGGTTGGGAATTCACAAATTTCTTCTCATCTCTGACCTAGTGGCTTCCTGTTATTCTGAGGCTGAGATCCTTGGTTTTTGGTACCCCAACCAACAGAAACATTGTCCCATATCCACCCTGCTGTGCCCTAAAAGAATTTTGTATGTTTCAATGAGATCACTTCTCTTTCTCCTAAACTTTTAAGAGTATAGGCCCTGTCTTCATGATCTCTCTTCATAGGATAATACTCCCAGGAATCAATCTGGTGACTTCTATTACAAGTATATCCTTCCTTAGCTAGAGAGACCAGACCTGTACACTACTCCAGATGCCTCTTACCAGACCCCTTTTCTGATTTCAGTAAGATGACACCAAGGCCTTTCAATCTCTCATTATTTAAAGTGCATTAAAGAAGTCCTTTTGCTGTAAGCCATGCATTGATTCATTAAATCTTGGCCATTGCTCATTCACTGTTTATGTCTTTTAATGCATTTTCCCATAGCTAATGCACCTCATACCAGTGTAGTTTCGTAAACCACAGTATCCCCAGCTGTGCCTCCAACTTAACAGAGAATCTGGGTACATCTATTTCTTCTCCTGGGTAGACAGCAAATGGCATTATGTTGTTAGCTGTACTGAGCAGTCAGAATCGATGTTGTGAAGGGAGCGGAGAGCAACTCTGTCTTAGCCAAGCAGTCAGGGGAAGGCACGGTGCCCGTATTGGTCAATTACTGAACAGTTACAGCATAGAAGGAAGCCATTGTGTCTACCAGCTAAAAACAATCCAACTAAATTCATACCCACCACACCCTCTCCCTACCTTTATGTTTGGTCATTGTTGCATTAGATCAGGAATGTTTCAAGAATTCAAAAGAGTAATGGACACTTGGACCAATCTGAATGTAGGAATATCAATTTATTCATGTAAGTAATGCAACAGAAGGAAACATTCAGCTCCTTGAGACTGTTCTGCCTTCAGTTAGATCCTGTCTAAACCAATATATGTCCCATTTAGTCACCTTTAATCCATATTTCTGAGAACTTCATTTAATGAAACTCCATCAGTCTCTCAAAGTTCCAGTGCAGCATTTAGGGGCTGGCAGTTGTGGATTTCCATGACCCTGTATCTGAAGAAGTGCATTCTGACAAACGCTCCTCAACAGCATAGCTCCAATCCTGGACTCTCCTACCAGAGAAAATTGTTTCTCTCCACCTGCATTACCCATACCTTAATCATCTTAAACAGCTCAATTTCTAATTGAGAGTCTGGACTGTGCAACCTATCCTTATAATTTAACCCCTTTGGCCCCAGTATTCAAATGAATCTGTGCTGCAACCCCACAAGGTGGTTCCATGGTCTGTGTGCCTGAGGTTTCATCAACATGATGTGCAGCTGTAAGATGACATCAATCCCTGTGTAATTTAGTCCCTTAATATAAAGGGCATTACTAGTGTTATAGCTATTCCAGATGCCCTGTCCAATGGTCCTTTAGAGTACTTTAGAGCAATGCCCCAGAATAATAGAGCATTGGTTTATTGGGAAACCAGCTGATAATTTGCAATCCTTAACACAGGCAGCTGCTGGTGGACATCAGTGAAAACCTCTCGCAAGAAGATTTGAGATCTGTCTTATTTTTATTGAGTTGTCAAATTCCAAAAGGCCGCCTGGAAACAGTGAAGGTAATTGCTTTGTCCCTGGCCTGTCTGTGCATGAGCTGTGGCTGTGAAGTAGATGATGATTATGTGTAAAGTTATCCATCTGCAATCAAATGCTGTAAACTGCAACTTAGTTTCATTAGCCCAGCAATTTTTCTTGCATGATAGGGGGGGGGAACTGCACCCCAACAGCATTTTATCACCGTCTTCAGTCACATCCCAGATGAGTTTCAATCGTTGTCATTTACCGTCTGAATGAATATGACAGTAGATTGCTGAACAGCTAGATTGCAGGGACTTCATTTACAACAATAAACCAGATTGGTGCGCAGAATGGAAAACACTTTAATTGATCAACAAGATTCCTGTTGCACTCTGAAAACACACCTCGCCAACAATAGCTGGATTAACTTTATGAGAAAGCTCCCTCTCTCCTCCTCCTAGACTCTGCTGAATTTCTAAACATATCCTGAGCCAGAAGGCCATTCTAGAGACATGTCCTTTCTGACAATTCCTGTTCTTTTGGTCTTCTTGTTTTCACCCCTCCTTGCTTTTGCTTTGCCTCTATCACCAGACTGCACCAGGTGTATTGTGAACCCGGAGTAGAGGCAGAATCAGACTAATTTTTGCTGGGTCCAAAGGGGATTAGAGTGTTTAGCACTCGGGTACAGATAGAATCAGGTTTCATCATTGGCTTCCGTTAAGATTAGACTGGTCATCCTCCAGAAACTGTTCAACAGGCAGGGGAGGACTGGTATCGGTATATTCAACACGTGAGATGATCTGGGATCAGATTACTCTTCACCCAGTCACAGTCTTGGTCAGACTTTTCTAAACCTGGGAACATTCTAGGATCAAACTCTCCTGAACCTGGGAATGCTCTAAGAGCTGATTGCTCAAAAACCAGGAACACCTCAGAAGCAGATTGTCCCAAGCCTGGGATCAGATGCCTCAAGCATGGATCCAGTTGGAATTATAGCCTCCTGAACCCAGCATAGATTGTGATCAGATTTATGATACTAGGCCATTTATGGGCTTAGAAGACTCTCCTAACCCACAGATGTTCAGGGATCAGAGTCTTCTAAGTCCTGGAAGAGGCTGGACCAGACTGTCCTAATCACAGTAATCTCTAAGATCAGAGCTCCTAATGGCCTGGACTCAAATTGTTCAAAACTAGGAAACAGACCAAGGTCAAAAAGCCTGGATACAGTTTGGTCTGGGAGTAGACTGGAGACAGATGGCTCACCAATGAATACAGGCCAGCTTGGACTGTTTCAGAAGCTGGATGGTTTTACTGAGTCAATACATATCAGTCTGTTTCTGGTGATAAGAGCATTCAGAGCAGTAGTAGTCCTTTTGGATTCTCAAGCATGTTCCACCATTCAGGAAGATCTTGGCTTATCCAACCTTGGCCTCAGCACCTCTTTCCTGCTCTCTCCCCATACCGCTTGACTCTCTTATTATCCAAATATCTGCTGATCCCTGCCTCCACCTCTTTTGAGTTCCGTAAATTCACAATTCCAGAGATTCTGCCTCATCCCAGTTTGAAATGGACAATCCCTTATGCTGAAACTATGCCCTCTTGATCTAGGTACCTCCATCGGGGAAAGCACCTTCTCAGCATTTACCCTGTCAACCCTCCTCAGAATCTTGTATGTTTTAATAAGATTATTTCTTGTTGTTCTGTACTCTGACAATTATATGCTGAATCTGCTCAACCTCTCTTCATACACTAACACTTTCATCCCAGGAATTAACTTGTTCCACTTTCTCTGCACCACCTCCAATACAAGCACATCCTTCTTAAATATGGAGACTTAAAACTGTAAGCAGTACTCCAGCTGCAGTCCCACTAATACCCTGGAAAGCTGCAGCATACCTTACCTATTTTTATACTCCAGATCCCTTGCCGTAAAGGCCAACATTCCATTAGCCTTCCTAAAAACTTCTTGTGTTTCATGTACAAGGACTCCCAACTCCCTTTATTTCACAACATTTTACAGTCTTGTTACTTTAAATAATTTGCTTTCTCATTCTCCCTTCTCAAAGCAGATAACTTCACATTCCCCAGTGCATCTGCCAACATCTCGCCCACTCATTTAACCTGTCTATAGTAAACTGATAACCCACTATCCAACTACTTAGAAATCCCAGTGGTTCAGCAACTGGATCACCAGGTGACCTTTACACTTTCCATTCACCCGGGTCCTGTTTCCCACAGTCCCTTTCACTCCCCGGTTCCCAAGATCTCGTGCTCCCTTCCTACTCCCCAAAGCCCTGGATCCAGCACTCCCTTCCAACTCCCTGGGCCCCAGTTCCGGCCCTCCCAAGTACTCCTTGAGGCTCCGGTTCCAGCAATCCTGATCATTCCACGGGGCCCTGGTTACGTGTTTACTTTCAATTCACCTGGCTCTGTGGCTGCCCTCCCTTGAAACTTAACTGGTTCTGTTACCCAGGCTTCCTTTTGAGTTGCCAGGTGTATTGCAGGACAGGTCCTCCTGGGTTACAAACTCCCGACTTATGGATACCCATAGAAATGAGGGAGCATTTGGAAGACTGGCAAGATGGATGAGGATAGATTTGCTGGCTGCTGCAGGGCTACATGCATCTTCTGCCAGATGGGAAAAGGGCCATTCCGCGTGCCTTCTCACCTGTTATTTGGCACCTTATCAAGTGCCTTTTGGAAATCAAAATACAGCATATCTATTTATCCAATCCCTGTTTGTTACATCCTCAAAGCACTCTAGAAAGTTAATCAATTTCTCTTTCATGAAGCCATATTTACTCTCCTTAATTGTTTTATAGAGTTCATGGAGTCATAGAGCATGGAAGCAGGCCCTTCAGCCCAACTGGTCCATGCCAACCAAGATGGCCCATCCAAGCTAGTCCCATTTGCCAGCATTTGGTCCATAACCTTCTAAACCTTTCCAATCCATGTGCCTGTCTAACTGTCTTTTAAAAGTTGTTATTCTAGCTGCCTGAACCACTTCCTCTGGCAGCTCATTCCACATTGATACCACACTTTGTGTAAAAAAAAAGTTGTTCCTCAAGTTTCTATTAAATCTTCTCCCCCTCACCTTAAACCTATGTCCTCCATTTCTCGATTCCCTAACTCTGGGGAAAAAGACAGTGCATTCACCCTATCTATACCCGTCATGATTTTATACACCTCTATAAGATCACCTTTCAGTCTCCTATGCTCCAAGGAATAAAGTCCTAGCCTGTCCAACCTCTCCCTATAACTCAGTTGTTCAAGTCCTGGCAACATCCTTGTAAATCTTTTATGCACTCTTTCCAGTTTAATAACAACTTTCCTGTAGCAAATCAACTAAAACTGAACACAATATTCTAAGTGCGGCCTCACCAGCATCCTGTACAACTGCACCATGACCTCCCAACTTTTATACTCAATGCCCTGACCTATAAAGGCCAGCATGCGAAAAGCCTTCTTCACCACCCTGTTTACCTGTGACTCCACTTTCAGTGAACCATGTACTTGTGCTCCAAGGTTCATCCTTAGGGATGACACAACACTTCTCAGGGCCCTGCCATTCACTGTGAAGAGTCCTACCTGGATTTGACTTTCCAAAGTGCAATACTTCACACTAATCCAAATTAAACTCCATTTGCCATTCCTCAGCCCACTTATTCAGCTGATCAAGATCCCACTGCAATTTTTGATAATCTTCTTCATTGTCCACTATACCACCTATTTTAGTGTCATCTGCAAACTAAACAACCATGCCCTGTACATTCTTATCCAAATCGTTGATATAGATGACAAACAACAATGGACCCGGCTCCGACCCCTGAGGCACATGACCAGACACAGGCCTCCAGTCCGAGAAACAACCTTCCGCCTCATCCTCTGCTTTTTACCATCAAGCCAATTGTGTATCCAATTAGACAGCTCTCCCTGGATTCCATGTGATCTAAACTTCCACAGCAGCCTACCGTGTGGAACCTTATCAAAGGCCTTACTAAAGTCCATATAAACCACATCTACCACCCTGCCGTCATCAACCTTCTTAGTCACCTCATCAAAAAACTCAATCAAGTTCATAAGATGTGATCTCCCATGCACAAAGCCACGCTAACTACCACTAATCAACCCATCTTTCTAGATGTACATACACCTTATCCCTCAGAATCCTCTCCAGTAACTTGCCTACCACAGATGACAGACTTACTGGCCTATACTTCCAAGGTTTGTAGTTTTCTAAATCGTATAGTTAAATCTTATAGTTTTCTAAATGCTGTTACCTCATCAATAAAGGACTACAGCATTTTCCCAATGATGCATTTAGATTTATTGACCTATAGTTTCTTGCTTTCAGTCTCCTTTCTTTCCTGAAGACTGGCATCAAATCTGTGATGTTCCAATCCTCTGGGGCTCCAGGGATTAGGAAGGGATTTTAGTTGGATTACAATCAATGCATCCACCGTCACTACAGTCACTTCTTTTACGATCCTTTAGCCCCATTAGTTTGCCTAATACTCTTTTCGAGTCGTAGGGATTGTTTAAAGTTCCTCCCTCCTTGATGATTACCTGTTAATACTGGGGAGTGATATTAGGTTGGCATTTTCATAGGATCTGCTAGTTGAGTGTTGGGAGCTGGTCATGAGCTAATGGAGATTTCTTTTTTCCTGCCAGACTTTCTTAGATTTAGTTGTTGAACTGGAGAAATGTGGCAAAATTGATGAGAATAATTTGGCTGTGGTGGAAGATTGCCTGACCAGTATTCGGAGAATCGATCTGATGAAGAAAATCTCAAAATACAAGCAAATGGGTGAGTGCAAATAAATACTGGGGCAATGCAGGGGTAAGGGTGAGTGTAAACACGCAGTGGGGAATGGGAAAATTTTAAGTGCCAGGAAGAAGTACACTGGGGAGGGGGGATCCTGTGAAAACCAGGGAATACTGTGAAAAACTGGACAAACGCTTGAGAATAAACAGTGGGGAGTTGACAAGGTGGGAAAAATATAAACAAGGTAGTTGTTAACCTGGGAACAGATCAGACTCTTCACAGACGTAGACCGACATTCACAGATGTAGACTGGATTTGACCGTTCATCAGATTGCATGGGATTGTTACTGAATCTGGATGCATTACTCAGTCAATATTTATCAGTCCGCTTGTGGTGATCTTGGGTTGGGATTTTGATCAGTTCACTTGCAAACTTCTGAGTTAATGGAAACTAGCCACTCAGGAGTCAGCAGAACACCATTGGGAGAATAAAGACTCAATTTTGGGAAAACACTGAATGGGAGAGAGGGACTGGGTTAGATTGATTTTTTTGGGGGGGAGGATTCATAGAATAATCAATGTGTTATGTTGGATTCATAGAATCGTAGAATCATAGAACAGTACAGCACAATACAGGCCCTTCGACCCACAATATTGTGCCGACCTTTAAATCTCACCTAAGGCTATCTAACCCCTTCCTACCACATATCCCTCTATTTTAAATTCCTCCATATGCTTATCTAGCAATCTCTTGAATTTGACCAATGTACCTGCCTCCACCACCACCTCAGGCAGCGCATTCCACGCCCCAACCACCCTCTGGGTAAAAAAACCTTCCTCTGATATCTCCCTTGAACTTCCCACCCATTACTTTAAAGCCATGCCCTCTTGTATTGAGCATTGGTGCCCTGGGAAAGAGGCGCTGGCTGTCTACTCTTATCTATTCCTCTTAGTATTTTGTACACTTCTATCACGTCTCCTCTCATCCTCCTTCTCTCCAAAGAGTAAAGCCCTAGCTCCCTTAGTCTCTCCTCATAATGCAGACTCTCTAAACCAGGCAGCATCCTGGTAAATCTCCTCTGCACCCTTTCCAACGCTTCCACATCCTTCCTATAATGAGGCGACCAGAACTGGACACAGTACTCTAAGTGTGGCCTAACCAGAGTTTTGTAGAGCTGCATCATTACCTCACGGCTCTTTTAAACTTGATCCCACGACTTATGAGTGCTAACATCCCATAAACTTTCTTAACTACCCTATCCACCTGTGAGGCAACTTTCAGGGATCTGTGGAAATGATCCCCCAGATCCCTCTGCTCCTCCACACTACCCAGAATCCTGCCATTAACTTTGTACTCCACCTTGGAGTTTGTCCTTCCAAAGTGTACCACCTCACACTTCTCCGGATTGAACTCCATCTGCCAGTTCTCAGCCCAGCTCTGCATCCTATCAATGTCCCTCTGCAATCTTCGATAATCCTCTACACTATCTCCAACACCACCAACCTTTGTGTCGTCTGCAAACTTGCCAACCCACCCTTCTACCCCCTCATCTAAGTCATTAATAAAAATCGCTAAAAGCAGAGGTCCCAGAACCGATCCTTGTGGGACACCGCTTGTCACAGCCCTCCAATCTGAATGCACTCCCTCCACCACAACCCTCTGCTTTCTACAGGCAAGCCAATTCTGAATCCACACAACCAAGCTTCCCTGGATCCCATGCCCTCTGACCTTCTGAAGAAGCCTGCCATGTGGAACCTTGTCAAATGCCTTACTAAAATCCATGTAGACCACATCTACTGCACTATCCTCATCAATCTGCCTGGTCACCTCCTCAAAGAACACTATCAGGTTTGTGAGACAGGATCTGCCCTTCACAAAGCCATGCTGGCTGTCCCTAATCAGACCATGATTCTCTAAATGCTCGTAGATCCTATGTCTAAGAATCCTTTCCAACAGCTTGCCCAACACAGACGTAAGGCTCACTGGTCTATAATTCCCTGGACTATCCCTACTACCTTTTTTGAATAAGGGGACAACATTTGCCACCCTCCATTCCTCCGGTACCATTCCCATGGACAACGAGGACTCAAAGATCCTAGCCAACGGTTCAGCAATCTCCTCCCTCGCCTCTCCGAGCAGCCTAGGGAATATTCCGTCAGGCCCTGGGGACTTATCTGTCCTAATATTTTATAACAGCTCCAACACATCCTCTCTCTTGATATCCACATGCTCTGGAACATTAACCTTATCAACACTGTCCTCAGCGTCATCAAGGCCCCTCTCCTTGGTGAATACTGAAGAGAAGTATTCATTGAGGACCTCACCCACTTCCACAGCTTCAGGCACATCTTCCCACCTTTGTCTCTAATCAGTCCTACCTTTACTCTCGTCAGCCTTCTGCTCTTCACATAAGTGAAAAATGCCATGGGGTTTTCCTTAACTTTACTCGCCAAGGCCTTTTCACGTCCCCTTCTTGCTCTCTTCAGCCTCTTCTTAAATTCCTTCCTTGCTACTCTATATTCCTCAAGAGCCCTGTCTGATCCTTGCTGCCTACACGTTATGTATGTTGCCTTCTTCCTCCTAACTAGATGTTCCACCTCTCTTGTCACCCATGGTTGCTTCACCCTGCCATTCTTCCTCTGCCTCACCAGGACAAATTTATCCCTAACATCCTGCAAGAGATCCCTGAACAATGACCACATCTCCATAGTACATTTCCTTTCAAAAATGTGATCCCAATTACACTTGCAAGTTCTAGCCTCATAATTTGCCCTTCTCCATTTAAATATCTTACTGTCCTCTTTGCTCCTATCCTTGTCCATGACAATGCTAAAGGTTAGAGAGCGGTGATCACTGTGCCCCAAATGCTCACCCACTGAGAGATCTGTCACCTGACCCGGTTCATTACCTAATACTAGATCTAATATGGCATTCCCTCAAGTCAGCCTGTCAACATACTGTGACAGGAATCCGTCCTGGACACACTTTACAAACTCTGCCCCGTCTAAACCCTTTGGTACTAAGCAGGTGCCAATCAATTAAAGGGAGTTATAATTTGTGGCAATGATTAGATTGGTTAAAATAAGTTACAGGTAATGATGGTGATATATGTTTCTGCGGTATTCATTGTGGGCCGAAGGGCCTGTTCCTGCTCTGTACTGTTCTATTCAAGGCAGTTATAGGGTTCTGCAGGGGTTCTATTGGCTGTAGGTGACTGTATCACCTGTGACTTGGCACTCTCATCCCTGTGTTTGACATCTGTGGGTTCAAGTCCCACTCATCCGGGCCCCAGTTCCCATTCTCCCTTTCCTCACACCGGGGCCCCGGTTTCCATGCTCCTTTTCAATTTACCTGGTTCGCTGGAAAATTTATTATCACACTGTGTAACATCTAAACGTGTTGAGGTATTAAGCGAAGTAACATCCAATAGTCTGGAAACATTGTCATTCTGGCACCACTAAAGTCCTGAGCATGCTGGATTATCATATTTGGCTATTGTATATAGGATCTCCGTGTATACACTCAGAGGTTATGATTCGTGCATTAAAACGGTGGCTAGATTTCAACAAACTTCGTTGGCTGCAGGTATGGAAGGGCTGTATGGATGAATGTGTTCATGCTCATATAGCTCAGAGCAAGCTGCAGGTTTTTGTAGGGTGTGTATTTGTTCAGGATAGTTGCAGGTAACTGCAGGGATTGTGTAAATTGGAGCAACTTGCAGCAAATCATGATGTTAATGACAATATTGTAATCTCTGTCCCCTCTCTATCTTAGGTGAATGTGTTCATTCTGCAAGAAGATCTGATGCCTATCAGAACGTTATTCCCGTTTCTATTCCCCGGCAGGAGTGTGGATTTGGTCCGGAGCACATTGAACAAAATTGGGTCGGAATCTCTGAAAAGACTTGAAAATATTTATAAAATATTGTATTTTTTTTTTACTTTGGCTCCCCAGCTCTGCCCTTTCCCCTTTCCATGTTTTGCAGCTGGCATGGCTTTGATAATTTTGCATGTCCGGACTGGGGCTGACTGGAATTAGTGGTGTGGCTGTGTTTAGTTACTGAGGTTCTGTGTGGTTAACAAGAGTTCAGTCCCCTGCCATTGATTCTATCCCCCTCCCTGCTAACTGTCTGAATCTGAACCAGACTGTTCACAGCAGTGTCATATTTAATCCAACGATGATCTGTGTTACAAATCTACGCTTTCATTGTCTATTTCCTTCTCATCAACATTACCCAACTGTGCTCCTGGCTCGTCTATCTCTAGATGTGATTATTCTAATAATCCCTCCCTTCCAAAATCTTGAGGTTTCCTGAGACTGCCTGTTTTAACTCTTTATTGCTGTTGTTTTCTTTCATCTTCCAGGTGATAAGCAGTGTGCAGCCTGTGATTACAAACCAGTTATTGAGACAGCATGTTCACTCAAATTGCCCAGGGGTATCAGTGGCCGTGTGTAAGTAACAATTGCTAAATATGGATGTTAAACTCTGTACCTGGTGTAGGGGAGCTTCTTATATCTGCTGAGTTAAACCATTCCATGTCTAACAGTTGCATGTGTGCATGTCATACTTCGGACATTCAGTGATCAATGGGCTGGCAGTGAGTGTAGGGGACGTGTATTTATTGATTGTAGTGAGTCTGTGAATTCATTGTCAAAATCAGTGTTTAAAGCAAAGATCATGTTGGCATAGATTTGATAGAAGCTAAAGGAAGGGTGAGCAAAAGGGATAAGGGAGTGGGGTGAGCTTAGGAAACTGCTTGAGAGGTGGCTAAATGCCAGTGGGGACTGTTAGAAAGAATCATCTGTTACCTTGTGTTTCTTCTGGACCAGTGCAGTGGTTTAAGAGAGTAACGAAAGAAATGCAGCAGGATTCTCAGGACCTGAACGAGGGCAGAGTGTGTGAGGTTCCAGCTGGGGCCCCAGATCACAGTCAGAATGGAAGTGCAATCTTGCTTGGCCTTCGCCTGGCAGATTTTGATGGTGCACTAAGAATTGGGGCTAATGTGTTCAGGCAATGCCACCTCTCACCATGAGAATACATTCTTCTCTCCCAAATCATGGCTTAGATTTATTCCTTGTTATTGTTAAATGCTTCTTCATTTGGATGTCGAAGCTGAATGTAAATGTTCAGTTACAGTTTGTGACGAACTGCCTCACTCAACCTGCCTGTTTTTCCTCTGCAGCTGAAGAGCACAGAGAGACAACACTGAGCAGTCCCATGCCCGAGTCAGCTCAGGCCACTGCTCCAGGAACAAGCTGCGCCGTACAGCAGGTAGCAATAGGCGCACGTCGTGTGCTGGAGCTGGAATGGTGTCACAGTGTGGCAAGGGGAAAGAACATGAATTTGAATGGGGAAAGGGGAGTTTCACACATGTGGGATGTGGGTGCAAATGTTCTCACCTCAGTGAAAGTTCCGACAGCCAGAGATGGCTATCTCACAGCGGGGAAGCGGCATTTGGTCACGTGCCGTGGGAGATGGGGCTGGGACACTCTTTAGGTGATTGCTGCTCAGGCTGGTTACATATGAAGGAACGCTCAGGGGAAGTTGCACGTATTGGGGAATGCTTGTTATTGGAGGGGTCAAACACAATGGGGTACTTGAAGGAGAGGGACAAGGATAGGAAGGGACTGCACACACTAGGGAGCTGTTGAGAGCAGGGTTGGGAGTGTCACCCAATGGTGGTCACTCTTGCAGGGATCCAGGGATTGCTGCAAGTGGGAGAAATGTTGAGCTCAGGGTGGAGGAGGTGATCACCTGCTGAAGAGAGTCACAGAGTCACTTGGCCTGGATACAGGCCATTCAGTCCACCAAGTCCATGCCAATCATCAAGCACCATTTACACTGATCCTACATTAATCCCGCTTTTTATTCTCCCCACATTCCCATCAACTCTCCCCAGATTCTACCACTCACCTGCACTCTCGGGGCAATTAACTTACCAACTCACATGTCTGGGATGTGGGAGGAACCCATACGGTCACAGGGAGAACATGCAAACTCCATACGGACAGCACTGGAGATCAGGATTGAACCTGGATCCCTGATGCTGTGAGGCAGTGGCTCTACCAGCTGAAATATTGGCCAATGTGGGGTTTACACGTGCACATCATGATTACAAGAAAGGAAATATGCAACGCTGGCACTATTGGAGAACAGCCTATTGGGTGATCTCCTTCCCATCAAAACTGTCGAGGGCCTCGCATGCTTGGACCCTTGAATGGTATGGGTAGGGTGGCTGGTGCTTTGAACATGAGCCCCAGCAAGCTTTAGCCCCTCTGAGAGAGGTGGGGAAACAGGTTTGTATTTTCCCCATCCCAGTTCCGCTTCCCTCATCACCGAGGGAACTTAGTGAAGGCCAGTAACTCTCCTCAACAGATGCTTGGAGACTGAAGAGACATTTTGTGATAGCAGTTTAGGGTCTACATCACACCAAATAGCTCATATATATCACCTGATTGAACTCAGTGAAAAAAAAATACCCTTGAAGTCCTAAAGAGATTTATAGCCAGTGAATTGTATTCATTAGTGTAATGTAGGAAAGGTGACAAGCTCCCACAAGTGCAGTGTAATAGACCTGATAATCCTTTTATCAATGACATTGAGGAATAAATATTGGCCAATGCACTGAGGAAGACTCTTCTGCCCTCCTTCAAAATGGTGTCGTTCATCAAAGGGAGTAGACAGGCTTCAATTCAGCATCTCTGAGCAAAGGTACTTCAAACACTGAGCACGTTCTTACCACTTACTTGTGTGTGGCTGAGATTTTTGTCTCAAGACTTTCAAGTAGGACTTAAACCCATTAAACCAACACTGATGGAGTCAATTCTGTGCTGCAGGTAATTAAATCCAATTCCCTTCGCAGTTTGTTACCCGGTGCAGCATTCCAGTGCTTACTCTAAGTCACAGTGGCTGCTGTCATCACACATTGTCCTGCAGGTGGAAACTGTGAGTCAGAAGATCGAGGGTTCAAATAGCAGTCTGAGGACTTGTGCACAGACATGGGCTGACATTTCTGAAGTACTGAAGGAGTGCTGCGAAGTTAGAGCTGCTGTCTTTCAGTGGACAGAGTAAATGGAGACTATTTCTTCCCTCTGGGTCACTGGCTCATGGCCGATTGGGAGAACAACAAAGGACCACCCATTCTGGGACAAGTGAACATTAATCCCTTTCCCAACACCACTAGAGCAGATTATCAGATTTAAAGCACTGTGCTAAATGCAAGTTTTTTATTATAATGCTGTTCTTTATGTTACAGAATATACTGGGGACTTACAAGATGCAGAGTAACTCCACTGGCCTTTGTTTAATCATTGATTGTATTGGAACCGATGCAGGTGAGTGCTCTGAGCTGCACTCTATGTAGTGAGTACTGACCCTTCTTAGTGCATCCACCCAGTTTTCTGTGCATGAACCCCATGTAGCTGATTGTTAACTCCCTTCATTAACTGATCATTAACCCTCCTCCACTTGAAATGCAATAACCTGCCACAATTTTCTGTATATTAACACTGGCCCCCACCCACCCACCCTTTCCCTGTTTGCTCTCCATTGTCTCATCATTCCCTGTGTGTTACTCCCTTTAGTCAAATGTACATTTGATCACCTTCATCTGTTATGTATTTAACCCTCTCCCCAACTCCCCTGTGCATTGCATACTGTATATTAACCCAGCCCCCAACCACTCATTCTGTCCCTCAGTTCTCCATGTTGCTGCGCACACCTTGTTCGCAGTGCATCAGGACTTACACATTATTAAATCCCACCATGTTCCCAAGTTTTAAAATCTTCTCCTTCACCATGATATGTACTGCGTAGGTAGATGCTATGGCCAAGAAAGCACATCAGTGTTTCCACTTCATCAGAAGCCTAAGGAAATTTGGCATGTCCCTGTTGACCCTCACCAATTCTTACAGATGCACCATGGAAGTCATCCTATCCGGATGCATCACAGCTTGGTATGGCAACTGCTCTGCCCAATACCGCAAGAAATTGCAGAGAGTTGTGGATACAGCCCAACCTATCATGAAAACCAGCCTCCCCTCCATTGACTCTGTCAATACTTCCTGCTGCCTCAGAAAAGCAGTCAACATAATCAAAGACCCCTCCTACTCCAGTCATTCTCTCCTCCCCCAATTCCATCAGGCAGAAGATGCACCACCAGACTCAAGAACAGCTACTATCCCACTGCTCTAAGACTTTTGAACGGACCTCTTGTACATTAAAGAAGAACTCTTGATCTCTTAATCTACCTCGTCATGGCCTTTGCACCTTATTTTTCTACCTGCACTGCACTTTCTCTGTAACTGTGACACTATATTCTGCATTCTGCTATTGTTTTTCCTTTTGTACTACCTTGATGTACTTATGTATGGAATAATCTGTCTGGATGGCATGCAAACAAAAGCTTTTCACTGTATCTCAGTACATGTGACAATAATAAACCAATTACCAATTGTATATTTCCCCTGATTCACAAGTAGATGTCACAGTGGATCAAATCCCTCTCTTTTACTACTTATTATTCTTCCACTTTCATTTAATAACACTCCCTTCCATATGTAATGAACCTCAGCCAATTAACTCCCCTTGTTCACTGTGCATTAAACTCCTCCCTCACACTGTACATTAGTCCATTAACACCAATCTCCCGCTTTCTTTCCCTTCACTGCTCCCTCCACGTTCCTTGTGTATTGACCTCTCCACCGCCCTCTTTCCCTATTTAGCTGCCCCCACACCTCTCTTCCTCACGTATTGACTGTGTTGCCCATGCACCCGGTTTGTTCCTCCAGATCTGTTGAAGAAGACATTTGAGGCCCTGCATTTCCATGTCCTCCTCCACCTCTATGTCGAGCTGAACGAGATGGAAAAGATTTTGAAGGAAACATCAGAACGGGATGACCTGGCCACTTTTGACTGCTTTGTTTGTTGCATTGTCAGCCGTGGGACACGGGATTGCATCCTTGCGGTTGATGGGACTAGCCCTGGACTTTACTTTGAGCAAATCCAGCGCTATTTCAAAGGGCAGCAGTGCCGCCCCCTTCTGGGCAAACCCAGGCTCTTCTTTGTTCAGGACTTCCTCATGGCTACGGCAGACAGCGAATTGGAGATAGCTGGTGCCCAGAGTAATGGAGACCCAATTCAAGTTGATGGCAATGACTGGGAGGAAATAGTTCCTCAGGAAGCAGATATTCTGTGGTGTTGCTGCCAGGTCTCTCAGAGCCTGCTTCACCAGGCACCTCAACAACCATCCTCCTTCATGTGCACTCTGTCAAAGTATCTGCGAAAATATCAACACAAGTAAGTACTGGAGGTGCAAGTACGTCATGTGAGTCCTGAGCCAGGTGTGGGTTCACCAGGTATGGCCCGAGCTTTGGGTTCACCAGTCTTAGAGTTCCACCAGTATGGTGAAGGTGGGGCTGTTTTAAAAAAAAAGAAATTGCCGGAAATATTCAACAGATCAGGTAGCATCTGTGGAGAGAGAAATAGTTTCAGGTCAGTGACCTTTCTTCTGAGTTAGGAAGAATGGTTACTCAGTTAATCATGGTTACTCAGGATTTAACAGGTACCCTTGGTAAATCTGAAACCCAGTGGTTACTGCAGATAGACTTTGAGAAATTTGTGCAGAGTCGCAGTCTGTGCTGGGGGCATTTGCAGAGTCGCTGTCTGCGCTGGGGGCATTTGTGAGGTGTTTTTGTGTTTTACCAGAATCTGTGATTGACTTTTTCCCACACTGTCTCTAGATCGGATTTGATTTCGATACTAACAGAAGTGAATAGGAAGACGATGTTCAGAAATGAGCAACTGAGCCAACTGCAGCCCACGCCTCTCATCCTGCGACACACCCTGAGGAAGAAGCTCATCTTTCCCTGACTGCCATCACAAATCCACGCATCACTCTGTACTCTGCGTTAGGAAGTAGATGAAGCACTCATGACCGGTGATGAAAACCTGTTGACAGTCCGTTAGCAGATCAGTCTTTCCAACTTGTCTTGAAGCAGTGATACCTAGGTATTTAGTTCAAGAGGGGTGAGGCACGTCCTCATGTTGGGGAGAGGTACTGGTGTCACTGTGGGCTCTCAGCCAAATAAGAGTGGTCCCAGCCAGTGAGGTATGCACGAGAGTGAAGGGGCACCTAGACCATCATGAAGATCTGAATTGCTAGGGGAGGGGATCTAGGTGGAGGAAGTGGGCTTAGGCTCAGAGGCTGGCACAGTGGAGCACCTGGTAGAGCTCTGGTGCTGTCTCATGTGGCATTTGCACATTCTCCCTTTGACCAGGTGGGTTTCCTCCCACATCCCAAAGATGTGTGGGTTGGTAGGTTGATAAGCCACTCTGAATTGCTCCTAGTGTGTACGTGAGTGGTAGAATCTGGCAGGGAGTTGATGAGTATGTGGGTGGACGTTATAAGGAAAATATTGGGAAAATGATGCACGGAAGGTTATAGGAAAAATTAGTGTGGGAATGGGAATGTGCTGTGAACCAGAATAGACTCAGTGGATTGAATGGCTGCCTCCTATGTCATAAGGTCATCCTATGCACACCTTTAATTTTTGCTACATCATAAACTTAATGCTTTCTTCTCAATCAACATTTGAATAAAATCTCTTATCATTTGTCTTTATGCAGTTTTGCAATAGTTGCTGTCACACTGTACTTTTCTGTTTCAGCCTGAAATCTGGAGAACTGAGCACAACATTGGGCTCTGGTAACTGCAGATGAGGCTGCATGTTCAATTCAGTGTGGCTGTTTTGCAGAAAGAAATTAGAGCATTATGTAAGAACTTCCTTTAGAACTGGGAGCAGGAGTAGAACAGACAGCTCCTCAAGTCCACTGCTGCTCAGTAAGAGCTTGAAGTTCTTCTGCCTCAGCTCCATTTTCCACCTTCTGGCCTGCCCACCTATTTCCACCAGAGTATGTTGGTGGCACAGCAGTTAGCTTACCAGACTAGTAACCTAGAGGACCAGGCTAACCAGAAACAGGAGTTTATATCCCACTGAGGCAGATGTGGAATTGAAATTCAGTTAATTATTTGGAATCTGAAAAAAAAGCTAACAGATCTTAATTCTGATGACCATGATATTTCCAGAAACTCACTGGTGTTCTTCAGGGGAAGAAATCTTCCATCCTTATCCAGTCTAGCCTATTTTTGACTCTAGACCCTCAGCCATGTGGTTGACTCTTAACTGTTCTCTGAAATGGCTGAGCAAGTCGCTCAATACTATCTACTTTAAGGGGAGCAAAGATTAAATTGGCTGGTTCAACTGCTTCAACCTGGGCACTGAATTCAAACACAGTAAAGTAGCTCCCAACCCCGTCAACTTTGCAAAGTCCTCCTCACAAACATCTCGGGACTGGTGTCTAAGTTGGGAGAGCTGTCCCACCAACTAATCAAGCAACAGATGATCTGGTCCAACTCACAGAATCATATAGACAATGTACCGATGATTCCATTACAAATCCTAGATGTGTCCTGTCCCACCAGCGGGACAGGACAACTGGAGGGCAGGAAGAGAGCGGGATGAAGCAGCCCTAAGAGTCCTTAATGATGACTCTGACCCTCATGATGTCTTAATGCATCAGGTCAAGCATGGATTAGGAAACCTCTTCCTGATTTCTACCTACCATCCTCCTTCAACTGATGAATCAGTGCTCTTCCATGTTGAACAACACTTGGAAGAAGTACTGTAAGTAGCAAGGACACAGAATATGCCCTGGGTGGGGACTTCAATGTCCATTGCCAAGAGTGGCTTGGTAGCACCACTACTGACTGTCCGGAAGGACATAGCTGCCAGGCTGAATTTGTGGCAGGTAGAGAGTGAATCCATATGTGGGATAAACCCACTCAACGTCTTCCTCACCAGTCTGTCTGCAGTGGATACATCTATCCATGACACCATCAGCACTATGCAGACAAATTTCTGTCTTTACATGAAGAACACACTCACCATATTGCATACACAATCACAGCCAGTAACTTATACCCCATGTGCAGTCAAGCCACGTGACTAACCTTGATCCAATGAGGAACACTGAAGGGCATGCCCAGAGCAGCACCAGGAATAGCTGAAAAAGAGGTGCCAGCCCAATGAAGCTGCAACACGTTAGTGCTCAGTGTGCAATAGGCAGAGCTGTGCAATCTCACAGCCAACAGGTAAGGACAAAGCTGCAGTCTTGTCATAAATGGTGGGACAATTAAACACCAAATGGATTCAGAAGATCTTGGATTATCCTCACTCTCAGCGACAGCGGGGTTCATCAGTCACAACCACATTCAGCCACAAGTGCAGGGTGAATGATCTATCATGGCTTCTTCCTGACAATCCTAGCATTACAGAAACTGATCTTCAGCCAATTCGATTCTTTCCCAGTATTATCAAGAAAAGGCTGAGATACTGGATGCGGTGTAAAATACAGAATCCTAGCTGTGGTACCGAAGACTTAAGCTCCAGATCTAACAAACTGTACAAGTGCTGTTACAACAATGGTACCTACCCAAGCATTTGGTAAATTGCCCGGGCATGTCCTGTTCACAAGAGGCAGGACACATCCAATCTGGCTCATTACTGCCCAATCTGTCTACTCTGAATCATCATCAGCAGAGTGCCGATAGATGTTATTGATGGTGCTCTCAAGCAGTGCTGACTCACCAGTGATCTGCTCACTGATGTTCTGAATTTTGTCAGGTTCTGTTTTTATTTCTGCTGAAAATGGTTTTTTGAAGACACTGCCCTAAGGAACCCCCAAAGTAATGTCCAGCTGCTGGGATGATTGACATCCAACAGCCACAACCATCTTTCCATGTGTGAGGTTTATCCCCAGTCACTGGAGGGTTTCCCCTGATTCCAATTGACTTCAGTTTTTCTTCTGGTACCTCACTCTGTCAAATGATGTCTCACCTCACTTCATCCTCTCCCAGCAGGAACAACGAGTCCATTGACTCCACTCCTTTTAACATTCCTGAACTTCTCTCTCTCACACTCCACCACCACCACCACCCACAACATTTCCTCAGGCATATCTCTCTCTCTCTACACTGCCTGGATCTCTCCTGCGCTCCCTCCAAGCACCCTCACATGCTGTCTCTGTCATTTACACTGCATCCAGTACCTCAGCCTTTTCTTGACATCACATTGGAATGCACTGGTTCAAGACCAGTCTCCGTGATGCCGGGGATCTCCAGAAGAAACTGTAATGGCACCACACTTGGCACTTGCAGGTGAAGATGCTTGCAATTGTTGGGCTCCTTCTGTATTCTTCATTGAACCAGGGTCAATCTCCTGGCCCGATTGTAGTGGTACAGTGAGGAAAACGCCAGGCCATGAGGTTACAGGTCATGGTGGTGAACATTTCTGTTGCTGCTGATGGTCTACAGCACCTCATGGATGCCCAGGTTTGAGCTGCCAGATATGTTGTGAGTCTATCCCATGCAGCATGTTTGTAGTGACACACAATATAATTAAGGGTGAGCTTGGTGTGAAGGTGGGATTTTGTCTCCATGAGGATTGTGTGCTAGTCACTTCTACCAATACTGTCATGAACAGATGCAGCTGCCACAAGTTGATTAGTGAGGACAGAGCCAAACGGGTTTAGAATTCATGTTGGTTCACCCACTACCTGCTCCAGTCTGGCAGCGCAAGGAGACGTGATCACTTTGATCTGAGGTGGTGCTACCATCCATGCCCTTGCTGTTTCCAACATGGAGGTGCACTGATTAAAGAAGTAGGGGTGATAATCTGGAGGTCTCCCTGCTCACCTTTGACCTGATGCCATGAGATTTCACAAAGTCTGGAATCAATGTTGAAGAAACCAAGGGTTACCCCTAACTGCCTGTGTATTTCTGTCTTGCCAATAGAATTATATTATGATAGAGGAGTCTTTCACATTGTCTGTAATGTCTATGAGTATGGCTGTGTCAGGCTGTTGCTTTGTCAATCTGTGGGACAGCTCACCCAATTTACAGAACAGCTGTCAGATTTTTGAGAGGAGGAATCTGCAAATTCAGTTCGGTTGGGAGCAACTAATTTGGTGCCTAGGTCAATGCCATGTGGTTTGCCCAGTTCTATTCTTTCTCTGATTGAATAGAATGATACAACTGAAAAGCTTGCATATCACTTCAAAGGGCATTTAAGAAATATTCACCCTTTGTTGTATTTGGAACCAGGGAAGTGTATGATTTACATTGTTGGAAGCTACAACCCTGCTCCTCAAAGTGAAATGTTTAATCAGCATGGACATTGATATATGTGCCATATAAGGAGAGACTGAATAGAATGGTGTTGTATCCTTTAGAGACAACAAGAATGAGAGAAGATCTAATTGAAACTTACAAGATTCTTAAAGGGCTCAACAGGCTCGATGCAGGGAGGATGTATCCCCTGGCTGAGGAGTTCAGGACTAGGGGGCTGAGTCTCAGAACAAGGGGTGGACTGTTCAGGGCTGAGATGAGGAGAAAATTCTTCACTCAGAGGGTGGTGAACCTTTGGAATTCTCTACGTTGGTGAGTTGTGAAGGCTTAGTCTTCGTGTCATTCAAAGCAGAGATTGATAGATTTCTGGGCATTGAGGGAATCAAGGGATAGAGAGATAGTACTGGAAAATGGGACCGAGGTGGAAGATCAGCTGTGATCTTAATGAATGGATGGCCGACTCTTGTTCTGAGTGGTGCAATGCTTCCTGTAGGGCACTTCACTGTTGATTGGGATCTCAGTGATAATGCATTTGGCTTTCAGGGGATCGTGAGTAATTTAGCCAGTGGCAAGTCAGCCTTGGTGCATCGTTACTTGACAGGAACCTATGTGCAGGAGGAGTCACCTGAAGGTAAGCAAGAGCGGTTACATTTTACTGACATAGTTCTGTTGAAATACTCAGGGGTGGAGATGTGCCTGTGTTGGGTATCGAGTATTGGTACCCAAACCAAAACCAAAGGATCCTGACAAACCAGAGTTCAGATGTACTTTCCAGAGCCACCTACTCATCAGTCTAGATGTTGATAAATGTATTGCAACAACCACACAGCAGCTATTGCTGGTGTAATGTACAGATGAGTGGACAGGGATTACTCTGTGTAAGACACTAATAAGATGACAGTTATTCCCCACTGACTTCATGTGTGAAAGTAGCCCCCACTGTGGATCCAGCCTCTTTACACCAGTTTGCACAAATCACCATTGGTTTGCTGAAATGATGTGTGATAGCCGAAAATTAACCAAGGATTTCCCCTTTTGATCACTGTTATAAAGTGAATGAACAGCAGGAAGAGGCGCTACGTGATGCCATCTGAGGTCCGACCATTTGTAAGATTTCACTGTCAAAGCTTGCACATGATGAATGCCCATTTAAACTAGGAGTATCTGGCTCTGCATCACCACTTAGAGTTGGCTACCATCTGGGCAATTTTTGCAGCTCGAGCTGAAGTAATAAATTTGTGACCCAGTTCCAGGAGGCTGATGGTTCTGGTGTGAAATGTTAGGTAAGTTGGGTTAGGTAAGTTGTGGGCATGCTATGTTGGCGCCAGAAGCGTGGCAACACTTGCGGGCTGCCCCCAGCACATTCTACACAAAAGATGCATTTCACTGCGTGCTTCAACGTATGTGTGACTAATAAATAAATAATAATTATTATTATGTCACAGTACAGCATTTGGGCGTGGCTGCTGGAGGCAGCCTGTGACAATAACTTGACCAAACATTAAGTGAGCTCCCATCAAAGTGTGACCATCCTTTTCATCAGAGCATTGCTGAACACATCCAGTGAACAAAGTGCTCACATTGAAGTTTTTTGGGTTGTCGTCTTTCAACATTCATTGGGTAGATCCACTCAAAGTATAACTGAGTCAAGAAAGGTTCAAAACCCCAACCTAGTCCAGTGCAGAGTTAGCTAATTTCCAATAGAACGGTTATCACTGTACCTTCAACTTACCCGGTGTCCCTCAAGACAGAATTTGCATCTTTTTGTGTATTGCGTACAGTTTTGGTCTCCATGCCTATAAAAGGATATTCCTGCTATAGAAGTGAAGTGGAGAATTGGGATGGTGGATCCATCATATTGGGGCAATGCTCATGCTTCTTCTTCCGAAAGGTTCACAGGGGGAACTCTGTGATCCACAGCCTTAAGGAGGAGGATGGCTCAGTAACATCTTCACAGACAGACATACTGAGGATCTGCAGATCCTTCTATGCCAGGATGTGTGACAGTAAGACCACAGATAGCACAGCCTCCCAAAACATCCTGTCCTCTATCATGGAGGTGCTAGACAACAGTAAGCACGAGGGTCTGGGTCAGCCACTGTCCCTGGAGGAGCTGACTGGCTCCATCCATTTCCTTGGCACGAAATGGCTTTCTGGCAGAGTTATACTTGGCTCTGTGGGACTGGATGGGCCTGGACCGGCTGGAAGTGTACAACACTGTGCTTCTGGTGGCAGAATGTCAGACTCCATGAGGAAGGGCATTATTACCCTCACTGAGAAGCAGAAGGGGGAGAAGGAGGACATCAGGAACTGGAGACCCATTTCACTGTTGAATGTGGACCATAAGGTCCTGTCCAAGCCCATCGCAACCGGGTCAAGTCTGCTCTGGGACAGGTGATCCACCTGGACCAAACCTGTGCTGTACCTGGCAGGAAAATCTCTGACAGCCTTGTGCTGCTCAGGGATACCATTGCCTATGTGCAGGACAGAGGGGTGGGTGCCTGCCTGGTCAGCTTGGACCAGGAGAAGGCCTTCGACAGGATATCATACACGTACATGTTGGACATGGTCTCCAAAATGGGTTTTGGGGAGGAAATCAGAAATTGGATCCAACTGCTCTACACAGATATCTGTAGTGCAGTCCAAATCAATGGGTGGGAGACAGATAGTTTCCCCATCAAGTCTGGAGTCAGGCAGGGTTGTCTACTCTCCCCTGTCTTGTTTGTGTGCTGCATAGAACCCTTTGCTGAGTCCATCAGGAAGGACGAGAGCATAGATGGGATGACGTTGCCAGGCAGTGGGGGCACACAAGTCAAAACCTCCCTGTACATGGACAATGTCACCATCTTCTGCTCGGATCCATGATCAGTTCGCAGATCGATCAGCATCTGCGACCAGTTTGAGTTGCCATCGGGGGCCAGAGTTAACCACAGGAAGAGCGAGGCCGTGCTCTTCGGAAACTGGCCCGACTGATCCAACATCCCCTTCACTGTCAGGTCTGACTACCTGAAGGTGTCGGGGATCTGGTTCGGAGGAGCTGAGGCGTGTAACAAGAATTGGTTGGAGCGGATCGGGAAGGTAAAACAAAAATTGGGTTGTGGAAATAGTGTCCTCTGTCAATAACTGGGAAGAACTTGGTCTTCAGGTGTGATGTGCTCTCAGGGCTGCTGTACTTGGCGCAGGTGTGGCCTGTTCCTCGCTCCACTGCCTCGGCAATCACTCGAGCCGTCTTTCAGCTTATCTGGGGATCCAAGATGAAGCAAGTCCAACAGGTCGTGCTGCATAAGTCCCCTGAAAATAGGGGCAAAGTGCACCCATTGTTGCCCTCATCCTGATGACCACCTTTGTGTGTTTGGCTCCAAGTACGTGGGCACCATGTGTCACTACATGCTGAGGTTCTAACTGTCCCTGGTGCTGCGGAAGATAGGCCTGGCCCCTCTACTGCGCAACGCCCCAATCAGCTGGATATTACCACACTACCTGTCCTTTGTGGAAGAGTTCTTCCAAGTAAACACCTTTGACCACAAGTCCATCAGACAGTGGTCAGCGTGGGATGTACTTCAGACACAGCGGGACAGGGACACTATGGATTCTGTGGGTTTGTTCCTGGAGCAAACGGTCCAAACCATCTGGCTGAATGCCTCTTTGCCAGATCTGACCGACAAGCACAAAGGCCTTGCTTGGCTGGCGGTGAGAGGTGCCCTCACAGTCAGAGCTTTCCTCTACGGACGACATGGCCCTCCCAATGTACGCTGCCTTCTATGGGCTGTTCTTGGGGACACACACCGAGACAGACATCAAATGCTGCTGGAAGGTCATCAGCTCGGTGAAGGATGCCCTTTGGTCTGCCCAAATCTTATTGGTCTTCCAGCACAGTGAGTTGACTGAAAGGGAATGCTGCAGACTGGCACAGTCCAGGCTGCAGGAGTACATGCTGAGGGACACACTGAAGCTCAGTGCAGCCAATGCTAAGGCTCTGTGGGGAAGGACCACTTGTAGCTCCTTCCGCTACTGCACATGGAGGGGCCGAGTAGGGTGGGGAAGCCCCTCGAACAATGAAAGAGGTATCATCTCAGTGAGCCACGTGAGAGGCAAAGGTGCTATGTTTGTGAGTTCTTTTTCTCCTTACGTTTTACACTACTGAATGTAACAACCATGAATGTTAAGCTTTTGTACTTTGCAATGTTTTGTTCATTTGTATGTATTTTTATTATTATGAATAAAGTTTATGAAATAAAAAAATAGAAGCAGGCCTCCATTCTCTGGAGTTTCAAAGAATGTGAACTGACCAAACTCTTAGAGGGCTGGATTGGGTAGATGCAGGAGGGGTGTATCCCCCTGCTGAGGAATCGAAAACCAGTGGTCTCAGAATAGCCAAATGGGATTGAAAAGAGGAGAAATTCCTTCACTTAGACTGTGGGGAATATTTGAAATTCTCTATCCTGGGGTGCTGTGAAAACTTAGTCATTGGGTTCATACAAATCAGAGGTAGATTAATTTTCTGGACACCAGGAGAAACACGGGATCTGGGAATAGGTGTCTGAGGTAGAATTCAACCACAGTCTTGTTGGATGGGGTGGATTCGAGGGGCTGAATGGCCTGTCTATCCTCCTCGTTCTTCAGTTTGCGCCTTAATGTGTGGGGCTGCGCTGCAGTGGGAAGGGAAAGAGTGAGAGGTCTGCGCGGTGGGCGGGGACTGTGGGGGCGGGGCCTGAGCGGTGGGCGGGGTCTGCGCGGCGCTGCGGGGGCGGGGTCTGCGCGGTGGGCGAGGTCTGCGCGGCGCTGCGGCGGGGCGGGGGGGGAATTCCGACACCGGGCTATATAATGACTCAGCTGGTTGGTGCTGATCTGACGGCTTTTCCGCGTTCGCCAGGAGGTGAGGCCTCATCGACTCCCGGCTCTGGAGCTGGGTGAACTGAGGCCCGTCTCCGGATCCCGGGGCTGCGGACGGCATCAGTGTCCCGCAGCGAGGCTCCGTAACCCGAATTTGTGCCGCGAAATGGGACGCGAGAGGGGGAAAAGTCAGGGGTCCTCATTCCTGGCAACAGTCCAGTGACCCCTGGGTGGGTTAGAGAGTGGGTACAGTCAGAATTCCTGCTCCTGGTTACGGTCCAGTGACCGTTGAGAGAAAACAGTCTGGGTTCCTGCACCTGATTACATTTCATGGACCCTTGGGTGGGTTAGAGAGAGGGAAGAGTCAGGGGTCTTACTCCTGGTTACAGTCCAGTGCCCCCCAGGTTACGTGAGGAACGAGTGAGGGAAGATCTGCCTTGGGAAACAATGATTCATGAGACAAGTACGGACAGGAAGTGTTGACTGGGGCAGGACTGAATGGGACGGGACTGGTGTGTTTGCAGTTGGGAATTTACAGGCATTGTGAACTTGATCTCACCCTTTACAGGTCTTCGGTGGGATGGATTCTGATAGGTTTCAGTTGAATAAACTTCTGAATGACATCAGTGAGAACCTGGGCTCTGATGAACTGAAAGCCATGAAATTCCTTTGCCGAGATTTGTTGAGCAATAACCAGCTTGATAAGGCCGATTCTGGGCTTCGTCTCTTCCAGTTTCTGCAGGAGAATGGCTTCCTTCGTGTGAATGACACTTTTATTGTTGCTGAGCTGCTGTACCGGACCAAACAGTTCTGGCTCCTAAAGAGGATGAAATGTGACAGAGAAAAGGTCTGCAAAGAACTGATGTGTCCAGGAAAGCCCTGGGTCTCATCCTACAGGTGAGCAAAGGCTTGTGCAGTGTGGCCAAACCCACAAAACCTGCTCTCTCTTCCGAATGTTCACCCTAGGAGACTGGGAAATGCTGGAGCAACCTTGGTTGTGTGGGTCTCATGCTCCGCTGGGTCCCAGTAGAGCTGCTGGTTATAAACCCAGCAGTAATTGCCATGAAAATGTTTAATGGTTCAGTACATCAAGCGCATTGCTTCAAATCTAAGCATTGCAGTAATTGATCTGGCACTGGGGAGAGGAAGCATTGCTTCTGACTCGTGTACCTGTTCAATAACTACTTGACTGGATATTTAAAGAGAGTTTTGATTTTTATCTAACCAGTGCTGTTCCTGACTTGGGAGTGTTTCATTGTAGCAACATAGAGGAAACTTGATTTTGCAATTAATCTCATCTGTACCCATCCTATGAGCATTTGGCTGGGCATTTTGAATGTTATGAAAAGCTTTATAAAATGTTATTCAAATTCTTCAGTAGATGCTGCTTTGGAAGGAGTGGAGAGGATTCTATTCTATTCTGCTTGCTCCTCATTTCTAATCTGACAAATATTTCATAATACTTCTAATTGCAGACAGCTCTTGTTTGAGGTATCAGAGGACATTACTATGAAGGATTTGGAGACTGTAAAACACTTCTTATATCAGTACTTGTCCAAGTCCAAGCTGGAGAGCATCAAGGTGCGTACAATGGCTGTGCCATATCTTCTATCCAACACACGTTGATCTGTGATTTCTTTCTCTAACAGAAGAGGTCTTTTAGCCTGCTGCTCCTCTGCCTCCGAGAGACAATTCCTTCACCTCATTCCCCTTGCCCTTTCATCAGACCTATTTTTACTTTCAGAAGACACACTTATCTGCTTCCCTTTTAAATGCAGTGATGGACTCTGCTTCCTTACTGTTTCTATGGGCCTCTTGTGCTCACGGCCTTCTGGAGATAAAAATATTCCTATAATATTCCCTCTTGATCTTTCGGTTAAATTAATGCTGTCTGATTATTGCCTCTTCCAAACAGAGGACACTGTTCTTGCCTGATGTACACGATAATAAGAATTAGCACCAGTTCATCATCTCTCCTCATAACCCAATGCCTTTCCTTTCTGGAATTGGTTCAATGAATCTTTCTAAATTGGCAGTGACAGAGGAGATCGGTTAGCTAGTAGGGAGGATTGTGAAAGCATTCTGGATGACATGTATAAGGGTGTGGGCACACAAGTTGCACACAGTTTAATTTGAAATGCAAGGTAATTTTTTGGAGGTAAAGTGAGGAATAGGAGTCCACACTAAACAGAACGTCTCTGAAAGATGTGCATGAACAGAGGACTACAAGAGCATAAACATATTTCGGTGAAGGAGCAGAAAGACAAACCTTAAAAATGACATCAAATTAAGATTTTGAAATAGTGAATGACAGTACAAGAGATAAGAACTAATGATAAATTTACACACATCATTGTCCAGGCCACCATTTTATACTGTGTGATGTTTTTGGCACTATATTATAAGAAAAACATTAACATACATGTAGGTTTGCAGCTTAGACTCAACTGGTGATACCAGGTCTGTTAATCTATGCTTCTGAGGAGGGATGTGAGACACTGAAGCAAAGGTTAAGAGGGGATCTAACTAAGTTTTTTTTCCCCCAAAATTATGTTGTTTTTAAGTGGTCAGGGAGTTGGTGACAAAGTGCTACCAAGTTACAACTGCATCTCAGAGTGAGGTGAGAGATTAGGAGACATTTATTTGAGGAAAGGTCTGTTGGAGTATGGACAAACTAACCCCAGGAAGTAACACACAAAAAGTGCTGGAGGAACTCAGCAGGTCAGGCAGCATCTATGGAGAGAAATAAACAGTCGACATTTTGGGACGAGACCCTTCATCAGGACTGGAAAGGAAGAGGGCAGAAGCCAGAATAAGAAGATCAGGGGAGGGGGAGGCGCACAAACAGGCTGGTGATAGGTGAGTCCAGGTAAAGGGGGAAGGTAGGAGGGTGGGGAAAGGGGGAGATGTAAGAAGCTGAGAGGCAATAGGTAGAAGAGGCAAAGGGCTGAAGAAGGAGGAATCTGGTAGGAGAGGGCAGTGGACCATGGAATAAGGGGAAGGAGGTGGGGAATAGATGGGCAGGTCAAGAGGGTGGGGGAAGGGGAAAGAGAAGGGGGGGCCACAGGAATGAGGGAAGACTAAGTGGGGGGGAGGGAGGGAAAAAAGGTGGGGGAGAAGAGGGGGTGGTTTACTGGAAGTTAGAGAAATCGATGTTGAGACCGTCAGGTTGGAGACTCCCAAGGTGGAACATGAGGTGTTGTTCCTCCAACCTGCGTCTGGCCTCAACGTGGCAGTAGAGGAGGCCGTGGATAGACATGTCAGTATGGGAGTGGGATGTGGAATTGCATTGGATGGCCACTGGGAGATCCTTGCCTTTGCGGTGGACGAAGCAAAGGTGCTCAACGAAGTGGTCGCCCGATCTGCGTCGGGTCTCACTGATGTCGAGGAAGCTGCACCAGATGCAATAAATGACACTGTCGGATTCACAGGTGAAGCGCTGCCTCACCTGGAAGGACCGTCTAGGGCTTTGAATGGTGCCATAGACAACCCCAGGGAATAATCAGATCCACCATGATATTATTGAATGGCTCAGCAGCCTTGAACGGTCTACTCCTGCTCCTAATTATAAGCTTGTATGTCTGGGATGAACATACCACATCTGATCTCTGGGCACAGGTTTCCTAAAAGTTGCAGTTGAAAGTATTCATCCTAATGCTCAGCCCTTCTTATCTGTGAAATCACCTGCAGTGATACAACTCCCTCCACCCAAAACTCCACTTCCTTTTACATCTCTCGTTTCAGCATGTCTTCAGCTGCTTGGAACTGCTCTTCTTTCCTCTCCACCTCCTGTTTTTCTTTGCCAGAATCCAGCAATGGATCAAACTTTCAGTCATACTTCTTACTAGCTCCACCTTTCTTCCGGTATTCATTTTCCTTCAATTTCTAAAGTGCCTTGTGAAAACTTTTGAAGTGCTATACAAATGAAAGTCATTGCCATCGTCATCCTAAAGTTAACAGACTCCACTCTGTGTTACTCTGTACAGCAAGATCAATAATGTCTGTTCGCATGGGAAGACATCCCTAGTATTTCACAGGAGTGTAAATAAACAAGTCTGATACCAAGCTAATTAAGGACATGTTTGGACAGATCAAAGAGGCAAGTTATAAGCAGTTTCCTAAAGGAGGAGGAAAAGGTAGAGAGGCAGAGAACTTTTGTTTGGGATGTTGGGGTGGCTGGGGGAGTTCGAGAGCTTCGAGCCACCAAAGTTGAGGCAATTGGACAGGCTAGGGAGCTACAGGCCAGTGAGCCTTGCATCAGTGGTGGGATTCTGAGGGGCAGGATTTATTTGCATTTGGAAAGGCAAGGACTGATTAGAGAGAGTCAGGATGGCTTTGTACTTGGGAGATAGTGTTTCACAAATTTGAGTTGTTTTGAGGAGGTGAGCAAAAGGATTGAGAAGGGCAGGGCAGTGGATGTTGTCCACATGGACTTTAGCAAGGCCGTTGACAAGGTCTTGCATGGTAGGTCCAGAAGGTGAGATCATATGGGATCCAGGATGAGATAGCAAACTGGATACATAATTGAATTGGTGGTAGGAGGCAGAGGGTGGTAATGGAAGGTTGCTTTTCAGATTAGAGACCTGTGACCAG
This sequence comes from Pristis pectinata, assembly GCF_009764475.1. NCBI lineage: Eukaryota > Metazoa > Chordata > Chondrichthyes > Rhinopristiformes > Pristidae > Pristis > Pristis pectinata. The sequence goes on along the minus strand of NC_067405.1, from coordinate 68,194,637 downwards.
TGGTGTGCTGCAGGGATCAGTGCTGGGTCCCCCATTGGTTGTCAAATATGTTAATGATTTGGAAGAGGATGTAGGCAGCATGATTAGTAAATTTGCAGATGAGACCAAAATTGGTGGTGTGGTGGACAGGGAAGAAGGTTGTCTAAGGTTACAACAGGATCTAGATCAACTGGGAATGTTGGCAAGGGAATGGCTGATAGAATTTAACTCAGACAAGTGTGAAGTGATACAGTTTGGGAAGTTAAACCAGGCCAGGACATACTTGAAGAATGGCAAGGTCCTGGGGAATGTTATTAAACAGCCAGACCTTAGGGTATCAGGTACAGGTACATAATATCCTGAAAGTGGTGACACAGAGACAAAGTGGTGAAGGTATGCTTGCCTTCACTGGCTGAGGCATTGAGTATAGGAGTTGGTACATTATGTTACAGTTGTACAAATTGTTGGTTAGGCTGCACTTGAAGAATTGTATACAGTTGTGGTTGCCATACTGTGATTAAACTAGAGAGGGTGCAGAAAAGATTCATGAGGATTTTGCCAGGACTGGAGAGCTCAAGGAGAGACTGGATTGGCTGGGACTGTTTTCCCTGAAGCGAAGGAGTCTGAGGGGTGACCACATAGAGATTTATAAAATCATGAGGGACATGGATAAGGTTGATGGTCAGTGTTTTTCCCAGGTAGTGGAGTCTAAAACTGGAGGGCATATGTTTAAGGTGAGAGGGGAAAGATTTAAAGGGGATCTGAGGGGCAAGTTCTACACACAGGGTTGGTGAGTATATAGGGGAAGTGGTAGAGGTGGGTACAAACACAACATGTAAAAGCCATTTGGACAGGTACATGTTTCGGAAAAGTTTAGAAATATGAGCTAAACATGGGCAAATGGGACTAGCTCGGGTAGGCACCTTGGTTGGCATGGACAAGTTGGGCTGAAGGGCCTGGTTCTGTGCTGCACAAGCTACATGAACATACAGAATTGAACTGGATGCACAAGGACCTGGATTGGAAGGGTGCAGATATTCTGCAGGGTTATAGGGCCAGAAGAGATTACAAAGGTAGAGCTGGAAATGATAAAACTGAGACATTAACTGGGAGCCAAAGACTCTGTGTGTGAGATCTGAATTATCTTAAGGGGATAATTAAGGGGCTGGAAATCTGAAATAAATACAGAAAATGCTGAAGGCCCTCAGCAGTTCAAGCAGCTCCTGTGGAAAGAAAAAAACAGGTCAGGAAAAATTGAGATGTCGGGAGTTAGGGATAGATAGATGTCGACAGGGTAAGAGGCCAGAGGTAAAGGTCCAGGGAGTTTTAGATTTGGGAGAAGGATCCACAGTCTGAGCTGAAGACTCTTGGCCAAAGAAATGGTCAGGGAGGTGGTTCCTGCAGTTCTGCAACATATTCTCTCTCTTGACCCTGTTCTCTTCCCACAGATGCTGCCTGACCTGAGTGTTTCCAGCATTTTCTGGTTTTATTATGGTGCACAGATGTTCACCTTGTAATTATTAATCACAAAAATCTAAAAAGCCCTAAGGGGTTGTTTATCTCTCAGGAAGTGGGGTGGGAATAGGACCCTACTAGACATTCTCTGCTGGTTCTGGGTTGTTGTGAGTTATTCTTCAAAATAAGATTTGTAGCATTTTAACTACAGGAGTGACATAGTGACCTGACAGTTAGAGCTGCTACCTCAGCTCAAGGACCCAGCGTCCATCCTGACCTCGGGTGCTGTTTTTGGGGGGTTTGCACGTTTTCCCATGAGCACTTGGGTTACCGCCAGGAGCTCCAGTTTCTTCTTGCATCCTAAAGACGTACCTCTTGGTTAATTGGCTGCAGTAAATTACCCCTAATGTAGGTAGGTGGGAAAAGAATCAAAGGGAAGTTGAAGGGCCTTTGTGAGGGCTCAAGGAAATGGAGAAGAAGGGGGAATGGGACTGCTCTGTTGTGAGCTGACATAGGAGTGATGAGCTAAATGGCCTCTAGTAAACATGCTACCTTGGCTGTCTCATCTAGTGGTCACTTTTCTAACTTCAGCATTATCTGCGCCTTTATTCGAATTCTTTAACAATGTCTGGTTTTATAGTTCGTGATAAACTTTTCTTTCAATTGGTGCAGACATTAATGAATTTATCTAAGGTTTCCCAACAATCCTGTGGGGATGGGTCTTCCTTCACCTTTGTTGTTCATGCATCAGTACATCCACATTTAATTTTACAAGTAGAGAGCAAACTCTCGCTTGTGCCCTTGTGAAGAGTAATCTGCAGCAAACTGTTTCATCTACATGCCCTCCCAAAACCCTTCTCCTGCAAAGGGAGAATTGCTAGTGAGATCTGCCATTGTATTAAATTACTGAACACATTCAATGTCGAGACATTATTACCAAGAGAAGTCAGCAGCATTTTCATCTGATTAACCCTGGCTGAAGGATTGTTGTGTAAGCTGAGGCTTCTTCCACAGACAATGCTGGATGCCCTCATTGAAATGGAGAAGGAAGGATTGCTGGAGGAATCTGACACAAGGCTACTGGAGGACATCTGCAAACAGCTTGGAGAGGACTTGGTGGCAAAGTTTGCACATTACCGAAGGGAAGGTAATGACCATCCACCTCAGCCCTGTCCCTACTGGGAAAAGCAGAAGGAATGGTTGGTGAAAGAGTCTTGAAGAATTGTAATACAAATGACAATGTCCTGATTCACCACTGTTTCACAGATGAAGCTGCCTTTATACCCATTGATAGGGTGATGATTTCAGTGAGACCACTCAGTGTTGGACTCCTGAACCTCTCCTTCCTGTTTGTGCCCAGAGTTAGAACACCATCAGGGAATTCTGGTGCTCTCCATTCCCAGTGTGGCAGAGGATCCTGAGGAAGTGGATGGTGAGCAGAGTCAAGGCAGTGGGTCAGTTAGAGAGCAGGACATTGGACAGCAGATGGTAGGGCTTGGTGTGATGCAGAAGGCAGCAGGAGCAGGACACTGCTGGTATGCAGCACACACTGCAGGTGGTATGTGCACTGGGGGCAGTAAGGAATCGGTGGAAAGCTTGTGGTGGGCAGATGATGTGTTACTGGGTGCTGGGCAGCTGGCAGGAGCAAGGCGGCAGGTAGTGTGTGGGGGACAGCAGCCATTGGGTTGTCCAGTGGCAAGTAGTGACAGTAGGCAGCAGGCAGGTCACTAGGTGACAGGTACTCTAGGTAGTGGGCAACAAACGGTGATGAGAAGCGTGGTGTGGATGGTGGCAGCAGGCTGTGGGTGCTAGATGCTGCGCAGGATATCCAGATGCCAGATAGCCGACTGATTCTTCATGTGAAACGGGTAAGAATGGAGATCCAGTGACGTCTCGGGGCACGTTAGGTGCCCCTGCCCTGTTTGTTCATCGTTGTCCTGGGTTTCAGGCTATTTCTCCTGTGCTTGCATGGCTTCCAGTTTAGAAGTTAGTGGCTGCTGACCTGAACCAGCACCTGCCAGGCCTGCCCCAATTCCAGCTGGGCCATTTACACCAAAACCCCAACACCCTGTAGTTTTGTTGTTCACTTGTTCCTTTGTTAATTTAGGAAGGGGGCAGGGTGAGGAATCTGTTCTGGTGAATCCAGTTCCTGAGACTAATTTTCCTGGGACCCCAGATGCACAAGATGCACAGTTCAAAGCCGTGCCTTCACTGGAGTTGCTGTCTGCTGTAAGTACCTAATCTGTTGTGTGTCCTTGAGTATGTTCTCGTGCCTGTGGACCTTGCAATAGGAGCAGCAAGTGTCCAATGAGATCATGGATTACCTCTTTCTTGTCACACAATCTCTTAAAGCCTTTTGTTGACAAAAACCTCCCAGCCTTGGTTTAATAGCTAAAGAGAGGTCCAAACTTCAGCCTCCCTATTTGCATAGAAGTGCTTCCTAAATTTAATCTTGAAGGCTTGGTTCTAAATTTCATCCTGGACTCTCCAACTGGCAGAACCAGGGTATAGAGAAAGAAAAAGTATTTCCCATTGCATCTTTAAAAAATACATATTACTCAAATCGCCCCATAACCACCTCACTTTCAGAGAGTACAAACCTGGTTTGTGTAATCTCTTCTGGCAATTTATCATTCTGGTAAATTTGTAGCACATTGATCCAAGACCAGTATCTCCTTTCTGAGGTGTAGCGTGTAGAACTGCAGTACTCTAGTTGTTGGCTTGCTATGTCTTTAGCATAACTTTGTACTTTATGTTCATGCCCTTGAGATTTAAAGGCTGGTTTTCCATTTTGATTATTTTCTGTCCCTTTCTTTGGCATTTTGACAACTTTGTCTCTGTAGACCACTGCTGCGCTTAGCTTTTCACCATTGTGTTGTGTCATTTTAAGTCAAAATTGGATGAATTGACATATGCCATTATTTTATTGATTTGATGCTTCTATCTACTCAGTTTTTGGAGCCATCAATCTTTGGGACAGAGAGAAACTTGATTTCATGTCTCATTTAAATGGTGACGGTTTGGGACTTCAGTCGAGGGATTCATCACATACTGTCAATTTGAGAACCTGCCCACTTTCCCCACTAGAACATAAAGTACAGCACAGGAACAGGCCCTTCGGCCACAATGTTGTGCCGAACCAACTAAGATAATGACGCCTCATTAAACTAATCCCATCTGCTTGCACGTGGTCCATATCCCTCCATTCTCTGCATATTCACGTGCCTATCCAAGAACCTCTTAAACACGCCTATCGTATGTGCCTCCACCACCACCCCTCTCCAGGCACCCACCACTCTCTGTGCTTTAAACAAAAAAACTTCCTTCACACGTCTCCTTTAAATTTTCCCCCTCTCACCTTAAATGCATGCCCTCTAGTATTAGACATTTTGACCCTGGGGAAGAAAATACTTTCACTGTACCCTAACTATGCCTTTAATGATTTTATAAACTTCTATCAGGTCTCTCCTTAGCCTCTGCTCCTCCAGAGTAAACAACCTGAGTATGTCCAACCTCTCCTTATAGGACCTGCCCCTTAATCCAGGCTGCATCCTCATAAACCTCTTCTGCACCCTCTCCAAAGCCTCCACATCCTATAATGAGGCAACCAGAAGTGAATGCAATATTCCAGATGTGGCCTAACCAGAGTTTTATAAAGCTGCAACATAATTTCCCGACTCTTGAGCTCAAAGCCTTGACGAATAAAGGCAAGCATGCCATACACCTTCTCTGAGTCTGTCTCCAACTGCTCACAGTTTCCTAATCAGGTCAATGAGTTGCCTTCCAATTGATGCACTTCAACTATAGCTAACAATCTTATGGAGAGTTGTACTAAATTCTTTCTGAAGTATCGAAGCTGAAAACTGGGCGCCCGAGTGCTCTGAAGGAGATGGTGCGTCATACTGTTCCCTGCCCTTTGTTCCTTCACTCACTGACTATTCATCCAGTGGTTCTGGTGTGTCTTTTAGATCTGACACAAATCCTAGCATCAAACATCAATCCTGTCTTTCTCTTCAATGCAGGGACTGACAGGATCTTCCTTGTCAATGGGACTCCAGAATTCATTTTCACAACCTTCTGGTGCGTAAACTTAAATTTCTGGGATTCATTTAATAGTTTGGAAGCTTTTGTCTATTCTCCAATTGGATCAAATCAGTCTGAAGTATCCAGCCTGTTGATAAGAATGTTAGAATCTAATAACTGGTGGTTACAGGTATGTTATTATGTACCAGTGGGGTTCAGTATTCATGAGTCCAAGGCTGTTGGTGTATAACGTTGGTGACTACTGGTTTGACTATATCACACTGAGGCGTGGTACTGATGAGGACAGGTTTGTTCCAGTATAGTATGGGTTATGGACTCTCGACATAACACCGGGATATAGTCCCGAAAGATAAAGATTTGCCATTGTGTAAAGCAGATTACTGGTGAGTACCGGACTATCACTATATTCGTATCACTATATCAGCAGTAATCAGCTATATTACTGCTGGGAACGTGACTGTCAACTGCATATCACCAGTTAATGTACTGGACTGTTTCAGTGTTGCTCCCTGTACTGGTACAGAACCCAAAAACTTCACTGTCTTTGCTACCAGTTTCTATGCTGCTCTCACTTTCACAGGGTCCATGGATCAGTCTTCCCTTTATGGACGTATACTTTATACAGTGGCAGACCTGTACCCAGGCAATAATGAACGCAAGCCTTATAGTGACTGTTCTATATTCACTACTGCCATGCCCCAATACAAGTTTGCAACAGACTACATCCAGTTTCACATTCTATTCTTAAAAAGTGACATTATTTCCAACAATATTACACCTGTGTTATACAGTGTGTGTCAAAATCCATTATAAGCCAACCAACTCCCATAGCTACCTCAACTATACCTCCCACTGTGTCCGATAAGGTTTCCATTCCATTTTCCCATTTTTCTGTCTCCATCATAACAGCTTGGCTGATGAGATTTCCACAGTGCCTATAAGATTTTGTTTGTCTTGTTTCTTAACTGCAGCTTCCCCTTTACAATGGTTGATAAATTCTCAACTGCATTTCCTCTATTTTCTTCAGTCACCCCCTTCTCCCAAACAGAACAAGAATGGGTTTGCCCTTGCCCTCACCTCCCACCTCACCAGCCTTCTCAACCAATGGATTACCCTCTGGACTCAAGGGGTTTCCACCACAAGACACTTTTCATTCAGCATTCTGAAGGGACTGTTCCCTCCATGATCCCTGATCCAGCTCCCTGATTACAGTCCCTATCCCACTATCCGGGGACATTAAGTCTTTCCAAGTGAAGCAGCGATTCAGTTGCTCTTCTTCCAATTGCATTCAGTGTTTACAACGTGGTCTCCTCTACATTGGAGAAACTACAGGCAGATTGCAAGATCGCTTTGTGGAATGCCTGTGTTCATCTGCAGGGCAACCTCCAGCTTCCATATTCCTGTCCATTTAACTCTGTCTTTAGCCTCCAACATTACTCCAACATCAGCTTAAGGAACAGCATTTCATCTTTCATCTTGGGATTCCATATTGAATTCAACAATTCCATGGAACCTCTCTATTTTTCTCTCTCCATAGATGTGGCTGTACCTTTCTGTTTCAATTTATTTCTCTTTTTTTTCCTCTTGTCTCAAAGTGCAGGTTCTTAATGTAGTTGTATCTTGATAACTTTGGTCTGCATCCAATCACAGACCTGAATTGTGTGATACAGATTTATTTTTTAATTGTATTGCGGTATAGAACCAACTGACAAAAGTGCACAACACAGAAAGCATTAGTGGCTGGGACAGATCTGTCATTGTATAGCATTCATTTATGGTAATTATGACCACCAGTCTGGTACTGTGTCATACTAGTATTGTACCAGGGAATATGGTTCCATAACACTGGGATACAACATTGGCAGGTTCAGGTCTGTTTTATAATAAGGGGACTGTACAAGAAGGTACAGGTCAGTTGCCACGTGCTAGTCAGAATGGGAAGACCAGAATGGTTAGGATGGATATGTGGCTTGAGCAGGAGGGAGGTTTTCAAATTCCAGGGGCATTGGAACCAGTTCTGGGGGAGGTGGGACCAGTACAAACCAGGTGGTCTACACCTGGGCAGGACTGGGATCAATGTCTGAGGGGGATTGTTTGCTACTGCTGTTGGGGAGAGTTTAAACTAATACGGCAGGGAGATGGGAATCCGTGCAGAAAGACTAAGGGAAGCAAAGGAGAGACCATAGCAAAAGTTAGAGAAGAGAAAAGTAAGAGTGGAGTCCAGAAAAGTCACATTGCAAAGGACACAAAGATTACTGGATTCTAAAAGGACAGTGAGTGTAAGGACACTTTATCTGAATGCCTGTAGTATTCGAAACAGTCAGTGAACTTGTGGCACCAATCAGTACAAAGGGGTATGATCTAGTGGCCATCACAGAAACGTGGTTGCAGGGTGGAGATGAGTGGGGATTAAATATCCAAGGGTATCAGGTAATATGGAAGAATAAGCGGGAAGGTAAGGGAGGTGGGGTAGCGCTCTTAATTGAGGATGAGATCAGGACAATAGTGAGAGACTATTATAAGATCTAAGCAGAATGTTGAATCCATCTGGGTAGAGATTAGGAATAATAAAGGGAACAAAGTCACTGGTGGGAGTTGTCTATTGGTCACCAAATAATAACATTACAGTGGCACAGGCGATAAACCAAGAAATATTTGATGCATGTAAGAATGGAATGGCAGTTGTCATGGGGGACTTAAACTTCCACATAGATTGGGTGAATCAAGTTGGTTGAAGCAGTCTCGAGGAGGACTTGATGGAATGCATCCATAATGGCTTTCTTGAACAGCGTGTCAGTGAACCTACAAGGGAAAATGCTATCTTAGATCTGGTCCTGTGCAATAAGACAGGTAAAATTAATGATCTTGTAGTGAGGGATCCTCTTGGAAAGACTGATCATAGTATGATTGAATTTCTCATACAAATGGAGGGTGCAATAGTTCGATCTAAAACCAGTGTATTATGCCTAAACATGGAGACTATGGCAGGATGAGGGAGGAGTTGGCTAGCGTAGACTGGGAACACAGGCTATATGGAGGAACAGTGGAAGACTTTGAAAGAGATTTTTCACGGTGCTCAACAAAAGTATATTCCAGTTAAATGCAAGGACAGTAAGGATGGGGAGAGGCAGCCTTGGAAAACTAAGGAAATAAAAGAAGGCATCAAGCTAAAAGCTCATGCATACAAAGTCGCCAAGAGTAGTAGGAAACTGATAAATTGGGAAAACTTTAAAAAACAACAAAGAACCACTAAGCAAGCAATAAGGAAAGGGAGGATAGTTTATGAAGTAAAGTAGTACAAAATACAAGAACAGATAGTAAAAGCTTTTATAATTAGAGCGGAAAAGGGTGGCTAAAGTGAACGCAGGTCATTTGGAAGATGAGAAGGGGGAATTAATATTGGGTAATGCGGAAATGACCGAGGCCTTGAACGACTGTTTTGTGTCTGTCCTCATAGTGGAAGACGTGTCTAATGTGCCAAAGAGAGACATTATGGATGCAATGGGAGGTGAGGACCTCAATACAATCGCTAAAGAGGTAGTGCTGAGCAAACTAGTGGGCCTAAAGGTAGCCAAGTCCCCTGGTCCTGATGGGATGCATCCCAGGGTACTGAAGGAAATGGTGGAAGTTATAATAGGGACGTTTGTGATAATTTAGTGAAATTGTCTGGATTCTGGGCAGGTCCCAGCAGATTGGAAGACAGCGAATGTCACGCCACTGTTTCTTTTTAAAAAAAAGAATGTAGGGAAAAGGCAGGTAACTATAGGCCTGTTAGCTTAACGTCTGTAGTCAGGAAAATAGTTGAAGCTATCATTAAGGAAGAAATAGCAAGACATCTGGATAGAAGTGGTTTCATCAGGCAGACACAACATGGATTCAGGAAGGGAAGGTCCTGTTTGACAAACATACAGGAGTTCTTTGAGGATATAATGAGCGCAGTGGATAGAGGGGAACAGGTGAATGTCGTATACTTGGATTTCCAGAAGGCGTTCGATAAGGTGTGCCTAGAAGACTTGTCCATAAGATGATGCATGGAGTTGGGGGTAATGTTTTAGCATAGGTAGAGGGTTGGTTAACCAATAGCAGGCAGAGAGTTAGGATAAGTGGGTGTTTCTCTGGTTGGCAATCAGTGGTGAGAGGGGTGCTGCGGGGGTCAGTGCTGGGCCCACAACTGTTCATGATATACATTCTCTATTTGGAAGAGGGGACAGAGTGTAGCGTATCTAAGTTTGCTGATGACACCAAATCGAGTGGAAAAGCAAATTGCACAGAGGATATGGAGAGTCTGCAGAGAGATATAGATAGGTTAATTGAGTGGGCAAGGGTTAGGCAGATGGAGTACAATGTTGGTAAATACAAGGTCATTCATCTTGGAAGGAAAAATAGATCAGATTATTATTTAAATGGTGAAAGACTGCAACATGCTGTTGTGCAGAGGGACTTAGGAGTTCTTGTGCATGAATCGCAAAAAGTTGGTTTGCAGGTGCAACAGGTTATCAAGAAGGCAAGTGAAATGTTGGCCTTCATTGCTAGAGGGATTGAATTTAAGAACTGGGAAGTTATGCTGCAACTGTACAGGGTCCTGGTGAGGCTGCACCTAGAGTACTGTGTGCAGTTCTGGTCTCCTTACTTGAGGAAAGATACACTGGCTTTGGAGGTGGTGCAGAGGGGATTCACCAGGTTGATTCGGGAGATGAGGGGGTTAGCCTATGAGGAGAGATTAAGTCGCCTTAGGACTATACTCGCTGGAATTCAGAAGAGAGGGGATCTTATAGAGATATAAAATTATGAAAGGGATAGATAAGATAGAGGAAGGAAAGTTGTTTCTACTGGTAAATGAGACATATCCTCAAGATTTGGGGGAATAGATTTAGGACGGAGATGAGGAGGAACTTCTTTTCCCAGAGAGTAGTGAATCTGTGGAATTCTCTGCCCAGGGAAGCAGTAGAGGCTACTCGTTAAATATATTTAAGACACAGTTAGATTTTTGCATAGTAGGGGAATTAAGGGTTTTGGGGAAAAGGCAGATAGGTGAAGCTGAGTCCACGGCCAGATCAGCCATGATCTTATTGAATAGCAGAGCAGGCTTGACAGGCCAGATGGCCTACTCCTCATCTTCCTGACTTGTTATGTTCTAATTCTGCGCTACGTTACTGAAGGTCAAAAAACAACAGATACTGGAAATCTGAACATTAACTGATTCTTTTCTCATAGATGCTGCCTAACTTGCTGAATGTTTCCAGTATTTTCTGTTTTGTGCATATGGGATTCTCTGAATGCGTACATATTTGTTTTAGAGTGTAGCTGTCATTGTCTACATGTAGCAGTTCATTTTCTGTGCACAGGAAGCTGAAAGTCACAACAGGTTCTCAGGGAGCTGACTGCAGCAGTCTAGGATGCAGAGTTTGCTTCTCATTTTTGTTGTTTTATGTTCATATCACAGCCTCTCAAGATCAGCAAGTGCCTGTACAAGATGCCAGTATCAGCTCTGCCATGATTACTGAGAGTCAAGGTAACCAGCTACATCTGGAGAGGAAAAGAGTGACTGAAGAGGAATGAAGGAAGAGTGTAGAGTTAGATGGTCAGAGTGAGGAGAGCAAATGAGAAATGGGGGAGAGAGAGGCACTTAAGTAGTGAGCAAGAAATGTGTTACAGTGCATTAACTATGACTTCCATTTTAAAATAAAAGTCAAGACACTCCGTTAAATAACAGAAGAATCACCTGGATCGAGGAAGCTGTTTGGGAATGTGAAAGGAATCAGTCAGGGAGTATCTGGAGGGGCAGCTTCTGATTTGTGAAAGCCCACCTGGGTTTGAGAAGATCACACGTGTCCAGTGAGTTGCAGATCTGATGATTGAGAACAAGGCAGTGGATGGCATCGGCCTGGTTTAATACAGCACCATACTGAAGTCTGATTTACAGGTTCTAGGTTGGATGCAGCAGTATTTGTGCAGAACAGTATCATCCAAACGTCAGAGCTCCAGAGGTTAAATTACAGGGAGAGATTGTGATGCGGTACTTGATTAAGGTTTTTAGGATTTTGGAAGTGCATAGAAACTCTTCAATTGAAAGGACATGTGATCAGAGCCAGAGAGAAATGAGGAAACACTTCTTTATACAAAGCAATGGTAGATATGTGGAACCCTCTCCCACAAATTCTGTACATGCCAAGCTAACAACTTAAAATCTAAGTGAAAGATATTTTCTAGCCAGAGGTATTAAGTAACATGGAGTCAAGCTGGCGGATGGATACAGGTTTCAATTCAAACAGGATAGAATTGAATACTGAAACAGCATGATGAGTTAGAGAAGTATGTGGTTATTTCCATGCAAAGGATAGTATGTGGGGAGGTGTGGAGGAATCAGATGGTCAGTGGGTGTTGACAAGGTGCTGGAACATTTTCTGATTGCTCCTTTAGATCAGGATGCAGTGCACCACAAAGGGATGTAAAGAATTTATTGTTTTGGAGAATTTGGATCCAGGCAAGTTCCAGTTGAGTGCAAATTTAAAGGGAGCAATTTAAGTTGTTGCTTGTAAATAGGGTTTTAATAATCTCTTTGCCAAAAGTTTGCATGACGACAACTTATCTTCCACCATAAAAGAGTTGTGTGGGTGAATACCCAGGTCTCTGGTCACTGTAACACCAGGCCATTTATATTGCAGTTGTATTTACAGATGATCTGCCTGTTTGTGCTTTTGCAGATCTGGGGGAGCTGGATAGCAACATTTCCCACAACATTGGGCTGACTTCTGACTCTCAGGTGAGAACAGGTTACTTATTGTTTGCCAAATTTCTATTTTGTTAACTATTTCCTGCTTTGTGTGTCTTCAAATCTTTCAGCTGGATCTTGGCGATTAAAAATAATGATGGAATATTGGCCTTAATCAGTAGTAGACAGGAATTCATAAGGGTGGAAATTATTGGGGCAAAGTTTATTGTTAAAGATTAAATTTAAATAGCTGCAACATTGCTGCTGCTTGTACTTGTACAGAACTTGAAAATTTCATTACCTTCACCGCCAATTTCTATCCTCACTGCCACATGACATATTTCTGACTGTTTTCTTCCGCTTCCTGACTTCTCTATCTCCACCTCGGAGAATAGGGTAATAATTCATGTCCATTTCAGTACACCGACTCCCATAGATATCTGGATTACATCTCCTCCCACTCTGCTTCCTGTATGGACTCCGTCCCATTCTCCCAGTTTGTCCTTCGCTGCATCTGGTCTGAGATGAGACTGCACATCTGTACCTTTGTCAATGAAAACCACCATGGCTCCCCTTTCCCTAGTCAACAGAGGTCTTTACCATATCTCGTCTGCTTTCAGCTTCTATCCTCCCAGCCAGAACAAGGAAAGGATCCTTTGACTTCACCTTCCACCCCACCAGCTTCCAAATTGGCAGATCATCCTCCAGAATTTCCACCACCTTCAATGAGATGCCACTGTTCAAAACAACTTCCTCCCCTCCTCTTTCAGTATTACAAAGAGACTGTTCCCTCCCAGCTCCCTGGTCCATTTTTCCAGCTCCAACAACCACTCCCCTTTTCACAGTACTTTCCTTTTTATCACTTGCCCATTTATCTCTTCCAACTATGCAGGGACTCGAACAGTCCTTCCAAGTGAAGCAGCAATTCACTTGCACTTATTCCATTTTAGTGTCCTGTACTTGCTGCTCAGTGTGGTCGCCTTTACATTGGAAAAGCCAAACACAGGTCAGGTGACCTCTCTACCAAACACCTCCATTCAGTCTGCAGACTGATCTCCAATTTCTAGTCACCAGACACTTTAATTATCCATCCCACTTTCACACTGACCTTTGATCGCCTGTGTCGCTCCAATGATCTCAGCTTGTGTCTGGGCGTTTACAGCACTCAGGACTGAATATTGCATTCACCTGTTTCATATAAACAACTTGATTTTTTTTCCCCACAGAGGTAGCTTTACCTTTCTGTTTCAATTTGTTGATTTATCATTCTTTTCTATGTAAGATTTTTTTAAAATAATTATTCCCTTGGCAACTTTGGCCTGTGCCCGACCAGACATTCCCTCTCCTTTCTCCACCTCTCTCCCTCTATGCAATTTGAAATTTGCTTGTTTCTTACTTTTCCCATTCTGATGAGGGATCCTTGATCTGAAGAATCATCTGTTTCTCTCCGTGCAGATAGTCTAGAATAAGGGGGAAATTGACTTAATACAATAAATAGGAAAAACCTTAGAATTTAGAACGAGGTTGTTCCGGGTGACCGGGTGATGTAGTAGAAATTTCATGATCTTATTTGTCTGAAGGAGATACTTAGCCGCTATAAAATGGAGAGCAACCCTAGGGGCTACTGTGTCATAATCAACAACAGTACCTTCCAAAACATGCCACCACGCAGAGGAACCGACAGGGATGCAGGTAATGACTGGAATCCCCACCTGATCCTCCAACCTTTGTAGATCTGTCTGGGTAAGTGGGGCCATAGTCTCACCACTGACATTGGTCTGTGTCCCCGCAGAGCGGCTGACGCAGGTTTTCACCTGGCTGGGGTTCATAGTGAAAATAGAGGAAAACCTTTCTGCTGCGGAGATGAAGAAGAAGATGGGTGAGTACCGTCAGGAGGACCACAGGGCCTTCGACTGTTTCGTCTGCTGCATTCTGACTCACGGCGAGAGGGGAGTCATGTGCGGCACAGACGACAAGCAGGTCTCCATCCGCGACATTACCTCGTGCTTCTCGGCTTCGCAGTGCCCTTCGCTCCAGCAGAAGCCCAAGGTCTTCTTCATCCAGGCGTGCCAGGGCACGGAAAAACAAGAGGGCATCACAGTGGAGGAGGACAGCGTCCTCTCGAAGCTGGAGGAGGATGCAGTCAGGGCCACTCGCGCCACCATTCCTGATGAGGCAGACTTCCTGTTGGGCATGGCGACAGTGGAGGGATACGTCTCCTTTCGGCACATCATGGAGGGCACCTGGTACATTCAGTCACTCTGCGAAAACCTGGAGAAACACTGCCCCAGGTATTCCACCCTACGCCTGGGCTGAGACACGGGTGGGTGGTGGGGTGCGGAGGAGAGTGGAGCCAGGGACGAAGAGGAGTGGAGACGTGGGTAAGCAAAGGGAGGGACACTAGGGAGACCAGGCCATTGCAAGGAAGGGGGCAAGGCACAAGAGGGGGAGCTGGGCAATCAGAGAGTGGGAGTAGGGAGAATGGGGTCAGGGTGAGAGTGGGTGAGGGAAGGTTAGTTGTATAGGTTAGAACGGAGAATATGTGCAGAGAGGTAGGGGCGGAGGGTGAGGGGGTTGGGCAGATACTGTATTAGGACGGTCATTCTGAGATGCCCCAGGCCCAAGCTGTCGACCACTTCTGTTGCTGGACCTGGCCTCTGTACGATGTGAGCGACTGTATTGATTGGAGCAATTTCACCTGATGGGACTGTCTCTCTATTTCCACTCCAGCCAGGACCTCCTGAGCATTCTGACCAACGTCAACAACGACGTAAGTGAGAAGAAGGACAAGAATTTCAAGACCCAAATGCCGCAGCCAAGCTACACCCTCAGGAAGAAACTTTACTTCCCAGTGGCAAAAAGCTTTGCCGATTTCATGAATTCCTCACCGTGTTTCCGCATCTGATGCTCCCGACAGTTCCCGGAGTTGCTGAAGGTTCTGGGGATGTCGGGTATGCAGAGGAGAATCAGGTGTGTTGGAGTGTTTGGAGTCTGGGATCCGGGGGTGCTAAGTGGTCGGGGGAGAATGTACAGAGGATCCGTGTGAGTCCCTGCCTGAGGGACCCTCCACTTTGATGTGAAAGTGGTCCATCAGGCTGGACTCTGGGTGTCTCTGCTGTGAATTGTGTTAGCACTTCACATGCCTTCCAGAGACATTTTTTATATATAATTGTACTTGGTAATTTTTTTTAGAAAATACTTTATATTTTGTAAGAAATAAAAAAAAATTGAGGTTTAGAGACTGGTGTTGCTTCTACAGTAACAGTTTTGCTTCTTGCTGTCCCTCACTATCGCCCTCCCAGCCTCCAGTGCTGACGCGCCCAGTGGCCCTTCCTCATCTGCTGGCACAGGTGAGTGTGTATGGGTCACCTGACCTGTTAGCAGCAACATAACCAGGTTCAGACCAAACCCATCGACCAGCCCCTTCGCCTCCATAGATGATGCTCGACCTGCAGTTTTTTTGTTTTGCTTCATATTCCAGCATCTGCAGTCTTTTGTGTCTCCAGTACAACCAGGTTGTTCTGCTACTCTCCTCTACTGTACCATGGCATTGTCTTGTAGATTTTTTTCTTTAATTTCTCCTATAAGGGGACCGAAAACACCCTCTCCTTTCAAGTATTGCAATTTGTTCATGGCTCCAGCAACCCGGGTTCGATCCCGACCTCTGCTGATGTCCATGTAGAATTCACACATTATCCCTGTGACTTTGATTTCCCCTGGATTCTCCCATTTTCCTCCCACACCCCAAAGACATTCTGGTTGTTAGCTTAATTGGTGATAGGGGAATCAGGATAATGTTAATGGGAATATTTGGGAGAATTGGGTACAGGGAACTAAATGGGAGAGAGGGACTGGGCATCTCTTTGGCAGCCAACATAGAATTGATGGGCTGTGTGGTCTTCCAGGTGGTAAGGCAATATGAGAGATGGCTTGGGCACACATTGACACAAGGGGTATGGAAGAGACTGAGGGATCTTGAATGGTGAATGTGGAGAGGATATTTCTTCTTGGGGAGGATCTGGGATGAAACATCACTATTTAAAAAGGTCACCTATTTAAGGCAGAGATGAGGTGTTTTTTTTTGCTCTGAGGTCCTTTTGTGTCTTGGAATATTTTTAAGGCAAAGAGATGGAAGGTTACTTTGGTTTGACGGGAATGTGGAGTTGAAGATGTAATCAGATTAGCCACGATCCTATTAAAGGACAGAACAGATTTGAGGAGTGGATTGGCCTCCTGTTGTTTACGTAACATTGTATGTGCTTGTGGACGTGTGTGTGCTTCACTTATGTGTGAGTGTTTATTTCTGGGTGTTCACATGTGCACCTTTATGAAGAAAAGCTTTTTTATTTTTAATCAGTCCATCCTTGACAGGTGAAACTGTTCGAGTCTCGCGTTCCCAGCAGAGAACCACAGCAGTGATGTCGGGTTGTGTCCTCACTCACTCAGTCTCCACTGATGTTTCCAGAGCCAGAATCTCCATCAGTTCAAAGTAAGAGAAGACCCAAGGCCTTGTGACATTCTGCCCCTGCTCCAGTTCCATGAGTTCCAGCAGCAAGCCTCCGTGCAACATGAGGCCCTGTCCCATCAGCCCCTTCTGCCTGCAGGGAGACAGTGGACTGTCAGCAACAAGGAGAGGGAGAAAGAATTGAGTGGAACAGGGATGTGGAACAGTTGATGGGTGGGGTGGGGAATGAGAATACACTAGGGCCTACGGAGGCAGTGCTGTGTGTGCAGATTTTTGTACACGGTGCTGTGTGTCTAGTCTGTCTAAGAGGGGCTGCCAATGTGGGTCTAGTCAGTGTACCCATTACTGTGTATATGAGTCCAGCTTGTGTATCTGGCATATGGGTCTAGTTTGTGTACATGATGCTGTGTGTATGTGGGTCTAGGCTGGGTATGTGGTACCATATATACAGGTGCAGCCCATGTATATGGCATCATGTATGTTTAGGGGTCTCATTTGTGTAAGTGGTATTACCTGTGTGGGTTGAGTTTGTATGTCGTACCATGTGTATCTGGGTCTAGTCTGTGTACTTGATGCCGTGTGTGTATATGGGACATCTGTATATTTGATGCCATCTGTATGTGGGGCTAATGGGTGTACACGGCCTGTCACTCACCGCAGAAAGGACACTGCTTCCCGCCGCGCCGCCTCGAGCAGCAACCTGTTCCTCTCCCCCTCTTTTTGCCGGCGCTCCTCCAGCTGCTGCCTCATTTGCTCTTCTCTGATCTGCTTCAGTCTCAGGTACTCCTGACGCTGAGGTTCGTCCATCTCACTCAAGAGCCGCCGCTCCTCTTCCCGTTGCTCCTGGTGCAGCCTTTCCAGACGCGCTTTCTCGTCTGTGGGTGAAACAGGCCACTCACACATGGGAGACACAAGAAACTGCAGATGCTGGAATCTGGGGCAACACAGATGGTGCTGGAGGAACTCGGGGGGGGGGGTCAAGCAGCACCCTTCAGTCTCTCCACTTCTCTCCATAGATGGTCCCTGACCTGCTGAGTTCCTCCAGTACCATCTATGTTGCTCCACTTACACATTGTGCACCCTCCAGACCATGTCACTTTTCTGGGTGTAGATACCTGAAGGGATTGAAGTCCCCTCCCCATGTGCCTGGGTGGTGCAGGGTAGCTGGTTATCAGTGGAGCGATCCAACAGGTGGGTTTCAGCAGGAGGTGGACAGGTTAAGTGAAGGGGAGTGGATGTGGTTGATGGAATTTAATGTGAAGCCATCCACTTGCATAGTTAAAAAAAAATCAAAATGCTTTTTAAGGAGTGACAGATTGAAAGGTGTTGGGGCCTTTGTCACTGAAGGTTAACATGCAGACTATCAGTCCATTCCAACAGGATATGAGCACATATGAGACTGAGAGTGTCCCTGATGAGCCCACATTGGTATTAATATCTGGCCTCTCTATCTGTCATATGCACATCCTTCTTCAGAGGAAGTTGGCTGATCTGGTTAACCTTTATTGATGATCAAACTGAACAGCCATTTCCTGTCTCTTAGTTCTTCAGACTTGCTTATTTTCAACACAAAGGGCACAAGGACACAACCCATCACCAAGGCTTGTGTCAACTAGCCCAAACATTCCCACCACCTCCCTCCACCCTCTTTGCTCTGTCCAGACCCCTAGCCCCCCCACTTCTCCTCTCCATCCCTCCTCCATACTTGCTCTCTCTGCCAGGATCCTCTCCTTGGCCTGCTGCATTTCTTGGAATTTCCTTCGATAGTCTTCCTGTTGTTTCTGCCGCCGTTCACGGTCCCGCTGCTCTCCTTTCTGTTGTTGCTGCTCATCGTCCTCCTGCTCTGGTGCTCCGTGGTCCTGCTGCTGTCTCTTGAACCTGGCAACCACGTCCAGACTGTTATCAAGACGGTGTCTCGATTTACATTGGTCAATTAACTTCCAACCGCTCGCCCTCGAGATGCGGGAGAATACTTCAGGTACCAAGTCAGGATCAGACCCGGGTTACTGGGACTATGAGACCTTGGCTCTAGGAATGACAGAACAGGCACAATGAAGGAGCCTGAACTGGAGTGGGGGAAGTGTTCTATCTGCACCCCACAGGCCAGAAATCTCCTACCTCTGCCAGCAGTGCAGTAAAGACCAGTTGGTCTTCCCCTTCCTCACTATCCCTGCCGTGTGTGTGGGGGGCGGGCGGGGCTTTCCTTGTCCTTGTATTTTTCCTGTATGAAGCAGGGGGCACCAATAACACTAACCTATACCCTCCACCATTTCCTGCTACCTTGTCTCTTCCCTCCTCCTCCGCTCTTCATCTAATTCCCGCTGGATTTGTCGCTCAACCGCCTGGCGCCTCCGCTCGCTGGGATCCAGTTGCTTGTCTTCATCCTCTGACTCATCATCGGGCCACTGGCCTACTTCCAGCCTCTTGCTGTCCAGCTGCCTGGGGCGCTTTGACTCTGATGCTGATGTCGCACCTTTCGGCCACTCTCTGCTTTCCTGATGGACACAGGCAGTTAGTGTGGAACTTGAGGGAGGGAGGGAAGGATGGAGGGTAGGAGGGATGGAGGGAGGGGCAGTGGGTGGAAGGACGAGTTCAGTGTTGGATGGGATGCTGTACATCATGGTTCCAGCAGCAGATGCCCATTTTCCACTATAATCACATCGACAAACAGATTATTTGCCCGTGACCCTTCCTCCGATCTCTGTTGCAACCAAGTGGGTCAGAGACTGGGTAGTTTTCCAATTAACGAGGAAGGCTGCAACAGACCCTTTACCCCCACTGTGTCCTTTCCCTTGAGCTGCTGACTGCAAATCCCCAGATGTGCCCAACTTCCACTCTGAAACATTTCATCTGCATCACTTACTTCCAGTTGCCCTCTGCTCCTTGCTCCATCTTTCCCCGAGCCCCTGGCTCTGACGTCAGTGTAGCTGGAGGTCGGGCCTGGCCCAGCTGCGCTTGCCAGCCCTGCGGTCGGAGTGCTCCCGCTGCTGGGGGAATGCAGCCCACGCGTCTCCGAGCCCATCTGGGTGATGATATCCTCCTCCATCTCGTCCTCTCTCATTGCCTTCCTCCGCTGCTGGGACACTTCCTTCTGCTGTTTCCCTGGCGGCAGGTACTGGTGCTGGGCTCTCTTCTCCCTGGGTCTTCCTGAAGGAATTAAGGGTAGAGCTTAATTGCCACCAAATTTCATTCACCGTGTGGCTGAAGTACCTGAGGGAATCGTCACCCGGACACAGGGCTGTGGAGTATCTGCCTAGTGTGGGTGTGACCCCACCAGAAGTGCCCGGTGCCATCCTTGCCCAGACTGCTCACCTACGACAAACTCGGCACGTCCATTGCTCTTGTTTCTCTCCTTGTTCCCTCCCGGTGCCCGGTTTGGCCTCAGGGCCCTCCCCAACTCCGATAGATCGTTTGCTGCCAGTCTCCTATGTGACTGCCGTGTGCCCTCTTGTTCCGATGGTGAGTTCTCCCCTGGTACCAGGATGGATCCTGTCGACTCTTCCCCACTGCTGGGCACCCAGTCACCATCCCCGATACTTGGGTCTTGGTTGGGACTTCTCCTTCCTTTCCTTTTGCTTTTATGTTTTTTCTGTGAAGAGAAAACAATTCCACAATGTTTTCAAAAAGAACTTCCATGTTGTCCTTTGGCCACCATTGCAATCCCAGGAGCCAACCTGACCAAAATTCATGGGCACAAACCCTAAACCTGGGGCCCTGTCCAGCACACATTTTTAATGCCCCTGGATTGTCTACCTGAGCAGGAAGCTGATCTTTAATTCATGGAGACCCTGGGATGATCCAGGACATCCCTGAGGGAAACCTGTCTTTAAGCTCCCAGGCTGGCCGCCCCAACCTGCTTCCAAGCCACAGCCTGCAGGCAGTCCAGGACTACCTTGGCTCAGGCTACCATTTTGACCTTGATGGAGAGGATTTTGTCCAACTCACTGCCTTGATCCTGGTTCTTCCCTCGATTAGTTCACGCCACGGCTCGGCCTCCCAGTCTTCAACATCAGTCTCGGAGTCGTCTTCGGCTACAAAGCCGTCCTTCTGAAGCTTCCTCCTCCGGCTGGCTTTGGGAAGGCATCCATTCTCACTGCACAGAATAGAGCGTGGTCCACAGTTATACACCTGGGGAGACAAAACTAGCAGGGGTGTCTGGCCATTTATTCCACCGACTACCTCCATCACACTTTGCTTGACTGGGAAGTCTTGATGGCAGCACAACAAGAGGGTCATCACTTCATGTCAGCAGTGGAAGCCATTGTGACCATCACAGACCCAACACAAGGCTGGGAGATGAAGATGGGTGGCCTGTACAGTCAGCAGGTGTGGGGCCATTAACAGGTTAATTCCTTGGAATAGTGGCTAGTTTGTTTTGGCACGCCGTGTTCCTGAGTGCTCTACCCTCTATAATATACAGTGAGTGAGTACAGGAGAATCTAAAGACACCGAGGAGGTCATCCAGCTGGTGTTGGGCCTTTGGTATCGGCATCCAATTGATCCCATTTTCCTGTAACCCAGCAATTAATTCAAGTACAATTTGAAAGTTACTATCAAATCTGCTTCCATTACACTTCCAGCCATTGCATTCTACATTACCTAGATACAGATGTAGAACATACAGGAGCCTGAGGGCACGTACCACCAGACTTAAGGACAGCTTCTACCCCACTGTGATAAGACTATTGAATGGTTCCCTTATACAATGAGATGGACTATGACCTCACGATCTACCTTGTTGTGACCTTGCACCTTATTGCACTGCACTTTCTCTGTAGCTGTGACACTTTACTCTGTTACTGTTTTTACCTGTACTACATCAATGCACTTTGTACTAACTGTACTAACTCAATGTAACTGCACTGTGTAATGAATTGACCCGTACGATTGGTTTGTAAGACAAGCTTTTCACTGTACCTCGGTACAAGTGACAATAATAAATCAATACCAATTACCATAAATCACTGTATAAACAGATCTTCCCAGAGATGCTTTTACCTTAAGTCTATGCCCTCTGGTATGGGTCTTCATGCCAGCAGAGAAGCTTCTACCCCCATAAACCCTCCGTCAATGAATGTAACTTCAATCAAAGTTACACAGGATCCATCCATGTGCTGCTATTTCTCTCTCTGAGCTGGGGCACAGGTCAGAAGGTTGGGTAGCAGAGACAAGTGGAAAGGGAGCTAAAGAGGGAGGGGTGGCCCACACTTTCTGAGGCCCATCCTAAGTAAAGGGAGACTGCAGTGACACTCACACTTCACGGTGGCTGGACGGTGACCCCAGCTCCTCAGCTGCATCCAAGATCCCGTGTTCTGACTGGGACCAGCCTGCCAGGGAAGAGCCAGCAGCAGATCTCCTGTAGGTGGAAGCTGTGAACAGAGAATAGCAGCAGCTGTGAGAAAGATATGTCTGTCAGGAATTCAGTGGCTCCCCAGGATAAGGTTACAGGTAGCCCAGAGTGAGCTCCGTGCAGTCAGTTAAAGTAATTAAGTAAGGCTCTGTCCCTTACTCCTCCAACACACAGTCGCAGGGTGGGTAAGTGTTCCATGTATGTACGGAACATGAGAGTTTGCAGCCCGTTTGAATATTTGAAGGGACTGTCCCTCAAGTTCTGGATATACTTCAGCCCCACTTTCCTGATCTTTTTTGGGTGGGGGGAGGGGCAA
Source organism: Pristis pectinata (assembly GCF_009764475.1). Taxonomy (NCBI): domain Eukaryota; kingdom Metazoa; phylum Chordata; class Chondrichthyes; order Rhinopristiformes; family Pristidae; genus Pristis; species Pristis pectinata. The sequence continues at coordinate 68,172,316 of NC_067405.1, read as the reverse complement.
GTGATTTGGGGGACCTCCTCGTTGGTCTGCTCCGTGGTCTGGCCAAGATGGCTCTTCACAGGTCCAGGCAGCAGGCTGCTGGGAATTCCTCCCAAACCAACCTCCTACTCCTCTTCCGACGATATGTCTAGACCCGGATGTCCCTGGAGAGGGAGTGTGCGGTCACTCTCTGGAGGTTTTCCAGGACCGGTGGGCACCACCACATGGAGTGCATCCTGGGCATGGATGACTGTGCTTTACTTTGAGAACTATGTAAATATTCTGAGGAACATAACGTAAATATGTAAATAAACCTCTTTTAAAAAAAATGGTAAAGAACAGTAAAACTCTCTCTGCATTGATCCATCAAATGTCAACAGCCAGGCCCTTACTATGCTTAGAGTATTATAAATTAAGAATCATAAGTTTTGCATTTAAGCCTTATCCATCAGGAATAGCACTCTTTAGGGAGTGCTATTCCTGATGGATAAAGCGGTTTCGGAGACGATGAGTTGAAGCGGTTTTCATTAGAATTGGGACAACAGTAGGGTTACTGTAACATTACTAACCCTTGGGATGTTGAAAAGAATTGAACATATGGAGACTGAAGACAGAATTTTTCCCTCGGAAGATTTAAGCTCCAGGAAGGGAAGAGTTGTTTTTATTGGGTCATGATAGGGAGACTTCAGTGTTCTTTGATTCTTTAAATCACTGTTTGACAAAAGTCATCCCCGAGACAAGAGGCTCACTTGGTCTAACTCCTGATCCAACCTTGGGTGTTGGTCTGGTCAAACTCTTACCATGTGTGGTTTGTCTGGTGCCCTGAGCTCGCTCCCTCTCATGTACTGAGTCGTATTCAGTGCCGTGACGGGTACGCCCAGGTGGATATGATCGATGCAGATTTCCATCTTCCCCCAGTGTCATCTCCTCTATGTCATCAGGGGCTTGTCGCTGTCGGCGGCGGACCGTTGCCTCACCCTTGGCCCTTCTGTCGCTGTTGACTGTTGCCTCACCCCTGGCCCTTCTGTCGCTGTTGACCATTTCCTCACCCTTGGCCCTTCTGTCGCTGTTGACCTTTGCCTCACCCTTGGCCCTTGTGTCGCTGTTGACCATTGCCTCACCCTTGGCCCTTCTGTCGCTGTTGACCTTCGCTCTTCTCTTGGCCCTTCTGTCGCTGTTGACCTTTGCTCCTCTGGCTGAGTCACTCACCGGTCCTCCTGTCAATTTAAGACTCGTTAGGTGCTGGCAGATCAAAGGCACAAGCTACCTGTTTAAACTCTGACCTAACACGTTACTGTGGCAAGCTTCTCTGCAACCACCATCAATGGTGTTTAAAGGGAATTTGAAGTTTTCTCAGTTGATAATAAAATAGGTTTAAATAGTGGAATTACCCAAACATCCCTTAAGACAATTCAGTCAGCATTGCCCAACATGCAGATGATGAACAACCAGGTACATTGAACATGGATGAACATAGAACAGTACAGCACACGAACAGACCCTTCTGCCCACGAGGTTTGTGCTGACCATGATGCCAATTTGAACTAATCCCATCCGCCTGCACATGGTCCATATCCCTCAATTTTCTGCCTGTTCTTGTGTCTGTATAAATGCCTCTTAAGTGTTGCTATTGTATTCCACCATCTTCCCTGGAGGTGTGTTCCAGGTACCTACCACTCTCTCTGAAAACTATTTGCCTTGTAAATCTCCTTGAACCATTACCCCCACCCCACCCCCCTCAACCGCACTCAAACACACACCTTAAAGCTATGCACCTTATAATTTGACATTTCCACCATGGCAAAAAGACTGACTGTCTACCCTATCTATGCCTCTCATAATTTTATATACCTCTATCAGGGCTCCCCTCAGCCTCTGATGCTCCAGAAAAAACAATCCAAATTTGTCCAACCTCTCCTTATAGCTAATGCTCTCTTTTCCAGGCAACATCCTGGTGAACCTCTTCTGCATCCTCTCCAAAGTCTCCACACCTTTCCTGTAATATAACAATGAGAATTGCACACAATACTCCAAACGTGGCCTAATCAAAGGTTAGGTTAAGCTGCAACATGACTTGCCAACTTTTATACTCACTGCCCCAATTGATGAAGGCAGGTATGCTACACCTTTTTGTTTTAACCACCCCATCTACCCGTGTTGCCACTTTCAGGGAGCTATGGACTTATTCCCCAAGATCCTTCTGTGCATCAATGCTCCTAAGGGTCCTGCCATCTACTGTATACTTTCCTCTTACATTTGACATCATATTTGTCTGGATTAAACTCCAATATGCCATTTCTCTATCCATATTTTCAACTGATCCATATCCTGCTGAATCCTTTGGCAACTTTCCTCGCCATCCACAATTCTGCTAAATTTTTTGTTGTCTGCAAACTTACTAATCAGCGAACTGACATTTTCATCCAAATCATTTATACAGTGGCATGCAAAAGTTTGGGCACCCCTCGTCAAAATTTCTGTTGCTGTGAATAGCTAAGCGAGTAAAAGATGACCTGATTTCCAAAAGGCATAAAGTTAAAGATGACACATTTCTTTAATATTTTAAGCAAGATTACTTTTTATTTCCATCTTTTACAGTTTTAAAATAACAAAAAAGGAAAAAGGCCCGAAGCAAAAGTTTGGGCACCCTGCATGGTCAGTACTTAGTAACACCTCCTTTGGCAAGTATCACAGCTTGTAAGCACTTTCTGCAGCCAGCTAAGAGTCTTTCAATTCTTGTTTGTGGCATCTTCGCCCATTCTTCCTTGCAAAAGGCTTCTAGTTCTGTGAGGTTCTTGGGCCGCCTTGCATGCACTGCTCTTTTGAGGTAGATCCACAGATTTTCGATGATGGTTAGGTCGGGGGTCTGTGAGGGCCATGGCAAAACCTTCAGCTCGTGCCTCTTGAGGTAGTCCATTGTGGATTTTGAGGTGTGTTTAGGACCGTTATCCTGTTGTAGAAGCTATCGTCTTTTCATCTTCAGCTTTTTTTTTTACAGATGATGTGCTGTTTGCTTCCAGAATTTGCTGGTATTTAATTGAATTAATTCTTCCCTCTACCAGTGAAATGTTCTCCGTGCCACTGGCTGCAACACAAGTCCAAAGCATGATCGACCCACCCCCGTGCTTAACAGTTGGAGAGGTGTTCTTTTCATGAAATTCTGCACCCTTTTTTCTCCAAACTTTCCTGTGTCCTCACCACAAAATTCAGCGTCAGAAATTTGCAAAGGAACATCTAAACAAGCCTGATGCATTTTGGAAACAATTTTGGAAACAAGTCCTGTGGACTGATGACGTTAAAATAGAACTTTTTGGCCACAATGAGCAAAGGTGCAGAATTTCATGAAAAGAACACCTCTCCAACTGTTAAGCACGGGGGTGGATCGATCATGCTTTGGGCTTGTGTTGCAGCCAGTGGCACATGGAACATTTCACTGGTAGAGGGAAGAATGAATTCGATTAAATACCAGCAAATTCTGGAAGCAAACATCACACTGTCTGTAAAAAAGCTGAAGATGAAAAGAGGATGGCTTCTACGACAGGATAAGGATCCTAAACACATCTCAAAATCCACAATGGACTACCTTAAGAGGCACAAGCTGAAGGTTTTGCCATGGCCCTCACAGACCCCCGACCTAACCATCATCGAAAATCTGTGGATAGACCTCAAAAGAGCAGTGCATGCAAGACGGCCCAAGAATCTCACAGAACTAGAAGCCTTTTTCAAGGAAGAATGGGCGAAGATGCCACAAACAAGAATTGAAAGACTCTTAGATGTCTACAGAAAGCGTTTACAAGCTGTGATACTTGCCAAAGGGGGTGTTACTAAGTACTGACCATGCAGGGTGCCCAAACTTTTGCTTCGGGCCCTTTTCCTTTTTTGTTATTTTGAAACTGTAAAAGATAGAAATAAAAAAGTAATCTTGCTTAAAATATTAAAGAAAATGTGTCATCTTTAACTTTATACCTTTTGGAAATCGGGTCATCTTTTATTCGCTTAGCTATTCACAGTAACAGAAATTTTGACCAGGGGTGCCCAAACGTTTGCATGCCACTGTGTATATGTGTGTGTGTGTGTGTGTGTAGATCCCTCTGGTTAGAATAACACCCCTTCTCCACTACCCTCTGTCTGCTATGGCCAAGCCAATTTTGAATCCAATCTACCAAGTCACTGTGGATCCTAAATCTTCTGAATCAGCCTACAATGAGGAACCTTGACAAATGCTTTACTAAAGTAAACAGAGGGTCAGCGCTTGGCTCTTTCAGCTCACTTGCTACTTACTGCATAGCTCTGTCATTTTTTAAGTCAGTGGTAGGGCCAACTACATCAATGCACTCTGTACTAACTCAATGTAACTGCACTGTGTAATGAATTGACCTATACGATCAGTATACAAGACAAGTTTTTCACTGTACCTTGTACAAGTGACAATAATAAACCAATACCAATAACAATGTTGGCACTCCAAGGGCTGGGGAGAAGGTTCCTTCCAGGAACAGTGCTGGCCTCCCAGCCCCTCAGAGTAGGTTGACCAATGTAAGGGTCATCAATGTGACTAGAGACTGAATGACCTCTACCTTCTAGAAGCCAAACATTGGCTCTCAGACACCTCTTCTTACCTCCCACTGGACCATGAACCCACCACTGAACATCAGAATGTTGTCTCCCAGTCACCCAGCTCATTTCTTTAGGAGACTATTCTTCCACAGCCTTCCTTGTCAACTCTACCAATCTCGACCAACCAGCCCCCTTTTCACACCACTTTCCTATGCAATGAGGGAGATGCAACACTAGCCCTTTTACCACCATCCAGATACCAAAACATTCCTTCCAGATGAAGCAGTAATTCAAATGCACTTCTTAAAATGGTGTATTGTCCTCTATATTGGAGAAAACAAACCCAGATTGAATAACTGTTTTGCAGAACACCTTTGTTCAGTCCATACAGACTACCCTGAACTTCCAGTCACCTGTCACCTTTATGCTCTGTCCCATTCCCGCTCTGTCCCATTCCCACTCTGACCTCTCAGTCTTCGACTCCCTACACTGCTTCAACACAAACTCAAGGAACAACATCTCATCTTCCATCCGGGCACATCACAAACTGTTGGAAGAACTCAGCAGGTCAGGCAGCATCTATGGTGGGAAATGGACAGTTGACATTTTAGGTCGAGACCCTTCATCTAGACTGAAAGAGTAGAGAGGAGATGGCCAATATAAAGAGAGGTGAAGAGAAGAGGTGGGGCAAGAGCTAGCAAGTGATAGGTGAGTCCAGGTGAGGAGGGGTGATAGGCAGATGGAGGAGGGAGGAATGGAAGTAGCGACAGAGGCTGGGAGGTGATAGGTGGGGGCAACAACGGGCTGCTGATCATGGGATCTGATAGGAAAGGGAGCATGGAACCAAATGAGGGAGGTGGGATGGGCAGATGGGAACAGTGGGGGAAGGGAACCAGTGTGGGTGATGGGTAGAGTAGGGGAGGGGAAAGAAGCAGGGTGATGGGGGGCTGGGGTTTGAGTGTGTGTAGGAGGAACTGGGGAGATCAGGAGACGAGAGAAAAGGGTGAGAAGGGAGCAGTATACCCAAAATGGAGAATTCAATGTTCATGCGGTGAGATTATAGGCTACCCAGGCAGAATATGAGCTGCAGTTTGCGTTTGGCCTCACCCTGGCAGTGGAGGAGGCTGAGGACAGACAGGGTGGTGTGGGAATGGGGAGGGGAATTAAAATGGCTTGGGACAGCTCTTTGGACTCAATACCAAAAAACAACAAATTCAGGTAAACACTCTCCTTTTGCTTTTTCACTGTGCCTAGATAGTACTTAAGCTAATTGTTACCTTGGTCTGGACCCCATCACTGATATTTCCACAGTTATCTCCATCTACCACCCTCTCTGCAACTAAAAATACACTTATTTCCTCACTTTTCCAGTTCTGATGAAAGGTCCCCGACCTGAAACGTCAACTCTGTTTCTCTTCCAATGAGCTGCTGCATGCTTCCAAAATTTTCTATTTTTGTTTTGGATTTCCTGCATCAGCAGCTTTTTTCCTACAACATTTCCTGGCCTTGTTTCTTTCTGCATCTGCAGAAATCATTGTACAGCACGATGTTTTCAATTTCTCCAACTTCCTAAATTCCTTGTCTCCAAATTCTCAGCTCACCTTGTTGGCTTCATCTCCCCTATCGCAATCTGAGACACTTTCAGTAGAATTAGGAGTTCAGACCCCGGAAAACCTACCTTTGGCCCTCGCATATCTCAGTCTAACTCACACTGACTGTAAACCCAGGAAATTTGCTGGTATACTTTCCAATATTTCTGTCTAACTCACTCCAAATGCTAGCCCAGAAAACCCACTGGTACACCTCCATACGTCAGTCTAACTCACAGCAAGTGACAGTCCAGGAAACTTGCTAGAATACTTTCCACATTTCCCAAGAAACTCTCAGTTCAACTCATCCCAAAGTAAACATCTCTCCAGTGCACCTCATGTATATGTAGGGTTGGACTGGACCAGACTGCAGTCAAGTAGCTGCATGGTAGTGTGCTCCTTACCAGAGGAGGTCCCGTCAAGCTGAGTCTGTCTCTTGCGTCCTTGTCTCAGAGCCTAAAAAGAGATCAGAAATCGAATGAGGTACAAAGGGCATTCAATGTACAGGTGTGCTCCATCATAGGCACAATCCTCCCCACCATCGAGAACATCTTCAAGAGCTGGTGCTTCAAGAAGGCGGCATCCATCATTAATGACCCTCACCATCCAAGACGAACCCTCTTCTCATTACTACTATCAGGGAGGAGGTACAGGAGCCTGAAGACCAACACTCAACAATTCAGGAATGAGCTTCTTCCCCTCTGCCATCAGATTTCTGAACGATCCATGAACACTACCTCATTACCTTTTTTTTGCACTATTATTGTAATTTATAGATTTTTATGTCTTTGCACTATACTGCTGCCACAAAACAAAAACATTTCACGTCATATGTCAGTGATAATAAATTTGGTTCTGATTCTGAGAACTGGGAAGGGCAGGGACAGTACAGATTTGGTAGAGAGTAAAGCACTCTCTATATTGTTCCACCAAACAGGCACAGCACGAGTTAGAGAGAGCAAAGCTCCCCCTTTATAATAAAGCCCCTTCTTGAATGAGCTGAGCTACGTTAAAATGACATTTTTTTTCCCCATTACTCAACTTCTATGCAAATTTGAAGCTGTTTGGAAGTCAGTGCCTTTTGGGACAGGACTTTACCCAGAAGGCTCCTGAGCTGTCACTGATGTATGTGCTTTGGGTGAAGAACACTGTTTCCTCCTAAACTCTGCTCAGTGCATCCAGTAAAGTGGAATTATACCCTGGCTTCCAGAATACCGGAATTGGCACTAACCTTCCGTGCTCGTCTTTGTTCCGAGGTGAGTTGGGTTGGCGTTTGGGATTGACTGGAGTCTCCATCAATCTCACAAAGAATGTCATCATCTGCAACAGAAGAACAGATCTGATCATCTCAGAGGCTGCACCAGCTGAAAACTCCCAATACTGTCAAGCTTTTAACGGACAGGTAGAATCACAAACCATCTGAACTAGACCAGATGTCCTCTTCTTGGCAGGAACTTCTTGCTGCAGAGTCAGTTTGTGATCCCCCTAAACGGACAAACAGAATTACAGAATCATACGGCAAGGTGCCTCTCATTCACCCAACATTCCTGAGAAGAACAGAAAATACTGGAAACATTCCGCAGGTCAGTCATCATCTGTGTCACTCTTTGCAAGAGCTATCTAATTACTTCTGCTCCCCATCTCTTTCCCCCAGACCTGCAACACGTTCTTTTTGAAGCATTGACCAAATTCCCATTTGAAGGCTATCAGTGAATCTGTTTCCACCATCCTCTCAGACAGCAAATTCCTGATCATTACAACTCTCTGTGTAAACACATTTCCGTGCATCTAACCTGAGATATGCTGATTTTACTTTGTTAAATAAATTAGAAATGTTTTCCTTTCTCCGTCACTGGAGTTTCATTGTGCAGTGACCTGAACTGAGTAGACATGCCGACAGGTTTACAATGTTTTCCTGCTGAGGTTAGGCAGTTAATTGGGAAACAGTCCGGGATATGTCCCAGTGTGAGTGAGCCTCTGACTTGCACGGAATACAGAACAGGTTGCGATAACTAACCTGGAGAAGTTGGTGTGTTTGGGATTTCTTTAAGTCATTTAAGAATTTTACATATGATTACTTATATCAGAACAAGATAATGGAGCAAACACCTTTCCAAATCACTAAATGTCAGGAGTTTAAGGCAAAGGAATCTAAGCAGAGGATGGCATTGTTGTTTATTTTGTCTTCTTATTTTGCACACATGCAATTTATGCTAATTTAAATTTGTTTGTCCTTGTCTTCTAATGTCCAGTGCTGCTTCTGCAAAGAGCTGATTTTCATGGCATTTATACCCTGTGTATGTAAGCCCATGACAATAAACTTGAACTTGAACAAATGTTGCCCTAGAAGTCACTGGACAGTGACAAGGGGCAGAAACCTTGGTTGATTCCTACTCTCTCTAATCCAGGGGTCATTGGACGTTGACCATGGGCAGGAACCCTGGCCGATTCTACTCTCTCTAATCTAAGGTTTACTGGGCAGGGATCCAACATGGAAGATTGGGGGTCAAGCCTCAGTTCAGAAGCCTGAAAACCTGATGTAAACTGACACTCCAGTGCCACAGTATTGGAAATGCCACCTTCTGGATTAGACGTTAAATCATGATCCCACATGCCTTCTTTATTTGATGTTAAAGATCCCATGGTGTTAGTCAAAGAAGACCAGGGCTATTATCTTTGGGTCTTGGCAAATATTTACCCCTCAATCAACATCACTAGAAATAGATCATCAGCCTCATTCATGTTTGTGGGATCTCGCTGTGTGCTACTTACCTGCCATGTTTCCTGAGTGACAACACTTCAAAATTACTTACTTGCCTCCAGGCTGCTTTGGCACATGCTGGAAGTGTGACAGGCACAATAGAAAAGTAAGTTTGCTCTTGAAGATTAAACTGTAGCAGGCTGAATGGGAGGGATTCAGTCATTTGCAGTTTCCAACTTCAGGGTATAAAGCCATCCTTCAGATACTGGAATATTACTTCAGTGCAAAGGTGTAGCATTCTGCAAATTGGAGCAGAGATGAGCCAGTATCCAGTGAAACAGAGTGGGGATGGACTCCATGGGTTGGGTGTGGATAATTGGCAGCACAGTCGCAGGTCTGGATCCTCTGTATCTTGGGTACCCAATCATAGGAAAGCTAATCTGCCCCCAAGTAAGCAACAAAGAGGATCCCAGGTATCAGCAACTTCAGGACCCTTTACCTTGAAAGGGGGTAAGTTTGAGATAACCCAAATGATCATAGATTATAAATGAAGAATTTAGGAAAACATTTTTTCATTGTGTAATGCAGGTAAGACACTGAAGTACTGATTGGCTCAATTTTTTTGCATTTTGCTGGACTGATTTATTACTGAGCACCTTTTCTCCTAGTGCAGTAGATACTTCTGTCATCAGACCTTGATCTAGTCTTTGCCTGAGGTGTTAGCCAGTTTTGTTTGTTTGTTCACTAACTCACCTTCCATCCGCTGCTTTGTAATTGATCGATCCTTCTTACCATCGAAACCATACACGAGGGGCTTGCTTCCTGTAAAATTGAAGCCACCCACAGTTAGTACAGATGTACTAATCTGAGAAACCTGCTTCTGCAACAGTCCAGATCCAGAGTTCCAGCTGTGACAACTGGCTACCTGTTCCTGGGTTTCCAGGATTAGAATCAGGATTAAGCATTCAAACTAATGAAAGCAGGAAGTGCAGGAGAACAGTTGGCAGGTAGGTGAAAGGAAACTGGAGAGAAGGGATTGGGAGTGAGAGTGAAACCCAAACACTGACAGGATCAGCATTAGTTGTGTAGCTAAGCACAGCTCCAATGCCGTCTTCAAATTCACCGACAATACTACTGTTGTTGGACAAATCACAGATGGTGATGAGTCAGTTTACCAGAGTGAGATAGGACACCTGCTTGAGTGCTGCCGCAACACCAATCTCTCGCTCAGCGTCAGCAAAACTAAAGAGCTGATAGTTGACTCCAGGAAGGGGAAGGAGAAAGAACACGTACCAATTTACATTGGGGGATCGGCGGTTGAGAGAGTCAGCAGCTTTAAATTCCTGGGCATTAACATGTCAGATGACTTGTCCTGGGCCCTGCATATAGATGCAATCATAAGGAAAGCATGCCAGTGTCTTTATTTTCTTAGGAGGTTAAGGAGGTTCGGCTTGTCACCAAACACTCTAACAAACTTCTACAGATGTAACTGTCCTGACTGGTTGCATCATGGTCTGGTACGGCAATTTGAATGCGCAGGAATGCAAGAAGCTGCAGAGAGTAGTGGACTCTGCCCAATACATCACTCCCCACCATCGGTAGTATCCATAGGAGCCACTGCCTCAAGAAGGCAACATCCCATCATCAAAGATCATCCTACCATCCAGGCCATGCCATCTTCTCGCAGCTACCATCGAGCAGGAGGTACAGAAGCCTGAAATCCCACACCACCAGGTTCAAGAACAGCTACTTCCAACCCCTTCAGCCACTCAGTTCTTGGACCAACCGGCACAACCCTAATCACTACAGTCTAGCAACACTATGACCACTTTGCACTAAAATGGACTTTGTTTTTTTTTATCTAATTGTATTCTTTCTGGTAAAATTGTGTATAATTTATGTTTAATTGATGTTTTTTTGTGAATGCTGCTTATATGATGCTATATGCCTGTGATGCTGCTGCAAGTAAGTTTTTCATTGCACTTGTGCATTTGACAATAACCTCGACTTTGACCATCTGGAGGTTCAGGAGTCAAGGCCCAGCTGTCAACATCCTGTCACCAACATCTGGTCTACATGGCAGAGAGTAAGTGCACGGGGACTTTGGGAGAGTGGGTGGGGAGAATGAGGAGGTGAGGGGTGGGAATGATATACAGGGGGTGGCAGAGATGGAGAGAAGGAGTGGGGAAAAGAGGAACAGTGGGTTGGACAAAATGGTAGGAGAAGGGGCAGTGGTCGGTGACAGAGAGTGATGACCAGAGAGGGTGACAGAGACAGGAGGCTGAGCAGAGAGAGAGAGAGGATTGAGAGATGGGCTGAGGGAGCAGAGTGTCAGTGGTGACTGTGATTTACTGTCACCACTGTCAGGACTCCACACTAAATGTGCTAGTGCTCATATTCTGCTGATTTACTTTAATCATCTGGTCAAAGTTATGTAACTCATTTTTGATGCACGATTTATATTATTGTTATATATTATTTGCTTTTCAATTCATAACCAAATTTCTTAAACGTTAGTAAGCTCCTTCTGTACGAGATGAAAATGTGGTTGGCAGACATGGAACAATACAGAAAATGTTGGAAGCACTCAGCAGGTCAGGTAACATCTGTTGAGAGGGAAAGATCAATGTTTCAGGTCAAGGATCCTCACCAGACCTGGGAAACTGAGTCATAAACTGAAGAGATGGGGAGGAGTGAAGGGAACAGAGGGGATATCTGTGACAGGTTGCAGGCCAAAGTTGTCAAGGTAACAATTACTTTAGACACTGGCAGTTGGAGGCCAAAGAAACAAGAGGGGTGAACTGAAACTGAAATACCCAGCAATATCTGTAGTTAGATTAAAAAAAAAGATGTTTTTCTGAAATTGTTAGATGCAATATTGAGTCCCAAGGGTTGAGCTTGCATTGGGCATCGCCGCACCAATGAAGGAGGTCAGAGTGGGAGTGAGGCGGAGAATTAAAGTGACAGGAGATTGAAAGTTTAGAGTTGTCCTTGAGGTATTCTGCGAAGTGCCAGGATGCCATAGCATGAGAACTGAATGCAAGTCACTAGATTGGAAGTGGTGCAAGTGAATTGCTGCTTCACCTGGATGTAGTATCTGGGAACCTGAATGTTGGAGAGAAAAAGATAGAAGGGCAAGTGTTGCAGCTCCTGCGTTTCCCGAGAAGAGGAATGGTTGGTAGAGATGGAAGAACAAATCAGGGGGTTGTGGAAAGTAAGGTTCCTTTGCAATGCTGAGAGTGTGGAATCTGTGATGGTGGAATCCTATTGAAGGTGGAGGAAATTACAGATGTTGTCCTGTTGAATTTGGAGGCTGGTGGGGTGGGGGTGGGGAGGCGAGGTGAGGGCAGTAGGACATGCAGGAAATAAAGTTCAAGAGTCCTGTTAACTGTGGCAGAGGGGAAGGCACAGTTAAAGAAAAAGGAAGACACCTCAGAGGCATTGATGAGGAAAGTCTCATCTTCAGAACAGATAGAATGGAGACAGAGAAACCAGGAGAATGGAATGGAGCTCTTTCTGGAAGCAAAGTGAGAAGAGGTGTACTCAAGATAACTGTGTTAGTTGGTGGACATACAGTGGCATGCAAAAGTTTGGGCACCCCTGGTCAAAATTTCTGTTACTGTGAATAGCTAAGTGGGTAAAAGATGACCTGATTTCCAAAAGGCATAAAGTTAAAGATGACACATTTCTTTAATATTTTAAGCAAGATTACTTTTTTATTTCCATCTTTTACAGTTTCAAAATAACAAAAAAGGAAAAGGGCCCGAAGCAAAAGTTTGGGCACCCTGCATGGTCAGTACTTAGTAACACCCCTTTTGGCAAGTATCACAGCTTGTAAATGCTTTCTGTAGACAGCGAAGAGTCTTTCAATTCTTCTTTGGGGGGTTTTCACCCATTCTTCCTTGCAAAAGGCTTCTAGTTCTGTGAGATTCTTGGGCCGTCTTGCATGCACTGCTCTTTTGAGGTCTATCCACAGATTTTCGATGATGTTTAGGTCGGGGGACTGTGAGGGCCATGGCAAAACCTTCAGCTTGTGCCTCTTGAGGTAGTCCATTGTGGATTTTGAGGTGTATTTAAGATTGTTATCCTGTTGTAGAAGCCATCCTCTTTTCATCTTCAGCTTTTTTTTCACAGACGGTGTGATGTTTTCTCCCAGCATTTGTTGGTATTTAATTGAATTCATTCTTCTCTCTGCCAGTGAAATGTTCCCCGCGCCACTGGCTGCAACACAAGCCCAAAGCATGATCGATCTACCCCCGTGCTTAACAGTTGGAGAGGTGTTCTCCAAACATACCTTTGCTCATTGCAGCCAAGAAGTTCTATTTTAACTTCATCAGTCCACAGGACTTGTTTCCAAAATTGTTTCCAAAATGCATCAGGCTTGTTTAGATGTTCCTTTGAAAACTTCTGACATTGAATTTTGTGGTGAGGACACAGGAAAGTTTGGAGAAAAAAGGGTGCAGAATTTCATGAAAAGAACACCTCTCCAACTGTTAAGCACGAGGGTGGATCGATCATGCTTTGGGCTTGTGTTGCAGCCAGTGGCACGGGGAACATTTCACTGGTAGAGGGAAGAATTAATTCAATTAAATACCAGCAAATTCTGGAAGCAAACATCACACCGTCTGCATAAAAGCTGAAGATGAAAAGAGGATGGCTTCTACAACAGGATAACAATCCTAAACACACCTCAAAATCCACAAGCTGAAGGTTTTGCCATGGCCCTCACAGTCCCCCGACCTAAACATCATCGAAAATCTGTGGATAGACCTCAAAAGAGCAGTGCATGCAAGACGGCCCAAGAGTCTCACAGAACTAGAAGCCTTTTGCAAGGAAAAATGGGCGAAAATCCCACAAACAAGAATTGAAAGACTCTTAGCTGGCTACAGAAAGCGTTTACAAGCTGTCATACTTGCCAAAGGGGGTGTTACTAAGTACTGACCATGCAGGGTGCCCAAACTTTTGCTTCGGGCCCTTTTCCTTTTTTGTTATTTTGAAACTGTAAAAGATGGAAATAAAAGGTAATCTTGCTTAAAATATTAGAGAAATATGTCATCTTTAACTTTATGCCTTTTGGAAATCAGGTCATCTTTTACTCACTTAGCTATTCACAGCAACAGAAATTTTGACCAGGGGTGCCCAAACTTTTGCATGCCACTGTATATGGATATTAGCCACTAGTCTAAGCCCCAACAGAGAGAGAGAGATGTCAAGAAGGGGAAGAGTCAGATGTGGACCCTGTGAAAGTTGAGAACAGGGAATAAATTGGCAGCATGGGTAATGATTTTTTTGACCTGTGTACAAGCGCAGGAAGCAGCACTGATACTGTTATCAATGTAATGGAAAAATTGCTGAGGGAGGGGGCCTGAAGAGGACTGAAACAAGGACCGCTTCACATATCCAACACAGGTATGGGCTTGGCTCAGACCCGTGTAGGTTTCCAGGCTCCACCTTTGGCTTGGAGAAAATGAGTGGAGTTGAAGGAGAAGTTGTTTAAGGATGAATTCAGCCAGGCAAATGAGGGTGGTGGTGGAAGGGAACAGGTTGGGTTCTATCCGAGGAACAAGCCAAAGACCCCCAGACCAGAAGCAGTGAAAGGTATCAGAGTTGTCATGAACGTAAGGGACTAGGCAAGGGAAAAAGAATAGAATCAAGGTATGAAGACATAAGTTCTGTAGGCAAGAAGAAAATGACACAAGAAGCACAGAGACCACCCAACATTTCCATACCTTTGCTCCACAAGAGTGACTAACCTTTTGGATGAGAGGAGCAGCCTGGAAAGCTGCCACTGGGACCTTGAACAGAGTCCAGCAGGGAGAGTCGTACTATCTCACCATCAGGAGCCATGAGAAGGCTACCCACCGAGATATCTTTGTGAACCTCTAGAGAAAGAAAGAGGAGACTGATCACAATCAACACACCTTAACAGCTTTAAATAACCAGTAAAAAGGACAGTGTGACATCGGGGATTAGAGACACATCAAGACCAAAATGACATTGGGGACACCATAGCCATTTTTAACATCAGAACAATTCCATATGACTGGACGGTTTCAGTAATACACAGTGTTAGGAGGGACATTAGTAGAAGCTGCTAAGAGGCATTGATAAGTTAAATGAGTGGGCAAAATGGTAACAATTGTAATTTACCCAGATGTCAAGCTCTTGGAACCTACAAAAGATTTTCTTGGGCAGAAGAGGCAAGGAACCAATTCTGAGCAGAGAGACTTGGAATATAGAAAAAAAAGTTAAAACACCAATGGATTTTTTTTCTTTTACTGCAAAAGGATTGAAATACAAATCAGGGGAAGTAAGATTAAATTTCCAAAGCTCTGGTTATGAGGAGGTGTAGGATTAATAAACTATAACTGTATTGATATCTTAAGACGGATGAGAATTATGGCTGCTCGAAATACTGATTTAAAAAGTGTCCTTCAGGCCAGAACAGCCACACCACTGCTTATCTGGGCTGGGTGCTGTGTGGTAATTGCTGTGTCTGGAACTTAATTGGATTCCCATTATGCTTGACTATGGAGATGATGGTCAATCTTAACGGGAAATGGGAAGGCTGTCTCAAACAATGAAGGTGATACCTGCCTTTGTCTCACCCGATTGCAAAATGATTAGCTGAACCTGTGGTGTGAGGCTGCTCTTTGTCCATCTGCAGTAGCCCTTTGTTCATTTCCTGCTCAACCAAGAACTCCGGCACCTGACTCATTAAAGTGTGCGTGACAATACCTGTATAAATCTCTGTCTACCCCTTTGTACTGAGAGAACTCGGGAAGCGACTCTTAGTGAGTGCTGAAGAGAATTCTCCTAGCGGTGCACTGCTAATAAAGGTATTTGTTCGAATCGACCTCGTGGCACTGTGTTATTTACAGCGGACGGATAGGGAAATTGATTTCAGGACGACAGTTAGACCCTGTTCTTTAGTTCTGTACAACATAGCTAAGGAACGATATATTGGTCTTGTAGAACATGCACTCAAGATTCAACTGGATAATTTTTGGACTTGGAAGGTTAAGTTATGAGGTCAGATTGCACAGATAGAAAAGATTAAAGGATGTTGATGATGATTAAAGGGGGAGAATAGAACAAGAAGATGTAACGATGAAATTATGACAAATCCAATCAGGGCAGGTGCCTGAAAACATTCCTTCACACAAAGGGCAGTGGGAATCTGAAACACTGTTAAAACTACTGCTGAGGCTGCAAGTCATTAGAAAATGTTAAAACTGAGATGGATAAAGTTTTGTTGGCCAAGGGCATTGAACTGTGTTGAAGGCAGATAGATGAACAGGTAAACGGTTGGAATAGTATGAAGGGCTGCACACTCTCCTGTTCCAGTGCTTCTTCCCTTTATGTACTGGAGTCCAGGCTTACCCCTCAGTTTCTCCGGCACAGTGCCTCGAACAATTCCCAGAGCTGAAGTCTTAGTTCTACGGGCTTTGCGTCTAAAGCACGCCATGCTGCTTTGCTTTCCTGGACCCTTTGTACCTTGAATTGGAGGCAGCAACTGGAGGACTGGTCCTCCTTTCAGGCTCTGAACAACACTCTCTACGTGGGAGAAGAGGGAGGATATGAAAATCAGCCTTTACAGTGCAATCAAAAACCAGTCCATAAATTATCGCACGTTTAAAGTGTCAAGGGATAGGTTTGAAACCTGTCCATCTTGTTCATTTGCCACACCTTACAATTTTAACCTGAACTTCCAAGCTACTGAGGACAGCATTCACCTGTGATACCCTCTAAATAGGAAGGTTGCTCCTCAGTGAAATTCAGGGACTGGTTACTAGTTTAATATTGTGCCTGAACCAGGGTAAGCCAAAATATTCAGAGGCTAAAGAACCCCAAAGTGACAGATGCAAGTTTATCATCAAGCTCCACACTGGGGAAGGGTCTCCACACAGAGCTCCACACTGGGGCAGGCAGAGGCTCCTCACAGAGCTCCATACTGGGGCAGAGAGAGGCTCCTCACAGAGCTCCATACTGGGGCAGAGAAGCTCCTCACAGAGCTCCACACTGGCACAGGAGAAAGCTCCTCACAGAGCTCCACACTGGGGCAGGCAGAGGCTCCTCGCAGAGTTCCACATTGGCACAGGGGAAGGCTCCTCACAGAGCTCCACACTGGGGCAGGCAGAGGCTCCTCACAGAGCTCCACACTTGGTAATGAATCGGTGTCTCACCTTCCAACAGAATGTCATCTTCTTCCAACTTTTTCTCCACAAAACCAACTGTCCTTTCCTCGGTCTTGCTTGGGGCAGATATCTGTGGTAAAAATCCATTCTCTTGCCCATCCAGGCCAGACCTCATCTCTGTGCCGATGAGACACTTCACACTGAGCTGATCCGCCTCATCCACTCCTTCCACTTTGGGAAGTTCTACGCTAATAGGACATTGCAGCTTTTCTTTGTGTTCTTAAAGGCAATATGACATAAAGAGAAACACACTGAAACTAGAGTGCAAAGGAGACCATTCAGCTTGTCGCACCTCTGTCAGTACTACCTGGAGATCCTCTCTCCCTGTTCTTTCCTAATAACCACTTGTGTTCTTCTAGGAGAGGTTGAGTTGATGATGCAGTGATCGAATTGCCGTGGGGTTAGAGTTGATGTTGGGGTGATGAGTGGGGCAGAGAGCTAGAGGGAGCAAAAGTTAAGATGGGACTGAAAGGTAAAAAATACTCCAGGGGATTGATGGGGCAGGAGGTTGAGGTGAGGCAAGGATTGGGATGGGGAATGGGAAAAGGGTTTGGGATGGGACAGGAGATTTGATGTGTGGGTTGTTGATGGACTGGAGGATGGGATGGGTGGCAGTCAAAATGGGACCTTTGAAATGAGGCAGAGGCTATTGTGGTGGGGGGGGTGGTTTGATGGCAGTGATTGGGATTTGGACTGGTTTGGAATGGGGCAGAGGTTTCAATGGAGGAGGTTGGGGTGGAGGCGATGGTAGGGTTTGAGCTAGGGAGTAGATTGAAATAGGGTGAGGGGCTTGGATGGGTAGTGGTTGAAATGGGAAGGTTAAGATGGGCCAGGTGAGGTAGGGTGAAGTTGAGAAAGAGGAATTTTTTCATTCAGAGAGTGGTAGGGATTTGAAACGTAACTGCCTGAAAGGGTGGTAGAGGCTGAAGTACTCATTGCATCAGTGCTTTATGTTTACCAGAAGTGATGAACTGCAGGATTACCAACCCATGGAGGTGAGCACGGGTTGGGGTTTTGGATGGACAGGGGTTGAGGCCAGTGGCTGGGATGCCACTAATATGGTTGCTGTCTCCCACATTCTGGATACATCACTTGCTCCTCTACCTGTTACCTCATCATGGACATCTTCTTCATTCTGATTTTGATGGTCGCCATCCGTCAGTGGGGGCAGAACCAATTGCTGCTCGAATTGTGCTGCTTCTGGTTTTGCCCTGCCCCCTCGCCAGCCAGCATGTCGAGCTGCTGCTACAGGACGTCTCCTCGGTACTGGCAGTTTCGGCAACTCTAGCTGGAACACATCAAAAAACACTTATTGGTCAAAGTACCAGGCACAGGAAGGGAAGCAAATCCATGCACATAATCTGTGAACAGACCAACACACGCACCACAAAAGGACTACACACGCACCGCAACAGGACTACACCCATGAACAAGACAACTTACCCAGTCCACATGCCAACACATGCAATCAACAGGACTACACAGATACCATAACAAAACAACACACATGGATAATAGGCTAATATACCAATGCATGTAATTTAACACACACACTCAATCAGCACACTCTTCAATAGACTAACGTATATATTCCATCAACGCACCCTACCAACAGGCCAACAAATTTACTGCTTCAACTGACATATCCCCCCAACGCACTCCATCAAGAGACCAACATTTGCAGTCCATCTGCTAGTCAATGTACACAGCCAATTAACTGGCCAATGCATGCATTCCTTCAACAGCCCATCACATGAACTTTTTAGTGGCCATCACATGAATTCACTTCTAAGGCCAACACATGCACTCTCTCTTCAGGTCTTTTGATAGAGTGTTTTGATAGGCTGTTGAAGCTTATGTTGGCCTGTTTTTGGAGTGTACATCTTGGCTAGTTAATGGAGTGCTGGAACTTGTTTAATGAAGGAGTCCGTGAGTTGGCCAGGTGTATACCTTCTCCTGTGGATGCAGTGCAAATATTGGCCTGTTAATAGAGTGCACTGATAGAGCACAAACACAACTCCTGTCCTCCTTCGATGGGCCAATTCCCACTTTCCTTCGACAGGAGAAGGTATGCAGCTGGCTAACTCACTGACTCCTTCATTAAACAAGTTCCATCCCTCCATTAACTGGTCAAAATGCACGCTCTAGCAACAGGCCAACATTAGCTTCAACAATCCATCAAAACAGTCTATCAACAGGCCTATGCTAATGCTCCATCCACAGGCCAAAGTACACATCTGATCAACAGATCAACTCACAGTTTCTTACAATAGGACAACTCTCACTCTTGCAGTAAGCCAACTCAAACACTCTATTAACAGGGCAACACACTCCTTCATCAGGTTACATTAACACATTTTATCAACAGATCAGCACACTCACACCTACACATGCCCCATCCACAGGTCTACACATGCACTCTGTCAATGTACTTCTTCAACACATACACTCCATTAACTGAACAACACATGCTGTCCTTCAACAAGCTTGACGCACACATTTCATTAACTGGCCTACACTCATCCTCTGTCAACAGATGAAATTAATACAGATGGGCGGAGTGACAATATATAACTTGAACACCAAGTGTGTAGCACATAGCAAGAGGGGTTTAAAACATGTTGCTGTGAGCAGAACTGAAGGATTCACACCTATCTATCCTGTACATCTCATGTGTCTCAGTATCTTGTCCTTCATATTTACAGCAAATAGAGAGTTAGACAGACCCACTTGTTTCTGCCTGATTCTGTAAAGTCTGTGTTTGTCCAAGTGTCAACTATAGTGCAAGTGGTGAAAAGCAACTTCTATCTGGTAATATAATGCTTCATGTTCACCTCAGTGTTAAAGGGAAGGATTCACTCCCAGTCTGGTGTTGTACAGACTGATGTCTCAGTATTTCACTAACTTCCAGTCCTGCAACAAGGCTTCAACTCACTACTGAGAATCAGAGCTTAGATTGATCCCTGAGAAAAGCTAACACTCAGTCACATACTTCTGCATGGACCAGCTGTTGTGAGACAAGGATGAATTTATCTTGTGTCTCTTGATCAATCCAGAATTACTAAAGACCTGGAACATTGTGAATGGATCACAAGAAATTCATAGTTGATCCGAAAGACATCCTACCTCTCTGTTATTTCCTTCTTCAATGGGCCACACTCCTGCTTCAGTCTCTGATGAGATGGGTGGAAGCTGCAATCGTCCACCCTTAAAATCAACAGGTTCCAATGGTTGTCTTGAGCTATACTGATGACTGGGTCTGCTTTTCACTAGGACAAGAGGGGAAGTAATTTCAAATATCAGAGGAGATATCAGGTCACTGTAGAAATGGGAGCTCAGGACATTGGACACAGGACAGGACACTGCAGATGTGAGAGGAGAGGTGACTGAAAATGTAAAAGCAGAGGTTATTGTACACATGAGAGGGCAGGCCTTTGTAGATGTGACAAGGCAACAATGAACAGTCAAACTCATGAAAAGTAGAGGTCCACGGTCACCCCTGGAGATGGCTACTCAACATTCACCCTGCTTTCCATCTTGCGACTACTGGTAACTTCAGATTTACTAAAGGTTAAATGATGGGATGGGACGCCACAGCAAGACAATGGTAAACACCCCCAGGAGAGGAGGTTACTCTGGACATTTACCCATTCCACACTGTGTGCCTCAGTCTTCCACTGTGTACATTTCCCCTTGCAGTATATATGAGGCTCAGTGCATCTTAACGTATTGAGTGTACCTCATGGTATGACTTTCAATGCACTGTCATACCTGCCATTACTGTTAGTTGGGAATTGACTGACTTCAGTGAGATGCTTTGTTGATGTTCCATGCCGTCATTTGCCACATTATTTAGCAGCTAAAGAGCCCACAGCCACTGTTGCTGCTTGGAATAGCAGGACAGTCAGAAAGAGTGAAGTTAGTTGAGAACAATGTTCCCTGGGTAGAGCAGCGAGGATACACTACAAATGGGAGGGTAGGTCACAGGAGTGCAAAAGGTGGGAAGGCTGCAATTCACCCGAGTGTAAAAGGCGGGAGGCCTTGGCAGAGAGGCACCTGGTCTCAGAATGCCCAATCAAGATGGCCCCATCTAATAATTCAAGTCAAGTCGAGTTTATTGTCATATGCACAAATATGGTGAGGTACAGGTACAATGAAAAACTTGCTTGCATCACAGGCACATAGGTTCAGACAACACATAGAACATAAGTTTTAGATAAATCATGCAAGACAGAGAAGGAACCAAGAAAGAACACAGGATAGGGCTTAATGCACAGAGGTACAAGTCCTAGGAGTAACTAACTGCCAGCAAAGATAAGAGTCCAATCTGCCTTGGGTGCAAGGGGGCATGGGTATGGATATGAGTATGGCTGGAATACCATACCTCTAGTAGAATCAGATATCAGGGAAATGGGGACAAGGATATTGAATGCCATTTATTGAACAACTGAACAAGGTGAAATAGATAGTACATTTAAGATTGTCTTATTGATTGAGAAGGCAATGATACGTGGACTGATATGCACATGCATTAAAACTGTATCATCAGTCTGTCAAAATTCAGGATGAGTATTAGATGTATCTGGTCCAACTTCCTTTAAGGCTGAGCAAAATGTGTTGGATACAATGCAGCTGGACTTGCCGAGCTGTGTGGAAGGTGAACTATTGGGTTGTCAGTGGAGAATGGGTCCAGCTCTCTATCATAGCCATAGGTCAGGAACATCCACCCGTGATCATGGGCTCAGATTCAATAATGGATCTCAATACAATGTATAATTGCAGATACTGCAGGAGCTGACAAGTCTTATTAACATATGATAAGTTTAACATTTGACATTTAGGTAAATGTGTAATACAACATAGTTGCACATGGTTATTGATGCAATTATTTTAAGGTAACAGTTATAGTACAAGATGCAAGGTCAGAAATATATGGTATATTTGGAGAAGTGATCCTCTTGAACTGCTAGAGCTTTGAGTGGATACTACTGAGTAGTTACGACTTATGAATGAAGAGTTTTGGAATGAAACTCGTTAAGTGTATGTTTGATTAGATTTATCAGTATATATATGTATCTCTGCACATAATTTATTATATAGTTTCATAACTACAAATAGTTAACTGATGGTATAATTTTCGCACTTAAATAGTTGACAGCTTGTGTGGCTTCTTTTATTAACGGGTAGCAGTGTAGTGAATGAGGGTTAGTGTACTTTAAAGAACTGAATATTACCAAGTGGTAATACTTTTGATATATTATTGCACCAGCCACTGCTGTTATAACAGAGATGGAAAAGGACCTTCTTTGGTAACTCTGTCTTTGTTCTCTGCTTTATTAAACAGCAACCACAAAGAGCTACAAACACTCCATTTGTAGTCCAATTATTCATTTGTGTACCTCAGTCACAGTCCATAGCGGATGCCATCTCCCTGGCCCTACACTCATCTCTGGAACATCTGGATAACAAAGAAACCTATGTCAGACTCCTAGTTATTGTCTCAAGCTTCACCTTCAACACCATCATTCCAAACAAATTCATCTCCAAGTTCCTAGATCTAGGACTCTGCACCCCCCTCTGCAACTGCATCCTTGACTTCCTGATCAACAGACCGTAATCAGATGGGTAACAACACCTACTCCATGATTATTCTCAACACTGGTTCATGCAAGGCTGCTTCCTCAGCCCTTTACTATACTCCCTATACACTCATGATTGTGTGGCCAAATTCAGCTCTAACTCCATTTATACTTTTGCAGATGATACCACCATAATGGGTTGGATCTCAAACAATGCTGAGAAGGAGAACAACCTTTCTCTCAATGTCAGCAAAACGAAGGAGATAATCATTGATTTCAGGAAGCAGGGCAGAGTACACGCCACTATCTATATCAATGGTGCTGAGGTGGAGCTGATTGAGAGCTTCAACATCCGAGGGGTAAATATACCAACACTTTGTCCTGGTCCAGCCATGCAGATACTGTAGCTAAGAAAGCACACCAACGCCTCTACTTCTCAGAGGGTCAAGGGAATTTGACATTTCCCCGATGACTCTTATCAATTTTTACAGATGCACCATAGAAAACATCATATATGGATGCATCACAGCTTTGTACAGCGACTGCTCTACCCAATACTGCAAGAAACTGCAGAGCATTGTGGACCCAGCCCAGTCCATCACACAAACCTGCCTTCCCTCCATTGACTCCATCTACACTTCCCGCTGCCTCAGGAAAGTAATTTACATAATCAAGGACCCCTTCCACCCCAGTCATTCTCTCTTCTCCCCTCTCCCATCAGGCAGAAGATATAACAGCTTGAAAGCACGTACCACCAGATTCAAGGACAGCTTCTATCCCACTGTTATCAGAATCTTGAATGGACCTCTCATACTTTAAAAGAACTCTTGATCTCCCAATCTACCTCATTGTGGCCTGTGCACTTTATTTGTCTACCTGCACTGCACTCTCTGCAGCTACAACTTTTATATTCTGCATGCTGTTTTTTTTTTCCCACTGACTCATTGTAATTACGTACAGGATGATCTGTCTGAATGGTATGCAAATCAAAAGCTTTTCACTGTACCTTGCTACATGTAACAATAATGAACCAATACCAGTACCACATAGTTCAGTGGCTCCTACCCTGGGTACCTCAGTTCCTTTGCCCTGTCCCTGTCAATGAACAGATCACCAGTATTGTAATAATTTCCCAGACACAGAAACCTTTTTAATGACACTTACCACATAAGCCTCTTCTCGACCCAGCCATTGACCCCCCATAATAAGTCACATTGGATTTCTGACTGAAGAGTTGAGAGGAATCGATCACTGGCCGACCCAGAGTGCTGCACCTCTGCCCATGACCCTTCCCTCTGGCTGTCTGGTCTTTGATCAGGGAGCTACGTGGAGGCTACGGGAGAAGAGATCAGATTGAGGATCAAAGGTCATCACAGAAACATAGTGAGCTGGAGCGGGAGTGGGCAATGGGAATGTGCTGGATTGTCAGGATCACTAGGAATGATTGGACCTAGTAGGAATGGAATACAAACAATTGGAAAGAGTCAGATCTCTCATGTTCTTTGCCTGGTTCAGGTTTCCTTCCTCGCCTTTAAGAGTCATAGAGTCATATAGCATGGAAACAGGCCAGCAGGTTTACACCTACCACCAAGCACCCATTTACACTATTCCCATTTTATTCTCCCCACATTCCCATCAACTCCTTCCAGATTCTACTACTCACCTATGCACAAAGGGCAACTTACAGTGGCCGATTAACCTTCCATCATGCTGCACGTCTCTCTGGGGGTGGGGGGGGGGGGAAGAGGGAGGGAGGGAACTGGAGCACCAGGGGGAAACCCATGCAGTCACACGGAGAACATATAAAGTCTATACTTACCACCAGGTCGCCGGAGCTGTGAGGCAGCAGCTCTACCAGCTCTGCCATCGTGCCTCCTAACTATGCTACTTGGTGATAATCTGTCATTAGGATTACTGATGTCACAGGGACATTCAAGGAACAGGCCTGAGCTGAAAACAAATGGAAGGACGGAAGGATTTAAATGGAGGGACCAGAGGGGAAGCACAAAAATTGCATGTGGGACCAGTTGATGAGTACAAAAGAGAAACAAACAGAGCAAAGGATATTAGTTGTACGAGTGAGGCAGCAGAAGGATATGAGAGGGACAATAAGATGCAAAATGGATGGAAGAAGTTCAACAGAGGAGATAACCTCTGCAAACATCTATCAGATATCTTGGGTGCTTTTTACCTGTTCAGGTTCTTCTTTATCCAGTTCCCGATCACTGGGTGGCAGAGCAATCAGAAGATAAACACCAGACTCTTGCAATGCCGCACACTCCACTTCACTCTCCCTCTTCAACTGCCTCTCACCCTCTCCTGACCTGCAGCTGTCAGGCTGTAATCCTCCTTCCTCAACATGGGAGATGGGGCAAGATTCACCTTAGTGAGGAAATAAAACACTTAGTTTTGTTTGAAATTTGGAGTTCTTTTTAAATTTCCCATGGATTCCAAAAGCATGTGCAGGACATCCCTTGGAGTGATGCATCCACATCTGCAGTTAAACTTTGGGCAATGTGATTAAAGACACAGACTAACTCGAGCATGGCGATGAAGTTTCATTACCTGCATCAAGACCATGCTCTTCCCCATTCTCCTCCTCCTCCTCCTCTTCCAAATCTGGCCAGTTCTGGTAGTGGGGAGAAAAGGGAAGGCAGGGAAGGACTTGATATGGTCTGGGCACCTCAGAAAGGTCACATTTAGTCTGATGGAGAAGGAGTGAGTTCAGGGAAATTCCTCTCAGTAAGCTCAGGTCACGGATACAACCTGTGGAGATAAAAGAAATTTCTATTGAAGTTAGAGCTATAAAACAGAAAATAACAGGTCATGTTCAGTGCATATTAACCAATTCAACACCCCTTCATTACACACAGAGACAGCATACCCCATCCAGCTCCACACCATTGCACTGTACTCAATCCAATTCCCCATTACACACAGCCACACTATACCCTGTCCATCCTTAAACATAGAGACACTGAACCACACCAACTTAACACTATAGCACAAATGGCCATAATATCAAATCTAAGTACTTGTCTTTAAGCACAGAGTCACTCTACCCCTTCCAATTCCCCATCAATATAAACAGGGACATTGTAATACATCCAAATTCCCACACTTAAAGATACACGGTACTCAGTCCATCTGTCCTCCATTACAAACAAGGACATTGTAGCCCACTTAGCTCCCTACAATTATACACAAAGGAAATGCACCTCATCCAATTCTCAGCCATCTCACACTGAGACACTGTACCCCATCCAAATCCTTCCCATTACACACACACACACAGACACTATGTTCCAATCAACTCTGCAACCTGAAATACCCCATCTGACTCCCCACCATTACATAAAGAAACCAGATAACCTATCTATCTCCCATCATTATGCACACAGACGCTGTAACCTAAATAAGTCTCCATCCTGAAAACAGAGACAATGAACTAAGGAGGTTTGTCATATATATAAATGATTTGGATGAAAATGTGGTCTGGTAGGTGAGTAAGCTTGCAGATGACACAAAGATTGGTGGTGTTATGGATTGCTTAGAAGATTGCCAAAGGATACAGCAGGATATAGATCAGTTGCAGATATGGGCAGAGAAGTGGCAGATGGAGCTTAATCCAGGAAAGTGTGAGGTGCTGCACTTTGGGAGATCCAACATAAAGGGAGCACATAGTTAATGGCAGGATCTTTAACAACTTTGATGAACAGAGGGATCTTGGGGTCCAAGTCCATAGCTCCCTGAAAGTGGCCACACAGGTTGATAGAGTGGTAAAGAAGGCGTATGGCATGGTTGCCTTCATTAGTCAAGGCATTGTTCAAGAGCCAGGACGTCATGTTACAGCTTTCTAAAACTCTGGTTAGGCCACATTTAGAGTATTGCATTCAATTCTGGTCGCCTCATTATAGGAAGGGAGTGGAGGCTTTGGAGAGGATGCAGAGGAGGTTTACTAGGGTGCTGCCTCGTTTGGAGGACATGTGCCATGAGGAGAGGTTGGACAAGCTGTTTTCTCTAGAGCGGCAGAGGCTCAGGGGAGATTTGATAGAAGTTTATAAAATTATGCGAGGCATAGATAGACAGCTATCTTTTTCCCTGGAATGAAATGTCTAGTACTAGAGGGCGTGTATTTAAGGTGAGAGGGGGAAGTACAAAGGAGATGTGCAAGGCAAGTTTTTATTGTACATACAGAGTGGTGGAGGACCAGGGGTGGTGATAGGGGCTGATAGCATTGGAGCGGTTAAGAGACACTTAGAAAGGCACATGAATGTGCAGAGAAGGGAGGGATATGGGTCAATGTGCAGGGATTAGATTAATTAGGAGTCTTTGGTTAATTAGTTTGGGTCTGTCCTGTGCTGTACAGTTCTATTTCTATGAACCCCAACCAACTTTCCACCATCATATACAGAGATCCTGTATCCCACCACCTCCCCACCATAGCACACAGAATCTCTGTACCCCATCCAAATCTCATCCTTTCATCCACTTGTCCTCTGTCATTTTCCTATTGTTTTTCAAGTTTTTATCTCCCTTATCAGCTTGTGATGTCTGTGGAAATACTGCACTCTGTAATTTTTTTGCTGCATTGAACGGTTGACAAGGATCACTGGCCTCATGCTCTTTAAACTATAATGGAATTTCCTCACATTTCTGCCCCTGCTGTGGGAGTTGGCAGTGAGGATTAAAGAACTGTTAGCATTTGTCCCCAGCAGGAACAACAATGATTCATTAGATGGATCATGTTTTGCACTATTTGTGGTCAGGTTACACACCAATGGGATCAGCAGCCCTTAAATGCTAACTGGAGTGCATCCTGACAGCCCACAAAATGTCCTCAGCAACATCTGCTGCCTGAACTTCACTGAGAGGAGAGAAATCCTCATCAGGAAGAGATCTACCCAAGACTGTGAGAAGGATTCAGAACCACCTCTCGGGGGTAATTGCCCTGACTTTGGTCCACTACACAGAGTGGTTGACCTCCTTTGCTGGTGCTCTGATTCCACAAGTACAGAGTGGACCTGACTAACCTGAGCCTTGCAGCCGGTGCAGGAGGCTAGGGTCGCAGGTCTCAGTCAAGCAGGTGAGGTACCTCTTCGCTGAGTAACCAGGACGGATTTTGCGGTTCCCTGGGCGATTCTTGTGCCCAATGAGGAAGTGTAGATAAGGTTCTATTTGGTTTCGACTTGAACCATTCTGGGAGGAGAAAAAAAATTCCTTTAACCAAACTGTTCACAGAGGGGAGAGTTGGGTGTTTGTTAGTGGAGGGTGTTGGGTGTGCGATCTTTGGGTCACATTAAAAAAAAAGTTCCACATATTATGAAAAATCAAAGTATCAAGGGGCCCAAACTGCTCATCCCTTTCTAATAATCAACTCTACCTCCTCAAGTTCACAACATATCTCGCAGTTCCACCGATCCACCTCACCATTTCTCTTCATCCTACCTGGGTGCAGGGTAAGGTACAACAAGAGCTTTGGGTTGGAAGGTGAAGAAGCTCATAGGGGGAGGGTGGGGAGCAGCATTGGATGGGAAGGTGGAGAAGAGCAGAGGAGATTGGTGGTAAGGTCAGCATTCATATCCTTTAAAGTACTTTCCCAATCCAACGTAGCCAACTCACATTTCACACCTTCATTGTTCGCTTTTAGATTTAAGATCATGTTTTGGCATCTAACTGCCTTTCAATATTAATTTAAAACTAGATTTAATTATGATCATTCTTCCCTAAAAGGTCCCTTAACCACCAGATGATGAATTAATCCTTTCCCATTCCACCATATTAGATCTAAAATCCCCTGTTTCCAAGTTGGTTCCTCACACATTCATCTGGAAAACCATTTTGTACACACTCCATGAATTTCTCCTTCATACTTCTGGTTGATTTGGTTGCCTTGGCCTCTACGTAGATTAAAGTCCCTCATAATTACTGCATACCCTCATTACATAAGTTTCTAATTTTCTGATTTTTCCCACGCCATATGAATGGACCTACGGACAGCTCTAATATCCCTTAGTTTGACCTGTTTCTGCTTCTTAATTTTTCTGAACTAAGATCTTTTCCCTTTACTTCCTTTATATCAGGGCTACCCCTCTTGCTTTTGCATTTAGCCAATCTGTTCTAAAAGTATCCTGGAATATTCAACTCCCAACCTTGCATCCACAATGGTGAGTGGATCATACCCAATTGTCTTTTTTACCTTTAGCTCCTCTATCTTGTTACAAAAGTTGCTTGCATTCAGATGAGCCAGCGATTTTGTCTTATTTACAATGTTTCCCTACTCTTAGTCTAATAGGAAATATGCTGTCATGTTGGTATGTTCTGTTCCCTTCCTGACAGACTGTGGTTATCATGTCCCATTTTGTCACCCTACACTATTGGTCTGACATAGAGTCAGAGAGCACCGAAACAGGCCCTTCAGCCCAACTCGTCCATGCTGACCAAGGTGCCCATCTCAGCTAGACCCATTTGCCCATGTTTGACCCATATCCCTCTAAACCTTTCCAATCCATGTACCTGTCCAACTGTCTTTTAAAAGTTGTTATTGTAACTGCCTCAACCACTCCCTCTGGCAGCTCATTCCACATAGATACCACCCTTTGTGTGAAAAATTTTCCCCTCTGGTTCTTACTAAATCTTTCCCCTCTCACCTTAAACCTATGCAGTCCAGTTCTTGATTCCCTAATCATGGGAAAAAGACTGTGCACATTCACCCTATCTATGCCTCTCAAGATTTTATACACCTCTATAAGATCAGCCCTCAGACTCCTACTGTCCAAGAAAAAAGACTTAGCCTGCCCAACCTCTCTCTATAATTTAGTCCCTCAAGGCCTGGCAACATCCTTGTAAACCTCTTCTGCACTCTTTCCAGCTTAATGGCTTCTTTCCAACAGCAGGGTGTCCAAAACTGAACACAATACTCCAAGTGCAGCCTCATCAATGTCTTCCACAACTGCAACATAACTTCCCAACTCATATATTCAAGGCCCTGACTGATGTAGGCCAGTGAGCCAAAAGCCGCCTTCTCCACCCTGTCTACCTGTGATGCCACTTTCAGGGAACTATGTACTTGTACTCCTAGGTCCCTCTGTTCTACAACACTCCCCAGGGCCCTACCATTCACTGTGAAAGTCCTACCCTGATTTGACTTCCCAAAAGGCAACACCTTGCACTTATCTGAATTAAACTCCATTTGCCATTTCGGCACACTTACTCAGCTGATCTCACTATTTAGCTTACCTATAGTCCTGGTTATTCAATTCACTAGGACACTAGTCTCAATCTCATTCAATGAAATCCTACCCTATGGAATAGCTCCCTCTATCCCAGATAAAAACAGAAAACACTGGAAATACTCAGTAGGTCAGATAACATCTGTGAAGGGAGAAGCAGAGTTAATGTTTCATATCAATGATGTTTCATTAACATTTTATGCTTTTATTTCAGGTTTCCAGCATAGTTTTACTTTTCCTCCCTCTGCCTTGTACTTGTGCCAAAGATGGTTCCAGAACCAACTAGATCTGTCTAATCAATTACCCAACATCCAGATCTGAATGATCTCGTGCTTAAGCCTGTCTCAATCTGTCTGTTCCACTGCTTAACCACCCTTGATTTGCCTGATTCTCTGTCCAATCCACTGCCTAACCTGCCAGACCTGTCTAACCCACTGCCTAACTTGTCCAGCAATGGTTGGCTGCCTAGCTCATCTAAATGTCCTAAATCTCCATGATAAGCCGTGCCTGGAATTGGCTGATCTGCTCTGTAATCCATCACTGTCTAGCCGTGGCTGAATCAGTGGCTAACTCATGTAGATAAGGGTGATTCCGTGAACGACCCATCTAAGTGCAGATGATCCTGTCCCCACTGATACTGTCATACCCACCTCTTTCCGTCCATATGCAAGGACAGCCCTGGCCAGATCACTCAGGGTGCTGAGTCGAAGCCGAGTTGCCTGCCTCCATTTTGCTCCATACTGCCGCTGCCATGTTCGCAAAGCCAAGTCCTCGGAGTAGAGAACCAGGGCTCCTCTTCGCGTGCTGAAGGTTTTTGGAACTGCTGAGTTGTGGTAATCATGTACGAAGTCTTTGGAATTGTACAGCTTGAGGGAGATACAGTCAGTATTCCTCCAAGACCTCCAGTTAAAATAATCCTAGAACAGCAGGCAAACAAGTAAAAACAATAGAATGCAATCCCAGGATAACAGAGGGTCCATTTGGAGCTGATATTAGAGATTGGGAGTATTCCAATGCAGTTGACTAACTTGTTCACACTGGAATTCATCAATATGTCATTTGGCACAAAGGAGGTCTTTCAGCTATCCATTTGGCTTCAAATCCCTGCTCTTCCCCTGTAGCCTGGGAACATTTCCCCCTTCGAGCATTGATCTCACACTGTTTTGTAGATTACTATTGTTTGCTTCCAGGGCCCCTTCAGGCAGTGCATTCCAGATCATTAACAACTTGCCACATCAAAAAAAATATTCCTCACCCTCTCAGGTTCTTTTGCATTTATTCTAAATCTGCATTCACCTGCAAGCGGAAATAGTTTTTCTCTGTTTCATAAAACTCCTCTCCCTATTGCACATCATCCCTCGCCTGCTTATGCGATCCTGATGCAGCCTGTGGCTCAGAACCAGCTCCCAGATGTACCCAATGGCCTGAAGCCTCTGGAGAGCCAGACTGATCCTCACCCCCTCTGGTTCTATCCTGAACCCACTCTTGACTATCCCTGAACCACTCCATTCCCCTCTTCCTCTAGCCTGTCCCTTAAGCCACTTATTTCCTGACACACTTCTACTGCCGCTCACTCCTATACATCTCTGCCTGGTCCCATTCTCAGAGGGGTATCAATTCTGTCAGTGTCCTATTCCTGGGTGGGACCATCCTGCCCGAGAAAGGATTTGCTCTTTTTGTTACTGAATAACAGTGGCTCTCAGATGACGAAGGGGATCACAACCTTAACACAAATATTAGGACCTACTGAAGTACCTAGGTTCAAGGAAGGTTATTAGATGGTGGTGTCACCAGAGGCCCACCTCAAGCCACACCTTCAAGGTCCATGGCTGGGAAGAGAGATACAGACTGGAGCTCCCTGCATTTTTGGGGTTTCTCATACAACCTCACAGTGCGTTCACTAATGCAAGTCCGTCTCTCTGTCATCTCTGCCCCTGAACTGCAGGAAGGTTGTGGTCTATCTCTCTGGATGGCATCTTATCTCCTGCCCATTCTCACTTATAGCAGATATGTACAGATGACCTACAGATACTCGACCCACTGGACAGCAGATCCCACTCGCTCGCCTCACCTGCGCTTCAAAATAAACGTCCAGGCGTTCGTGCTCCCTGTTCACCAGTTCTCCATAGCCTCGGCTCAGTAAGGACAAATTCCACATCCTGATTCCACTGCCTGTTCTTTTTCTCTCCTCTCCAGATTGGCTCACTCCGTAAATTCTCTTAGAAAGAGCAGAGGTGCCAGAATCCTGCTGGAATAGAATCCCAGTTGATCCCTGGTCCTGGGGGAATAGAATCCCATTTAGATCCCTAATTTCAGAATAACAGATCCCTCTGGGATTCCAAACCCTGGCAGATTCTGCATCCAAGTGGGACAAATCCCAGAGGATCCTGAGTTCCAAATCGTAGTGAGTCCTAAATTCTGATGGAACTATGGTCCCACATCCCGGAGTATACCGATTTCCAGTAGCAGGTGTGAACTGAGGGCCTGTTTGCTGGAGCTGTCCTTGCTGACAGCCTGCTGTCTCTCTCTGTGTTAGTTGGTTGCCTTGGAGGCAGAAAGGCGTAGCTGGCAGAGAACAAACAATACAGAGACGCACTAAAAGCCAGCCAACATTCCTTTCTGTGCCGACCATAGGAAAAAAATCTGATTCCAAATGGATTTATTCACATCCTCCCTGCCCTTTAATTAAAGTCTTTCAAAGAAAGATTCTCTGTAGTTGGGCTCTGTCTGATGAGCTTCTGTTCTGCAGCTTACTTCACTAAACATTGCCAATAGAGGCAGGACCCAGACCATTGCAGAAGAGTCCCAATCATAACTGGGCCAAAATCCTGATGAGATCCTGATCATACCCTCCGAACACCTTGCTGGTGACATCATTGAGAATGATTTATACTGCCCTGAAAGTTTGTCATCTGATCCTAACTAGGTCCTTATACTTGGAGCAAAAACAAACTGCTGGAGGAAATCAGTGGGTCAAGCATCTGTGGAAGGAAATGGACAGTCGACATTTCTGGTTGAGATCCTTCACCTGGACTGAAACATTGACTGTCCATTTCTCTCCACAGATGCTGCCTGACCCGTTGAATTCTTTCAGCAGTTTGTATTTTTGGTTCCGGATTCCAGCAACTGCAGTCTCTTGCGTCTCCTGCATCCTAATATTTTCGGTATTACAAATCCCTGTAGTTCCCTTCTTTCTGTTTCCCTCCTTTTTTGAATAAAAGAGTCACATTTGCTATTTTTCAATCAAATGGAGCTACTCCAAATCTAGGGAATTTTGGAAAATTAGAACCAGTACATCTTCTGTCTCATTATCTACTTCTTTTAGGACTCTAGGACAACTCTGGAGGACCTAGAAACTTGTCAGCCTGAGCTGACATTAATTTATTCCCTACCACTTCCCTGGTGTTTGCAATTTTCGAGTTCCTTCCAATTCCTGATTTACAGTTATTTTTGGGAAATTACCCGTGTCCTCCAAAGTGAAGACTGATGCAAAATATCTATTTAATTTTTTTTGCTATCTCCTTAATTCCCAGATTCACTTTCTTTTGGACCGAGAATCACTTAGTTAACTCTTTTAAAAAAAAATCCATAGAAACTGTTTTTATATTTTTGGCCAGCTTTAACTCATATATTCTAATTCCTCTTTATTAATCTTTTAGCCATTCTTTGTTTTCTATAACCTGTCCAATCCTCTGACCTGCCCTTCCCCTTTGCACAATGATATGCTTTTTTCCAATTTGGTATTATCTTTCATTTTTTCAATATAACCCTGAATGATGTGTCCGCCGCTTGTTTTTTTTCCTTACTGGATCATTTCCATTCTGTGTATTCTGAAAAAATCCCCTTAGATGTGTGCTACTGCATCTAAGCTGACTGAGCTGACTGATCGATTAACTTAATATTTTTTGAGAGAGACAAAGACAGAGAGAGAAGAATACATCTAGTAATTTCATTTAATGAGTACCGAGTACCCTGAAAGGATACATTATCTTTTCATCACCTTAATTTAAGATTTAATTGTAGATGGATATTTTATTTCAG
Source organism: Pristis pectinata (assembly GCF_009764475.1). Lineage (NCBI taxonomy): Eukaryota > Metazoa > Chordata > Chondrichthyes > Rhinopristiformes > Pristidae > Pristis > Pristis pectinata. The sequence goes on along the minus strand of NC_067405.1, from coordinate 68,138,440 downwards.
ATACTTTTATTCATATATTTTAAGTGTTTTATTTTTTGAGCAAAATTCTTGAGCTCTGAAATACAACCAGAACTTTTATATTGAAACTAATAGGAAATACTTTCAGATTTACACATTTTCACTTAAGAAAACATTTTCCCAGAATGTAAGCCTTTCATAAATTGAGGGACACTTGTATTTAGTTCCATGTGTTTTGATTTGAATGCTACATGCACACAGACAGCAGTAGTTCTGTCCTCTTATTACTTGTGCAATTTCTAGTCTTATCTGCTGATTTATCATACTCTCTATCCTCTCCTGAAACAATCTGTTTATCATTTCCCATAGCCACATCGTCCTCCCTAACCTTGCTCTACTCTTTGACTTAACACTATTTCGTTTAGGCTCCTCACTGCTTCCTAGTTATGTGACTTGCTGGAACACGAATACCTGGAAGGCTGAGGGGTAGTTTGTCCCAGAGGCCACCCACTTCTTCACACTTCACCCAATGAGAAGCCACCCTTTTTTCCTCAACCCCCACCCAATCAGAGGCCACCCCTTTCCTCATCTTCCACCCTATCAGAGGCCGCTCCTTTCATCACCCTCCATCCAATTAGAGACCAGTCCTTTCATCACCCTCCATCCAATCAAAGGCCACTGCTTTAACTGTCCTCTACTTACAGGTCTTCTTCTTTGTTGTCCTTCACTTTGCCCTTTGTTTTTCCCATCTGCCAAAACTTACTGGCTTAGAAATTAGATTACATAGTATTATTTAAGTTAGCACTATCTGATTGAAAAAGTACTTAATGCAGAATGAAATTTGGTGACAATAATTTCTATGTCATTCTGTTTCATTCCAGAAATTCAACCTGGCACTTCCTGACGTGCATTGCCCTGTATATTTCACATAGTTTCCACATCAGGTGCATATCAAATTGCATCATTCCCCATTGCTGAGCACTCCCAAGCCAATTAAGTCTTTGTAGTTCAGGCTTGTAACCCTTATATCCTTTTGGAACTGAGGGAGGGGCATAGTCAGACAATGTTAGAAAGTAGAAACAAGCTGGTTTAGTGAAGATACCCCCAGTGTGTAGTCCAATGAAAGAGAATGCAATAATCCTGGGTAATATAATTTTTGACAAATCGTATTTCTTGTCTCATTAGCACCCATTTTATATTGCATCATCATCCTGCCTGTCATTAATTTCAACTTCTTATCACCAGCCTTCCCTTTTACCAACCATACCACCAAACCTCCCTTTTGTCACCCTCTACCTTTCATGGGCCTTCTCTCTCTTCACCCATTATCCACCACCATGTGACAGACATTTTTTTTTGTCATCAATCTATATTCCTTCCCTTGCATTGCTGTTCAGCCTATCACAAGCTTTCCCTTTTAACACTAACCCTCTATGGGTCTTGCCTTTTGCCAACCATCAACCTATCATAGGCTTTACCTTTGAGCCCGCACCACCCTATCAAAGGCAACCCCTTCTGTTTCCTCATCCCTTCCCTCCCCTGACTCCACAACCTTTCCCCAAAAAGCAAAATAACTGCAAATGCTTGAAATAATAACAGAAAATGCTGGAAATATTTGGCAGCTCAGGCAGCATCTGTGGGTAGGTAGGGTGAGACAGTTAATGTTCATCAGAACTGGGAAAATTTGTGGAGAAAGGAGAGAGGTGGAGAGAACAAAAGGAATATCTGTAAAAGGGGGAGGCTAAGAGATTTCGAATGACACAAGTGGTGGTGGTGTGGGATGAAAGTGGTCACGGCTTGTTATTCACATGTAATCCTCCAAGTAGGCACATAACAATTTCAGATAATCATCCTTTTCAGTTTGTGTCAGAACAAGTTATGTCTGATGAAAGCTCATTCATTCAGAATATTAATGCAGTTTCTTTCACCACACTTACTGCCCAACTTGCTGAGTATCTCCAGAATTGTTTTTACTTTATGCTTTCCTTCCTTCATAGACTTGCTTAAGTATTGTTGTAGAAATTACTGTAGATTGTATAACACTATTTATACCAACACAATGTGATTGAAAATGTACTCACCACAGAATGAAATGCAGTAGCAACCATTTCCAGGTCATCCCGTTTCACTCTAGAAACTCAACCAGTCGCCCACTGTCTCTGATCATGCTTGTGGGTCCGATGGGGTTTCCACTGCAGATGCGGATCAAATTCCATCAGTCCCCATCCAATGCTGCTTTTGGCCCATCGTTGGGCATTGAGAGGACAACCAGGTCTTTGCAGTGTGGTGATGGATTCCAATCTCACTCAAGCATGTTCCATACTGAACCATTTATCCTTCAGGTCTTACCCATACACAGTACTGATCTCTCACCCATTAATATATCCCCACCTACCCACCTCAGGCCAGCAAACCAATGAAGGCCCAAATCTCCACATCAACCCACCCCTTACTTACCTGATAACCCCAGGTCCACAACCATCATTCCTCTATTCCCCCGACACACATTCAGTCTTACCAATGAAACTTTTTCATTATTAAGAAAGTCCAATGTCCGTTCAGTTGCACTTGTGGCCTTTGGCATCACTTAAGGGCTATAGCTGAAACAGCTACATTATGGCAGATCAGAATCTCTGGGCTGTTATATAGAACTTCTACCAGCTTTGATGAAAGATCATAAGCCTGAACCATTATTTCTACTTCAACAGATGCCATCCGATATTTTGAACATTTGAACTCTCAAACCTTTTCTGTTTACATTCTTGTGAAAAGTGTGAGGTTAACAAAAGTAATTGTAAGATGTTAACAAATGTGAATCCCTTGTTGGCAAAGAGCGAAAATTATAACTGGGTTGTTGTAAATGACAGGTAGGTTAAACATGTATTTTAATGTGCCTTCACAATGGAACAACATAAAAGAAATTGAGGGAAAAAAGTGGTCCAATGCAAATGAGAAAATTTATGTATGTGAAAGAAAAGGAATTGGAGAAATTAGTGGGACGAAATGGTGACGATATCTATCACATGTGATGGCAACGTCCTCTGGTTTTAAAAGAGTTGAATGAAGAGATACTGGATGCATTTATTTTGATCCTTCAGAATTCCCATGGTTATAGAACACTTGCTCTGGCTTAGAAAGTGGAAAATCTAACACTACCTTTCAGGAAAGGAGGAGGAGAAGCAGTCAAGAAAATATTAGAAATATTAGAAATGCAATATATTTAGCAGATTCCCCACAATTTAATGAAAAGGATATCATGCTTCACAAAGTACTGGAGTCATTTGATAGTGGAACCAGCAGAGCAGATCAAGGGGAACTGATGGACATCATTTACTTGCATTTTCAGAAGCATTCGACAAGGCTTTTGCATGAGGTCAGGGCTCATGGGATTGTAACACTGTAATCACCATGGATCAAGGGTCAGCTGACAGGCAGAAAACTGAGAGTTGGAATAAACAAGTCATCTCCAGATTCTCAGCCTGTAACCATAGCAGCCATGAGGGTTAGTGCTCGGGCCTCAGCTATTTACATTCTATTTTAATGGCTTTAGTGAAATGACTAATACATTTCCAAATTTACTCGTACAAATCCACAAAAAGAATGCAAATAGACTGCAAATTGATACAAACAGATTAAGCACAGCATAGGATCATGGAGTTGTTACAGCACAGAAGTCAGCCATTTAGCCTGTGCTGGTTCTTTTTAAGAGCATTCTAGTTAGTGTCAGTCTCTTGCACAATCTCTGCAGTACTGCAGTTTTCTTTTTAGAAATCCACGACCGAGTTTGCTCCCAGCATCTCTCGGACAGTGAATTCAAGATCACAACTACTTGCTGCGTGAAAATGTTTCTCCTCATGGCTCCCAGTCGAGTGTTCACCATGATCATGCGTGTATTCAAAACTGAGCTGAAGCAGGAGACTGAACCAACAGCAGAGCTCAAGACACCCGTTATTGCATTAGGAAGGATACTTGTTTGTTAGGCTTTGATTACAAGGGGGTTGGAGTATAAGAATTAATTTAATTGCAATTATAAAGGGCTTTAGGAAGACCATGCCTGGAATACTGAGTACACCTTGTCTCCGTATTTGAAGGAGGATATGCTACCTAAATTCAATCACATAATTGTGCATTATTTGAATGAATATTTACCATCAGTCACATCACCCCTTGACCTGCTTAGCCATCCAACAATATCTGATCTTCTACCTCAACACCATGTTCCTGCCCTATCCCACATCTTTTTATCCCAGGGCTACAATGGAAGGCAAAGGAAGAGTCTTCTGGGGATCTGGCTGAGATCTTTAAATCTTTGCTGGCCACAAGTGAGATACCAGATGACTGAAGGACGGCAAATGTGGTCCTCCTTCTCAATGAGGGCATTGGGGAAAAGCCTAGTAATTATAGACCTGTGAGCCTAACATCAGTAGTAGGGATATCATTGGAAAAAAAATTCTAATTGACATGATTAATAATCACTTGGGAAGGCAGGGACTAATCAGAGAAAGGCAGCATGGCTTTGTCACAAGGGCAGATCTTGTCTGACCAAACTGGTTGAATATTTTGAAGAGGTAACAAAGTGTATTAATGAGGGCAGTGCAGTAGATGTGGTTTACATGGACTTCAGTAAGGCCTTTCATAGGGTCCCACATGGGAAACTGGCCCAAAAGATTAGGGCTCATAGCATCCAGGGCAGGTTAGTAAATTGGATCCAACGTTGGCTTGACAATAGGAATCAGAGGGTGATTGGATGCCTATGACTAGTGGTGTTCCACAGGGATTAATGCCAGGACCCTTGCTGTTTGCAATATAAGTAAGTGATTAGGACATGGAGGCATGATCAGTAAGTTCGTAGATGACATGAAGCTTGGTGAAGTTGATAGTGTGGAGGCTACAGGGTGATATTGATGTATTGGTGAAATGGGTTGAGAAATGGCAAATGCAGTTTAATGCTGAGAAATGTGAGATGATGCATTTTGGGAGTACTAATGAGACTAGGAGTCACACTATGAATGGTAGGGTCCCAAAGAATATTAAGGAACAGAGGAACCTTGGTATATATCCAAAGGTCCTTGAAGGTGGCAGTGCAGGTAGATAACGTGGTTAAGAAGGCATATGAGATACTGGTCTTCATTAGTTGGGGCCTTGAAAACAAGAGCAGGGAGGTTACGCTCCAACCTTATAAAACATTAGTCAGATCTCAGCTGGAGAACTGTATGCAGTTCTGGTCACCACACTATAGGAAGGATGTGATAGCACTAGAGGTTAACCAGAATGTTGCCTGGGATGGAATGTTTCAGTTATGAGGAGAGACTGGAGAGGCTGGGTCTGTTTTCTCTGGAGTGGGGCAAGTCATGTCTTACTAATTTGATTGAGTTTTTTGAGGTGACAAAGGTGATTGATGAGGGTAGAGCTGTGGATGTTGTCTGCATGGAACAGAGTCAGGAACAGAGTAGGTCATTTAGCCTCTTCAGCTCATTTCACTATCAATAGCACAGCCGATATGTTACCTTCCTCTACATACTTGTCTCCATATCCCTTAATAAAAATTTATCAACTTCAGATTTAACTTTAACAATTGACTGATCATTATTGCTGTCTGTGTGAGCAAGTTCCTTGTTTCTACCATCCCCACTTAGGTGTTTCCTAATTTCACAGTTAAAAAGCCATGCCCCGGTCCTGAATTCTCCAACCAATAGAAATTGTTTCTATCTATGAACCAAGTTACTGAACTTCACCATGAAAACAGTGACCAAATCAGCACTTAGCATCATAAATTCTATGCCCGGTTTGTGTAATCTCTCCTCATAATTTAACCCTTGGAGTCCAAATCTATACTACGCTCCCCTTGTCTAATATATTCACTCCAAGGTGTGGTACTGGAACTCCTCATAGTACTCTGAGTGTGGTCTAACCATGAGTTTCCATGACTACAGCACAACTGCTATCCTCTTGCTATCTAGAAGACTTGGGGTACAAGCCAAATTCAAGCTCTTCCAATATGGAGTGACAATCTCCACACAATGCAACTCAAAAGGCCCACCTTGGATCTTGTGACAGTTTGTTGTTCAGTTTAATCTCCCACAGATACCTCAGTGGGATACGAGATCCAAGGATGTCAGCTAACCTCCTCACCTTATTCAGATATACTTTTTTTTTTACACGCAAAGCTGGATGTTGAATAATGTAATCAAATCCACCATGATGGGCATCATTCACATTTCTTGTTCACAAAGACAGTTCTTAAAGTCACCAGAAGGACATGTAGCTCAATTTTAATCTCCATAGACTGGACCCATATATGAAGGTGACATCTCTCCTACCAAAGCACAACGACAGCTGCCATTCACGTGCTCTATGGACCATAAAATTAATACATTTTTAAAAATGATATTTATGACACAAGCTCCTCAGAGGGAACAGCTCTTCAGAGTGAAAAATGACAACCATCTGAATTTCTGCCAATCAACACTACACCAATAGAACAGGTACAGCATGGATTAGATAAAGAATAAAGCACCCTCTACACAGTTCGATCAAACATTCTTAGTGCAGGGTACAGCATACGTTAGATACGGAGCAAGTACCCTTTTACTGTCCTATCAAATTCAGGGCAGTAGTGCACAAGTTAGGTACAGAGTAAAGCTCCCTCTACATTGTTATATCAAGCATTCCCAGGGTAGGCACAGGATGGGTCAGGTACAGACTTTACCTGCCTTTACACAGTCCCATCAAACATTCACAGGACAGGCACAAGAGTAAGGTAACAGAGTGAACCACCCTTTGCATTGTCCCTTCAAGCATTTCCAGGATGGATTGACCTACATTGGATGTATAATGAAGTTCCTTTACAGCGTCCCATCAAACACTCCTGGGGCAGAAATGAAACACCCCACCCCTCCCCGCTGCTTTATATTGTCCCATTAAACAGTGCAAATTTAGCACAGGTTTGATCCACAGTAAAGCTCTTTCTATACTGTCCCATCAAACACTTCCTGGCAACGCAGCGTAGAAGTCAGTCCACTATGAGCTGAGGAGGATGAGGCCAGGATACAGGGGATCTTCAGTCTCTTGATGGTCTGCATGGTGGAATGTAGATATCTCACACAAAAAAATCAATCTGCAAAGTAAAGAGCTGAGGATTACAGAAGTGAAATTGGTGCTGGATCTGCCTCATGGACTATCAGTATCAATATGAAGAGATAAGCAGTGCCTGCTGGACAAACACAGGTTGTCTAAATTGTACCAGCAGGGTGTACAAGGTGAGATATTGAGCACAGAGGACATGTCAGAATTCAGAATCTGCAGTAGCGGCTGGGAAAAAAGAGTAAAGAACATGCTGAAAGGTAGGGATAGGGTAAGTGGATTTTGGGGTGGGATATACTGCAAGTTGTACAACCTATGTAGAGGGGCAGCAGGGGATAAGATATAGAACAGACAGTACAGGCTGGGATACAAAACAGGCAGAACACTGGGATGTAGTCCAAGTTGTGATGAAGAAAGGCAATACTGTGTGGGACATCAAAGGGCTGTACAGGGTGAAATGGAGGGACTATACAGTGTGGGACATGGAGGGAATGTACTGAATAAGAATCAGAGTCAGTAGAAGGTGGTGTATAGAGGAGGTCTACCAGGTGAGACACAGAGGTGATGTATATGATGCAATTTAAAATGAATACATGGTTCCCTACCTGGACCTTTCATTTTCCACATCAGGCAAGAATTGATGTGCACTTGTCCTTTCGAAAGGGGTGGAAAGCATTCCGCGCTTCAGGCTCTAACCGAACTCCAGCTACACTAAAGATGGAAGCCACTGCAAGAGGAATAAATGTATTGGTCAGCAGAACAAACAGTGATGAAGAGCCTCCACTCTGACTGGAACATGTGTGTGTGGATCTGAATATGGGTTAATGGTGCTTACACCCCTCAGGAGAGACAGGCTGCCAATAACATACATTAATCAGCTGAAGTAATACTGACTCTATTTACACTTCCCGCTGCCTCGAAAACACAACCAACATAATCAAGGACCCCTCCCACCCCAGTCATTCTCTCTTCTCCCCTCTCCTGTCAGGGAGATGTTGTAAAAGCTTGAAAGCATGTACTACCAGACTCAAGGACAGCTTCTATCCCACTGTTACCAGATTCTTTAATGGACCTCTCATGCACTAAAGATGCACTCTTGATTTCCCAATCTACCTTGTCATAGCCCTTGCACTTTATTCGTTTACCCACACTGCATTTTCTCTGTAGCTGCTACACTTAATTCTGTATACTACATTCTGTTTGTTTTACTATCTTGATGTACTTATGGTATGGCATAATCTACCTGGATGGCAGGCAAGCAAAAATTTTTCCACTGTATCTCGGTACACTTGACAATAATGAATAAACTGAATTGAATTAAACTGTGTCCATGGTCTTCCCGAGCTTTTTAAACATCACCAGTGAGGGCAAGATGCGTGCATAAGTGGTAACTGAAGAGACCAAACCAAGCTCAGCAAAATGCTGCAATAAAGAGCTTGATTTTACTTTTCGAATGTACTGGGAGCAAGAGACTAGGCCAAAGGGGTTTGACGGACCCAGTGGCATGCAAGAAACTGGGAATTAACTGCAGAACACTACTGATGGGTTGTGTAACCCAGCTACTGCAACATCATATTAGGTCCAGATTTCCTGAGTGCCTGGTGAGTAACAAGGACCCAACGTGCGTTAATTACAATCCTAGCCTGTATATAAATGAATATCCCAAACCCTGCAATTTGATGGATTTGGGACCACACAAAGAAACTGGCAGAACGGAGCCCGATGTTCAAAGGCTGCACCTTGTTTCAGTGGCTTTCCCTGCACATGATGCTGGTGGGTGCAAGAACCCACAGGAGATGCTCCCAGCTGTCCCACCCTCAGTGAAACTGAAGGGGCACAGCTGGGGGCTGCCCATAGGGTCAGCAGAAGGAAAATGGAGCCACAGTTGTGCATTCAACAGTGAAAGTGGTTTAATGACTTAAGCAGAAGAGGACAGGCGTGATCATTGACCTGCACCCCAATGCGGGCTGCCCCCAGAACACTCTTCGCAAAAGATGTATTTCACTGTGTGTTTCTATATATGTGTGACTAGTAAAGAGATATTATTATTATTATATGTGTGTTTTACCTCCAAACTCCAAGCGCTGCCTTTCAATCACGTTCCATCACATCACACCTCATGTTACAGGTCCCTCCTCCCACCACTCGGTCCTTGCTCTTCCTCACATCCCCACCTGTCCAGTCACTACTGCCACTTACCCTCACCTTTGTCCACTGTCACACCGTTCCCTGTCAGTCTCCTTCTTTCTTATTGCAGTTAGAGCAGTGGGAATGGCAGTCAGGGTAATGGTATGCTCCTCTTGCAGGATGTGGGAAATCAAGGAGACCTCCAGTGTCCCTGATGTCTACATCTGCGAGAAGTGCATCAAATGCTCTCCATCATCCATTGAACACATCCATCGCTCTCACTGATGTCTCTTCCTTTCACTCCTATAAGAAGAGCCAACAGAACACAAGGGAGAGGCAGAGAACCAGATGTGGCCCTCCAGCAATTTTGTGGCCTACTGCTGTAGAGGAGGCAGCTCTGGGCACCAGCATGCATGCTGATGGGTACTTCCCAGCTACCTGGTCACTGTACTAAATATCAGCAGCCACACAGCACAGTCACGTGTTCACTCAATATTTGCAGAAGGTGAAATTTGACCGTGTGTAATAATAACAATTCTTACCTTTAAAGTTCTAATTTATGCCTCTAATCTCCCAAATGACCTTCAGGCATGTGACAGGAACGGATCCAGATTACAACTGCTCAGAGGAGGTCACCCCCTCTGGTCACAGGCATGCAGACTTTGCACAGGCAGATATTCATTTGTCAAAGAAAGCTGTGCTTGAATCTGGTCACCCACGTAATGCAAGTGAGCAAGAGCAAAGGTCAAAGACAGGCACAGATGCTGTACCTCTGGGAACTGCTGAGGAACAGGATGCTTCTGGAATAGCAGGAAAGAACATGTGATGTATCAGCAACTATTGCTTGAAGAGAGACGGGAGTTGTTGGCCCCAAGCATGAGTGGCATAACGTTGCAGGCCTTTATCCAAAGTCGTCTGAGTGTGTAGGGTTCAAACTCAGCAATGAACTCAGAATTCAAGCCTTCACCAAGAACTAAGAATGTTATCTTAATTAGGTTGCATGGTACCCAAACCTCGACTGTTCAGAAACCTACTGATCTGCAGCAAAGCGTTCTCTGGCTTACTGTTAGTAAGGGAGTGCAGGAGGGACACGAGGGGTTTTGGTGTTGGTTTTGAGAATGTAGGGCTTCAAAGTTCTTCACCTCATTTGCTCAATTGTTACTCACTTGCTGCCTCTTGTCCCCATCGCTATTCACCAGTTTGAAACCATCTATGAGAGGACTCTCATGGGGTCCAAAATTCATGAGACATTCCACTCATAGCATCAGCCATCAGTGCAGGGATCTGAGCAACCTGTCTCCACCTCTCCTTCAACCGGAGGCATTCTCAGACCCCAGCATTGGCAGCCCTTTGTGTTCCTGCTCATCTCCCTCCAGCAGCTGTATCCAATCTTCACACTCACCTTCCCCCACCTTGCTCCATCTGTCTCTCCATATTTTTTCCTCTCTCTCTTTGTCTGCCTCCATCTGTCATTCACTTGCCTGTCTCCCAACTCCACCCCTGCTCCCCTCCCCCACCTGGCACAACCTGTCAGTCATCTTACACCGCTCCTCAGTCTACCAATCACCTCGGACTCCTTTCTCAACACTCCCCTTCTCCTCTTTATACTGGCCATCTCGCCTTTCCACTCTCATTCCTGATGCAGGTTTTTGACCCGAAACGTTGACAATTCCTTTCCTCCCACAGATGCTGCTCGACCCGCTGAGTTCCTCCAGCAGATTGTTTATTGCTCCAGATTCCAGCATCTGCAGTCTCTAGTGCCTCTACTGCTCTTGAGACTTTGAAGATTTTGTCAAACACGTCAGGATGAGTGGCACAATAATCCAGGACCAGCATGCTCTTTAGAAACCTGAGGCTGGATGGTAGAGAAGGCATCAACAGAGAGGAAAATGCCTAAAGGGCTCTTGCAAAGGGCTTAAAGTAAGAACAAAGTACGGAGCTCAGGTCCTTCTTGGCCAAACTGGTAGAGGAGGAGTAGGACAAAGAAAAGGAAGGAGATAGCAACATTACACCACCAGCTGCCAGGGACATCCTTATTAATGCAAGACTCGCTCCATGTTGCGCCAGTGGACCTATGTCACGACAGATGCAATGGTCATTCTCCACCCTGCCACTCTCACTGACACAAGGACGTCCGCCGAACAACTAACCACTGCTTGCACAATGACCAAAGGGGACCCATCAATTCACATCTCAGCATTCACCATCAAGCAAGTTAGGTGATTGCCACACAGAACCCAGGAATAGACTGGAAACGGAAAGTGGCTAAAAATGTTACTGCTTGTACAACTAAAACAAATAATGGAACATTATCCCAGCCATCTGTGTAATGACAGATCTTCATCCTTCCTTTCCACCATTCCTGAACATTGCTTCCTCCAGCAGAGGAAGAGGTAGACATTTGACTCCAGTTCCAACCACTGAGATGCTGTTGGCTGACATCCCCTGGGCATTGAAGCCAGCGAGGGCCCTCCTAAAGACTGTTCCAGCTGCACTTGTGCAGAGACAAACTCACTCACCGGAACGCGGAGAAATGACTGTTGGGGTTTGGAGGAGGTGACAGGAACTAAAATTCTTTAAGTGAAGTCCCAAATTCAACAGATGGAGTGTACAGTGTCCTCAGGAAAAGTTAGAGGTGGAGGGGCCTGCTTCCCAATCAACTCCTGATGGTGCTCGGACGTGATGGTCCTGGAGAGTTCACTGTAGCTATCCTGACGGCAGTCTACATCCCACCCGCAGCATATGTGAAGCCTGCACTCAATGAACTCTACTCCGTGGTCAACAGCTTTGAAACAGGATACCCTCAGGCCCTCTTCATCATTGCCGGTGACTTCAACCAGACCAACTTCAAGAGTATGTTACCAAAATACTACCAGCATGTCTCCTTTCCCACCAGGGGCCCAAACACCCTTGATCATTGCTATACAACTATCAAAGACACCTACCAAGTCACCCCCCCACGCATGTTTTGGTAAACCAGACCACCAGGCTGTGCTCCTTCTCCCTACATACACACAAAAGATGAAAAGTGAGGATCCAGTACAGAAAGTCATACAGTGCAGGTCCGAGGAAGTAGGTGAGCTTCTACGTGACTGCTTTGAGTCAGTGGAACTGGTCCATGTTCAAAGACTCAGCTGCCAGCCTAGATGAGGATGTCGCTACCATCACGGACTTTAACAGAAAGTGTGTTGAGGACTGTGTACCAAAGAAGACAATCTGGTGTTCCCAAACCAGAAACCATGTATGAACCAGGAAATCCACTCCCTACTGAAGTCCAGGACTGTGGCGTTCAAATCAGATGACCCTGACCTATACAAGAAATCAAGATATGACCTCCATAAAGCTATCAGGGATGCCAAGAGACAATACCAGCCCAAAATCAAGTCCCAGACCAGCTGTCAGTTGTGGCAGGGCTTATGTGCCATAACGGGCTACAAAATGAAGTCAGGCAGCATAGTCAACAACAGTGCATCCCTTCATGATGAGCTTAACGCATTCTATGCACATTTTGAACAGAAGAGGATTGGAATGTCACCACCCACCCCGACAGCCTCCAATGCACCCAAACCCACAGTCACTGTTGAAGACTGGTCTTCCAGAGAGTGAACCTGTAGAAAGCACCTGGCCCGGATGTGTTCCTGGCCGTGTCCTTAGATCCTGCGCAGACCAGCTGGTGGTGGTATTTGGAGACATTTTTAACCTCTCCCTGCTTCAATCTGAGTTTCCACCTGCTTTAAGAAGATCACTATCATCCTGTACCCAAGAAAAACAAGGTAACGTGCCTTAATGACTACTACCCGGTGGCTCTGACATCCACCATCATAAAGTGCTTTGAGAGGCTGGTCATGGCACGCATTAACTCCAGCCTCCTAAAGAACCTCGACCCACTGCAATTTGCCTACCACTGAAACAGGTCTATGGCGGATGCCATCTCCCTGGCCCTACACTCATCTCTGGAGCACCTGGACAGTAAAGGCACCTACATTAGACTATTGTTTATTGAATACAGCTCTGCCTTCAATACTATAATTCCAAGCAAACTCATCTCCAAACTCCTAGACCTGGGACTCAACACCTCCCTTTGCAAATGGATCCTTGACTTCCTGACCAACAGACTACAATCAGTGAAGATAGGCAGCAACACCTCCAGCATGATTATTGTCAACACTGGTGCCCTACAAGGCTGTGTCCTCAGACTCCTACACTACTCCCTATACACTCACGATGGCCAGATTCTGCTCTAAATCCACCTACAAGTTTGCAGATGATTCTACCGTAGCGGGCCAAATCTCAAATAACAATGAGTCAGAGTACAGGAAGGAGATAGAGAGCTTAGTAACATGATGTCATGACAACTTTTCCCTCAATGTCAGCAAAACAAAAGAGCTGGTCATTGACTTCAGGAAGGGGGGGCGGTGCACATGCTCCTGTCTATATCAATGGTGCTGAGGTCGAGAGCTTCAAGTTCCTAGGAGTGAACATCACCAATAGCCTGTCCTGGTCCAACCAGTAGATGCCACAGCCAAGAAAGCTCACTAGCATCTCTACTTCCTCAGGAGGCTAAAGAAATTTGGCATGTCCCCATTGACCCTCACAAATTTTTATCGATGCACCATAGAAAGCATCCTATCTGGATGCATCACGGCTTGGTATGGAAACTGCTCTGCCCAGGACTGCAAGAAACTGCAGAGAGTTGTGGACACAGCTCAGCACATCACAAAAAACAGCCTCTTCACCCCCCATGGACTCTGTCTATACTTCCCATTGCCTCGGTAAAGCAGCCAGCAGAATCAAAGACCCACCCACCCCAGACATTCTCTCTTCTCCCCTCTGCCATCGGGCAGAAGATACAAAAGCCTGAAAGCACACACCACCAAGCTCAAGAACAGCTTCTATCCTGCTGTTAAGAGACTATTGAACTGTTCCCTAGTACGTTAAGAAGGTCTCTTGACCTCACAGTCTACCTCGTTATGGCCTTGTACCTTATTGTCTACCTGCACTGCACTTTCCCTGTAATTGTAACACTTTATTCTGCATTCTGTTATTGTTTTACCTTGTACTACCTCAATCCTCGGTACATGTGACAATAATAAACCAATTTACCAAATTCCATATTCCCTTCTACTATTACGCCTCTCTGTGCTCTTTTGTTCCTCATTGCTATTGGTGTTCAGGAGAGCTTTAAGGTGCGGATGAACATGGCATTACAAGGCCAAGCAAAGGTAGCTGTCATTCTATTGAAGGCAACACACATACAAGCATCAAGAGTAGTTAGGACCATAGCCAAGGAGCGAATGGGTTCCCGTGAGTGGAGTGTTGAATGTTCCACAGAGCTGGCCATTCTATCCATGGGAGAATGTATGACAGCAAAACTGTGCAATGTGAATACAATGCTTGAAACAGACTCCTCCATTTTCTCTGCAGGTATCATCAATGTGCTTGAAAGACCATTCTCTGCTGCTGCCCAAAGAGTATATCGACTGTGTCCAGACGAGCAGAGCTTGGAAATGATGTCTCCTCCACTGCAGACTCTCCCTTGTACCAACTCCACCATCTGCTCCCACTCACTTGTGAAACATTGGTCACCAGGTGAAGACTCAGCCAGCCCTCTGACTGGTCCCAATGACACAAGAGTGTCTGAGCTGGTGCATGGTCTGCACAAGTCTTGCTACAGTGCTCCTGAGGAACTGTCAGCAACTCCCACCGGCTGCACACTTGAAGGCTCTGGAAGAGAGAGAAGAGGTGAATTAGTCCTGACAAGGGAAGAATATGTTGTACTATTCTGTAGATGATCATATTTCACTCACTGTTGAAATAAAGTCAATGTGACTGAATGTTGCTTGATGTGTGCATCGCTAATAAATAATTGTATCATCAGCCTGGAGTTCCCCACCATCCTGCCTCTGACTAGGCAGGCTGAGGTTCCACTGATCTCCAGTATCCCCTCCTACACTTGTAGGCTGTGGATGGTCGCAGGGCCACCTCCAGCTCTCAGCATCTCCCTGATGTTGTGTTCTCCAGCTGCAAGGGAAGAGACAAGAAATGTAAAGTAATTGATCAGCTAATTGATGGAGACTGTTTTGTAATGGTGTGTTGAAAGGCAAGGCATGAAAATGACAGCAATGAATGGAGAAGTGGGGATGTGATTAACTCCATGGATAAAGGGAGATGGGTGTAAAATAAGTGGTTTGAGGAACACACGATGGAAGAAGCATCAAAACGCAGAGGGCGTTGTAGTGATAAGGACAGCAGAGTGTAGGTGATTGTGGAAGTGCACTCACCCTTCCTGCCTGGTAAGGCCATTGAACCACTTCCTGTGCTGCTCGTAGGAGCAGAGCACTAAGCACCTGCTGCTGACCTCAGTGGGAACTTCTTCTTAGTTTCTGCCCCGGCTCCTTTCTCTCGTTGTTGGGAATGGCACATCCCTCCACTCATTATAGCTCTGGCAGCACACCAGGGAAGGAATCAATAAACTGGGTGCAGCCTTTCAACACTTCAAGTGCATCCTGCAACTTGCTCTTCTCTTGATCCCAGCTCCAAACCCTATCACTGGATTGGGTATTTTGGAATTGGAGCCGAGATTGTATCAAGGGGCCCCTCATCACCACCGCTGCTGTGGAATAGATGGGAAACCTGAAACTAAAACTACAATGAGTTAGAGAGGTTGATGGGCCAAACAGGTTTCTGACACGATCCTGAACTGACCATACCCCCACCTTTCGCTGCCATTCCTAGCAAGTTTCCATATCAATGAAGAAGCCACTGTTAATGCAAATGATCTGGTACAGGCACCCTGAATAGTAATGACAGCTGGAATGGCACTGAGGCTGACACACACTGGCACTACATGCAATGGATAACACACTAACTCTCCGTCACACCATGACAGTGACCCGAACGTCCCCACCTACCTGTAACGTTAATTGCACAGTGCTGTCTTTCACTTATTCTTGGTTAGTGACCTACTGTTATGAATTACTTACTATTTATATGATTATTGCCCAATGTTATTATAATTGTCCTGCTATTTTTTTGAGCAATTGAATGCTTGCGTGACAGGTCACGATAGTGTGACAGCTTCCTTCGCTGCTCACATCTTCACTGTCACCCTTCCTGTTCCTTGTTACTCAGCAGTCTAGCAAATCTACGTAGTTGGTGTGAAACCGACAGGTTTAGCACAGGAATTAATGTGTACGTACTGTCAGGGAGCTGGAACAGCGCAGGGGGCAGAGTGCTGAAGTACTGGTGTGCAAGGGCATCCTCTGCAGAACTCCTGTCCCGTGGATAGCACTGGAGGAGCTGCGAAGTTAGGCTCTCTGCTCGTGGAACCAGACCCAATCTGAAGAAGGGAACACACAGCCCTTTGATGGATCCAACACAGCATTGATGCATAATCAGCACTCACCCAAACTATTAATTGTGTTTAATATACTGCCCTTAACACAGAAAGTCATCTCGGGCCACTTCACAGGAGATATCCAGGCCAAAAGCAACCCTGAGGCACATGAAGAGATATTGGAACAGGCGAGCAAAGGCTGCATACAACAGGTTAGTTTAAAGGAGCTTCCAGAAGTAGACAGTTTGACGGAAGAAACTCTGCAGCTTAAGATTCAGGTGGGCAGAGAGGGAAAGGTGAGAGAAATGAAAGAGACAAAACAAGGTACGATTGAGAGAAAGGAAAAGAGAAAAGAGGAAAAAAAGAGATCAAGAAAAATAAAGAACTAGGAGGAAGACAGAGTTGGAAATACAGTCAGATGGAGGTAATTATTCCAAGTCTGTCACTTGTTCCTATAAGGTTTTTGTGGGAATAAAGGAACTCCCTTCCTTTGAACTTGTAGCAATCCCACATAACCATATTTTATATCCAGAAGTGAAACACTGCAGATGCTGGAAATCTGAAATAAAACAAAGCACTGGAAATACTCAGATCAGATAGGTTCTGTGGAGGTAGGAACAGGGTTAATGTTTATGGTTAATGCGCAAGGGTCATTGGCCTGTAACATTAACTCTGTTTCTTTCTCCACAGATTCTGGCTGACCCATTGACCATTCATCAAGTTTCTGTTTTATGATGTGATTATATTGTGACTTTAATGCAAGAGATGTGGTCTCAAGTCTAACCTTTACATTGCCATTTTTCCTGCTGACAGTGGCACTGCTGTTGATTGGGGAACCCAACGCCATCCTGCCTAGCAAACCCACCATCCCAGGAAAGAGTCTGATGAACCTTCCTCGCGCCCCCTCTCTGGTAAGTACATCCTTTCTTAAGTAAGGAGACAAAAAACTGCATACAATACTTGTTACAATATCACCTAGGACCTATATGTTACAGTAAGACATCACTATTCCTGCACTTAAATCCTCTTGTATCAAAGGGCAACATACTATTTGGTTTCCTAATTGCTCACTGCATCTGCTTTTTAGCTTTCAGTGATTTGTATACAAGGACATCCAAATCCCTTTGATATCAACATTTTTCAATCTGTTACCATTTAAAACAAATACTCTGTTTTTCTATTTCATGCACTGAATTGAATAACCTCACATTTTTCCCTATCATATTCAATTTGCTCCTAGTTGCCCACTCACCGAGCCTGTCTGTATCCCCTCAAAACCTCTTTACATCCTTCCACTTACCAACAACCCCACCTAGTTTAAATATTGTCAGCAAACTTGCAAATATGACATTTGGCCCCTCAGCCAAGTTGTTGATATGGATTATGAGTCGCTGGGACCCAACCAACTATCTGTCCAGTGACCACTAGTTATAAACAACCAACCCAAGAAAGACCTGTTCATTCTCACTGTTCGCAATCTGTCTGTAGACCAATTCTCAATTAACGGCAGTATGTTGTTCAAAATTTCATGAGTTGCAACCTTATTCAGCAACCTCCTATGTGGGGCCTTATCGAAAGCCTTCTGACAATCCAAGTGTACCACATCCACTGGCTTCACCTTATTTACTCTACCAATCACATCTTAAAAGGATTCCAATACATTGGTCAATCATGATTTTCCCTCCTCTCTTAAATAGTCACATTTGCTACCCTCAAATCTGCAGCAAGTCTTCCAGAGAATCCGTGGAAATCTGGAAGCTGACAACCAAAGGATCCACCATCTCTGTAGCAATCTCTTTCAAAACTCTGGGAAGTAGATTGTTGGATACCTACTATTTATTGTCTTCCAGTTTTACCAACTTCTCCAGTACTTTTTTTAAATTAATATTAATTTCCTTTCTCACTAGCTTCTGGTTCTCTAGCATTTCTTGCAGATTTTTTAATGACTTCTTCCATGAGAAAAGACACAAAGTGTTTGTTTAATTTTCTGCCTTTTCCTTATTCATTATAAATTCCCTCATCCCAGACTGAAATGAAGGGGCTACCAGGGCAATTCTGTTTATGGTCTCAGGAAGGAGTTGCAATGGGTTGCACAGATTTGGGAATGGCGTTGAAAGTCAAGGAGAAATTTCCAGAGATGATGTTGTCTGAGGGAGGCGAGAGAGGGTCAGAAACCTGTTGCTGGTGCCTGGGATGGTAGGCTTGCCATATGAGATCAAGAAGTCTGGGGCTGCATTCTCCCAGGTGTAGAAAAATGAGAGCTGATCTCACTGAAATGCAAATTCTCACAGGGCTTGACAGGGTAGATGCAAGGAGCATGTTTTCCTTGGGTGAGAAGTCTAGAACACAGTCTCAGAATAAGGGCTAGGCCAGTAAGAACTGAGGCGAGGAGTGATTTCTTCACACAGAGGGTGGTGAATATTTGAAATTCTCTTATCTGGAAGGCTTGGTCATTGAGTTTATTCAAAACAGAGATTGGTAAATTTCTGTATATTAAGGGAATTAGGGGATATGGGGATTGTGCAGACAACGGAGGCAGAAGATCAGCCATCTTCTTGCTCAGTGGTGGAGTGGGTTCAAAGGGCCAGATGGCCCACTCCTGATCCTAATTTTGTCCCTCCTCATCCTTCTCTTTTCCAAAGAAAACAACTCTAGCTTATCCAATCTATCCTCATAGTAAGAATCTTTCAGTCCTGAGAAGTCCCATAAATCTCCACTGAACCTTCTCAGCAAATTCACAATTTTCCTGTAATACGGCAATCAGAACGGCATATAACACTCAAGCTGTTGCCAAATAGCTGTGTACAAAATTCTGGCAGAGCTTCCCTGTTCTTACGTTTTATCCTCAGCTAATAAAATTTGGGATGCTCTTTTAACCACCTTATTGACACATCCTGCTTCTTTTAAGTATCTGTAGCTGTATACTTCATGGTCTCTTTGTTCCCCCAGACTTCGCATCTTCCTCCCATTTACCGTATATTCCCTTGCCTTGTTGCACCTCCCCAGATGCATTACTCTCACTTCTCTGGATTAAATTTTATCTGTCATTCTTCTGCCCAATTGACCAGGCCATTTTTAGGTTCATGTAGTTCTTTCCCTCTCACAGAGAAATAAGCATGGAAACAGACCCTTCAGCATAAAGTCCACACAGACCAACAGGACCCATTTTTACACTAATCCCACACAAAATCATTTTAATCTCCTCACACTCGCATCATTTCTGCCCATTCCAGATTCTACCACTCATCTGCACACTAGGAACAACTTACAGTGGCCAATTAACCTATCAACCCACAGGTTTTTGGGATGATTCTTACTGTCAACCACATAGGCAATTTTTCTATCATAGAACAAAGAACAATACAGCACAAGAACAGGCCCTCATTCAATAAACTTCTCTACATTCCTAAATTTACGTAAATTTAAGTCTAAATTATTAATACAAATAATAAAAAGGAAGGGATTGAATATTAAGTCCTGTGGAACCCCACTGGTAACAGCCTTCCAGTCACAAAAACTCCTCCAACCAATACCCTTTGCTTCCTGTCACTGAGCCAACTTTAGATCCAATTTGCCACTCTCCCTTGGATCCCTTGGGATTTTACTTTATTGAGCAGTCTGGCATGCAAAACCTTACTGAAATTCATGCAGCCTACATCAAATGTACAGCCTTATCCTTGTCATATTCTCAAAAAATTAGATCAAGTTAATCAGATAAGATCTTCCCTAACAAATCCATGCTGACTGTCCCTGATTAATCCATGTGGTTCTAAATGAGCATTCATACTGTCCCCAAGGGTAGATTCCAACAATTTGCTCACGACTGCAGTTAAACTAAATGGCCTGCTATTACCCAGTTTATCACATCTTCCATTTGTAAACAATGGCACAATGTTAGCAATTCTCCAATCCTCTTGGTACCACTTCTCTAGCCAAGGAGGATTGAAGAATGACGGTCAAAGCCCTGCAATTTTATCTCTTGCTTCTTTTAACAGCCTGGGATTTATTTTATCTGGGCACAGCAATTATTTCCAAAGATGCTAAACCTTAAATGCTTCCTTTTGCACTCTTCTTATCATGTTCAGTATTTCACACACTTCTTCCTTAACTATAACATTTTCATTTTCTCCTTCCTTTGTGAAGATTGCTGGAAAATATTCCATTAGAGCCTAACAGATATGATCCGCCTCTATTTATAGATTGCTTTTTCAGTTCCTGCAGGCCTTCTAATTTTATTTCTACTCTATCAACATTCCTCCAGAATTTCTGCTGTATTAAGTTCTCGGTACCTGACATAGGCTTTGCATGTTTCACCTCACTCTGCCTTCTATGGTCTTGTGATGCTAGACTTGGCAGCCTCACTCTGTTGCTTTGAGGGAACACGTCCACCCAGAATGTCTTTAATCCCCTTCTCAAATGCTCCAAAACAGATTTGTCATTAAAAAGTTGGATCCAATCCACTTTATCTCAGTCACTTCTTAGCCTATTAAGATTGGCCTTACTCAAATTTAAATCCTTTATTCCTATTCCTTCACTCTGCTGAACACAACAAGAATGCTTTTCCACCAGGTGATCTTCATCCCCTAAATGGAAATCCAGAATTGTGTCCCTGTCTCTTATTGTATTTGCTAATGTACTGGCTTAAAACTTCTCCTGAATGCAAAGTAGGAATTCTATACCTTTCACGCTAACCGTATCCTAGTTAACATTTTGTGGTTAAGGTTACCATTGTATATTTTTGCATGTAAAGAATTTGTCTATAACCTTGTTCTATCATGTTTGGAGCTCTAACATACATTCTCAGGAGTGTTATTGGCCCTTTTTTTCTCGTTCAACCCATTGAATGATCCTCCCAATTAATTATCCCTTCCATCCTCTCCCAGGATGGTCTGAGAAACGCTATTACAGCGCCATTGACCCCGGTTCAATTCTGGCCGCTGTCTGTGAGGAGTTTGTATGTTCTCCCTGTGTCTGCGTGGGTTTCCTCCAGGTGCTCCGGTTTCCTCCACATTTCAAAGACGTATGGGTTAGAAAGTTGTGGGCATGCGATGTTGACGCCGGAAGTGTGGCGACACTTGCGGACTGCCCTAGAACACTCTATGCAAAAGATGCATTTCACTGTGTGTATTGATGTACATGTGACTAATAAAGAAATCTTAATCTTAAATGGAGGCCAAGGCAGTTTCCACCCAATGCCCTCCTCTACATTAATGGAACAATTACTTAGTTCATCAAACCAAAAGGTATAACTGTAGGAACATGCCTGAATCATTCCTATGCCAAGAACACTGTTCCAAACATATTTGCCTTTGTTTGCCTCTTTTCCCAGGACATTGATGACTGCAGCAGTGCTGCTTTCTGCCCTCATCCCGTTAAGAAAAAGCATAATTCAAATTTTAAAAAAAACCTTGGGGTGCTGGAAATTTAAAACAACAACAGAAAATGCTGGAAAATCTCAGCACATCAGGTAGCATCTATGGAAAGAGAAACAGTTAACGCTTCAGGTTGAAGACCCTTTCTGAGAACTGAGAAAGAGAAAATGTTGGTTAAAGTAACAGAGAAACTGGTGGGGAGCAATAGATGGAAATACAGGGCATGTTTGTAATAGGGTGAAAAAATGTAGCCACTAAATTACAGAAAAGAAGCTTAACTTCCCATTTCATGGCTACATTATTTCACTCCATTACAGACATTCCCTTTGTTCCACCCACTGCCCTCCCTCACCTTCTCTGCTCCCTAGACTAATTTACTCCGTCTCTTTATCAGTTCTAATTACAGTTATCAACCTGAAATGTTAACTGCTTCTCCTTCCACAGATGCTGCCTGACCTGCTGAGTTTTTCCAGCATTTTGTTTTTATTGAGATCATAATCAACTTTCACACCAATTTCCACCTTTCACATGGTCCACCTCTGACTTTTTCCTTCCTGAATATACCCATCTTTATTTCTGGAGATAGGCTAATAACCAATAGCTACTGTAAGCCCACTTAAACTCTCACATCTACCTAGCTACACTTCCTCAAACCTCATTCCCAGTAAGGAGTCTATTCCATTTTTCCATTTTCTCCACTGCATTACATATGATGATGTTACCTTCCACACCAGTGCTTCTGATGACATTTACCCTTTCTCTTAAGTGAGGCATAAAAGGTAAAGAATTCCTACTTTGCATTCAGGAGAAGTCTTAAGCCAGTACATAGCAAATACAACAAGAGACAGGGACACAATCCTGGATTTACATTTAGGGAACGAAGGTCACCAGGTGGAAAAGCATTCTTGTGTGATTATGGTGTTCAGCAGCGTTAAGGAATAGGAATAAAGGATCTAAATTTGGGTAAGGCCAAGAGTGGGCGGGGCTCTTAATCTTTCATTCCCTGCACTTCTCCCAATTCTTCTCCTCCCCTCCTTCTCCCCAGAAAACATCCTTCATTCTGCCAGCTTTCACCTATCCAGCCTCCATATATCCTCTTCCATTTCCACATGCTCCAGCATTGAATGCATCCTTGCCTGAATCCCTTCCCCTTTCAGCATTCTGATAGGACCATTCCCTATGACATCCTGGCTCACTCTCGAATTACCCAATACCCCTTCCATCCCACACCAACGTGCAAGGCGAAGTAGAAATGCAACATCTTCCTTTTTGCCTTCTCTGCTTCTATTATCCAAACATTCCTTCCACATGAAACAGCAAGTCACTCATACTGTCAATTGAGTATATACAGACATTGCTACTCACAATCTTATCTCTTCCACACTGGGGAGATGAAAACAACAGGTTATGTGACTGCTTTGTGGATTGCCTCAATTCAGTACACAGTATACTGTACCTCCGGGCTTCATCATCCTTTAATTTTAACTCTGCATCCCCTCCCACTTCTGACCTCTGTCCTTCATCTCCTACAAGGTATCAATGAAGCTCAACAGGGGTTCAAGGAAAAGCACTCTTTCTTTCAAATAAGCACATTACTGCCTAACCAACTCAACATTAATTTCAAAGGTTTCATCAATCATTCAATCGGACACCAGCCCTCAGTTGGGATATAAATGTGAATAAAGTCTAGGCCAGTCTTAGTCCAATCTTGCTCTATTTGGGCATCTTGGATCACTGCTGAGATGCAAATGTCTAGACTTTCAACAAGAAGATCAGAGGAAGGAGGAAAAGAAGCATCTAATGGGTGTTATACTCTGCAGGGTCTGGGATTTTTCCAAGAAGTCTCATCCTGACTCTTAGTGACATTCTCCAGAGATGAAGTCCATCAGATACTAACACCAAACTGTGTAGACATCAGTTAGGTCATCTCCCTCAAGGTATCCCCTCAGGTATGAACATTCAAATCTCCCACTTTAAGTAATCCCACACCCCTTCCCCACAAACCCACCCCCCATGCTTCTTCTCTTCGTCCCTTTCCAAGCCTCTCTTTTTTTCTACCCCTTTTCTTTCCTTTCTCTCCTTACCTTTGACCCATCCCCCGGTGGATCTGCTCGCCCCCTCCTCACCCTCACACCACTATCTCTTACCTGCATCTACCTATCACTACCTTGTGCCCACCCCACCTCCCCTCTTTTGTCCACCTATCACTGCTCTGCTTTTCCCTCCTATATATTGGGCTTCCCTTTTCCTATTTTCAGTCCTAAAGAAAGGTCCTGACCGAAACGTTGACTGTCTGCTTTTCTCCACGGATGCTGCCTGGCCTGCTGAGTTTCTCCAGCATCATAGTGTTTTTCATCTAGATTCCAGCATCTGCAGTCCTTTATTTCTCTAAAGTAAGAGAGGGGTCTAGAGCAAGTGCAGAATTTTCAATTGTCCTTTCTGCTTTAACCCAAGAGCAGATAAAACTAGAACAGTGTGAAGGGCTTAAAGTGAGAGCTGGGAGAGGTGTGGAGAACCTCAAGGGGCATTATTTCTCGTTACACTGGCTTGGGACTACTCCTTCACAACACACTATAGCTCACATCAAAGAGCACTTACCTTTTCCAAATGTGGCCAAGTTTCTGAGGTGGGTGTGGTAAAAAGTGCTCTGTGCAGAGATAAGAGTGAGACTTCATCATTAGTACACCCCCCAAAAGGGAGGCTATTCACATGTAAACCTTCATATACTACCACCGCATACCCCTCCTCAGAGGACTCCACACAGAATCTCCCACACACATGCCCTTAAATGTGCCTACACATAGATCCTCATTTCCAGTCTGAACCCAAAATAGCATCCCCATTCTGTACTATGCCACAGAATTCCCCATTACCAATGCATAATGTCCAAATTGAATATATACCAACCCCTGATATCAACTGCAGACTAACTCTAATATCACCGCAAAGTGACTCCAAAAGATCTCCCCCGGTCAAAAGCTATACATCTCCCTCGATGGAATTCAAACTTCACACCCAAATTGACCCAAATACAGCACCTTTAGTCTGATCTCAAAACAAGTTGCCAAGGCTGACCCTGATGCATTACCAATGGATTGACGCCAAAACATCACGTCCAGACTGACCCTGATACATCACCTTTTGACTGACCCCAATATAACACACCAAAGCCGATGATATATCATTACCCAAACCAACCCCAATAGATCATGCTCCAGAATGGCCCCATGACAGCACTCCGTCTGACCCCATACATCCTCAGATAGATCCCATACACCTTCAGATAGACCAAAATGCATCTCACTTATCTGACTCCCAATTATTCACCTCCCAGACTATCCCCTATAAAGCATTCTCCAAAAACCGTTGCTGATGCATCACTCCCCAGACTGATCCCGTAAAGCCCTCTCAGAATGACACCACTATATTTCTTCCTGCTCCCACGTGGTTGTCCTCAATACACAGTCTTTCAGATCGACATTAGTGCAAACCACCCAGACAGACCCTGAAACGTCCACTCCCAGTCAGCCTGATACATCCCTGCCCCCTAGACGGAACCCAATGCATCATGCCCTCCCAACTGACCCCTATAGATCGTCATCTACCTGACTTTCGTACCTCCTCTCCAACAGAACCTTCCGACGATATGTCATTGACCTGAACCATTAGCTCTGACTCTCCCTTTCTCCACAGACACTGCCTGACCTGCTCAGTATTTCTAAACTTCCTGTTTTTATAACTCCAATATACTATTCCAGAGTGACCCAACACTCTCCTGCCAACCTCCCCACCCCCTCATTCGACTGACCATGAACTGACAGGTGATTTTGGGACATGCACCTGTTCTGTAGTTTGGGAGGGCTGTGACTCCAGGCCAACTCTCCTCTGTGGGAACACCCAAGACCTGCAAACAGAGAATCCATGGTCAACATTAGAGCAGAGCACATGCTCCGCCTACTGCCATCTCACACCATTTACACCCACACCCAAGTTTTTATGCCAACAATCAAGCTACAAGGGGTCGCCACAGTCATGGTCTCACTTCCCTGTGCTCAGTGTACACAAGGCCTGAAGGAGAGTCTCTTACCCTTCTGCTCATAAAGTCATACGGCATAGAAACAGGGCCTTCGGCCCAACTCATCCATGTCGACCCGGGTGCCTACCTGATATAGTTCCATTTGTCTGCACTTGGACCATATCCCTCTAAACCTTTCCTATCCATGTACCTGTCCAAATGTCTTTTAAACATTGTAACTGTACCCACCTCTACCGCTTCCTCCGACAACTCCATCCATATGCCCATCATCCTCTGTGTGAAAACCTTGCCTCTCAGATCCCCTTTAAATATTTCCCCTCTCACCTTGAACCTATACCCTCTTTAGACTCCCCTACCCTGGGAAAAAAGACTGTGGCAAACCATCTGATTTGTCCCCTTCATGATTTTATAAACTTCCAAAAGATTACCTCTCAGCCTCCTCCACTCCAGGGAAGACAATCTGGCCTATCCACTCGCTCTTTATAACTCAAGCCTTCCAACCCCAGCAACATCCTTGTGAATCTTTTCTGCACCCTCTCTAGCTTCATCACATCTTTCCTAGAGCTAGGTGACCAGAGCGGCACACGGTACCCCAACTGCAATCTCACCAATGTCAGCTGTAACATGACACCCAATTCTTGCACTCAGTGCCTCGTCCAGTGAAGGCAAGCATGCCAAATGCCTTCTTCACCCCCGTCTAACTGTGTTGCCACTTTCAGAGAACAATGTACTTGTACCCCGAGGTCTCTCTGTTCTACAACACTCCTCAGAGCTCTGATGAATTTCAGGGGAGTGTTGTAGAACAGAGAGACCTAGGACTTTCTGGTGCCTAGATTTTCTTGTGGAGCCAGATGGCTGTTTCCTGTGCACATGCAAATCATGGTCAAGTGACACCACCATGGCCCTTGACACCACCGTGTCCCCTGCACCCAGGGTAACACAGCCGGATGGCAAAATAAAGTGAACCTCAAGAAAAGGAAAACTTTACCACCCCTCCCTTATCCATTGCTACCCCAGGAGCCGAAGGCATTCCATGTGGACAGTAACTTCCTCCCTCAGACTGAGCTGGGTTCAAACTCCCATTGCAGAGAGGGGTCTTCTCACTGTGACATCAAAGCCCATTTACTTACTGCCCAGATTCTCTGGAGCTGCTCCGTGATATCAGACACACCAGGGAAAGCCGGAGAACCTTCTATCATCTCAACGAATATACAGCCAGCGCCCCTACAGAGGACAAGGCAGGACAAGTCTCTGTAATATTCATCACCTAATGACAGTAAGTATACAGCAGCTGACCCAGTCACTCACTTGTGACCAAGACCAACACATCAGAAGGCCCAAGATTCACACCTCTTCTCTCGACCAAACTCTAGAATTAGCTTCAGTGTTCCTGGAAGGACAGCCACCTCAACTTCCTCCCCCAACTAAATCTTATCCTGCAACACCCACCTGGCTTGGGTAATGTTTTCCTTGAGCTGCAAGTAGTCATTGTCCTGATTTGCAAATGGAAAATTACCATATAGACCAAACAGCTGTGGTGGTGGGCGACTGGGGAGGGGAGAGGAGGGTGGCTGCAGGGATGCAGTCAGGGGACAGTGGGCAGCCAAGCACTGCTTCAGGAAAGAGCAGAAACCACCCCCAAGTGGTAGCACTCCAACAGGAGGCTGGGGGAGGGCTGATGTTATTGAAGTTATGAATTCCCTCATAAAATGGGAAACAAACCAATGGTAAGGCAACAGGTTCCACGAGAAGATGGGCTTAGACTGTGAAGATGCTGTTTCCTACCTCAGACTTTTGCACAAACTAGCTCTGTGTTGTTTTGAGTGTAGCAGATTAAACAGGGACCTGATTCAGGTGTTTAAGATCATCAAAGGATTTGAACG
This sequence comes from Pristis pectinata, assembly GCF_009764475.1. Lineage (NCBI taxonomy): Eukaryota > Metazoa > Chordata > Chondrichthyes > Rhinopristiformes > Pristidae > Pristis > Pristis pectinata. The sequence continues at coordinate 68,110,645 of NC_067405.1, read as the reverse complement.
AGTAACTGGGGAGAAACTCTGGTGGGGGGTGCCCAGAACGGGAGGGCATAATGTTAAACCCGGACCTAAGCTGTTCGGAGATGAAGTCAGAGACCCCTCATTCATACAAAGAATGCAGAAAATCCGAAAGGGATTAAGGGTTAGGGAACCAGGGTAGAAAATATAGACCAGTAATGATCGAATAGAACGACTGAATATACTGCTGTTCCACAAGTAACTGCTAGTGAGTGGACTTTGCTTCCAATGACTCCCACCCCACCCTCCAGGAAGTGCATGGTTTCTGATCTGACTCTAGCATTCCGTAGCCCTCCGAGTAGCTGGAGCCTATGCCCAGAATGCAAATTCGACGTTCTCACCATACATCCAGGCCGGTGGAATAATCTGTGGCCCCTAGAAGAACATCTGGAGGACGGTACCACAGGGTCACCACCTGTGAGGAATATGTCTGACTGGGCACAGACTTTGCTCTCGCCAATCCTGTGATCAAAATAAAGAAGAACAGGCTGAGACGGAGGTTGGCTGGCACTGATGCCTATAAGAACGGAGATGATGGAGTGGTGAGATTGCTAGTTTCAATTGTCCTTGGAAGAAACAAAAACAGCAAACATTCAGCAGGTCAGGCGGTATCTGTGGAGAAAGAAACAGAGTTAATGTTTCAAGTCAATGATCCTTCATCAGAAATAAGAAAAGATAAACAAGAACAGTTTTAAGATGCAGCAAAGGTGATGAAGGAAGGAGAGAACAAAAAGACCGGAGGTAGGATGAAAGACAGGAGAGGCTAAATGACAAAAAGTGTGATAGTTGATGGTAAATAGGAAGCAGAAAGGTTAGTCTGGAGGAGGTGTAAATGCAAAATACTTATCTGAAATTATCAGGGGAAAGTGGAGTGAAATAAGAAAATATTGAAAATGCTTATTATCTGAAATCATTCAATGTTGAGCCCAGAAGACCCTGGTTGGAAGATGAGGTGCTATTGTTCAAGCTCACCAGAAAGCTGAAGGAGGCAGGTTTCTCTCTCCATCGATGCTGCCTGACCTGCTGAGCATTTCCAGAACTTTCTGTCTTTCATTTCTGATTTCCAACTGTATTTTTGTACTTGAAACAAATAGTTGGATTTACAAGGTCCCTTTCACAATCTCAGGATATCCTGAACTGCTATAGAGCCAATAAAGTACATTGGAAGCATTCTCACAGTTCCAGTGCAGGAGTTGTAACAGGCTGTTTGCCCACGACAAGCTCCCAGAAACAATAACGTGCTAAGTTCCAGATAAACTGGTTTAATGAAATTAAATTAGTAAGACAAAAGAGAAACCAACCAACCCTTAACCCAAGACATCACCTTCTCTTTCAGGAAATACTTCCATGATTATTTTACGTACACAAATGAACAGTCCCATGATCTGAAGTTTCACTTGAACAATGACACCTCCAAAATTGCAGCACTTTCCCAGTAATGAATGAGAGCATCAGATGATACTTGAAACGCACAATCTTTTGGGTCAGTCAACTGAGCCTCAACCAGCACTTGGGATTTAACATGAACAAAGCTAATGGGAGGGGCACAAAGGCCCAGAAATTGGTTTGGTGACACTCTGAGAATACACTGATCTCCAGAGGATAGAATGGAGAAAACAACTCATTGACTCCTCTCTGGATCCCATCCTTCTGGTTCACTAACTCTCAATGAAAGCCCATCCCTCCAGCACGTTAATTTGCTACCACTAAGGGTATGTGCATACTGACCAAAATCCGCAAGCTTGAGTTCTCCAACGCAGCTGATGAGCAGGTTCTGTGGTTTGAGGTCGCGGTGCAGGATGTGGCAGCGATGGATGTATGCCAGGCCGCGCAGCAGCTGAAAGAGAAAGAGCTGGAAGAGAAGAAGAGCTGCTTTGAACACAGGAAGCAGTGGACTACCAGAGCTGCTCACACTCAGAGCTAAGGTCAGCCTGCAGAGTGGCCAGAAAATGGAGTAACAGTCAATGGAGGAACAGTCACATCTGGGCTGAGCAGATCGTCAGTGACAAGAACATATTTTACTAGACATCCTTTTTTGTTGATCATTCTCAGGAGAACCATACTAGCATTGCAACAAAAGCTGACAATTGCTAGCAAACTTCAGAAAATGGTGCCAGGATGGGGAGGCACAGGGACACAGCCAACAGAACCGCTGCCACACAGCTCCAGAGACCCAGGTTCAATCCTGACCTCTGATCTTATCTGTGTGGAGTTTGCACAGACCATGTGGGTTTCCACCTGGCGCTCTGGTTTCCTCCCACATCCCAAAGATGTGCAGGTTGGTAGGTTAATTGGCCATTGTAAATTACCCTGGGATATAGATGAGTGGTAGAATCCTCGTGTATAGGTGAATGGTAGAACCTGGGGGGGTGGTGGGTTGATGTAAAATATGGAGCATAGAATGGGATTAGTATAGGATTGACATAATGGGGGCTTGAGGGTCAGCACAGACTTAATGGGCCAAAAGGCCTACTTCCATGCTATATGATTCTATGACATTTCCCAATGAACTGTAAGCGATGATGCAACTGAGCACTTTAGGAGGAAGTTGGTATCCAATCAGATACGAGTGGGAAGGGACCACACATAGGCCAGTCAGGCCTAGGATTTCCTTCCCTAAACAAATATGTGAACTGTCAGGCATTTACAACAATAATTTAAGGGATAAAAGTATTCAAGGAGGTAAATGAAGCGTTGGCCTTCAACCTCAGAGACTATGAAAGCAGAAGGAGGTTGCTCCTCAGAACCACCAACAGACTCCATCGGGGCGAGTGCATTCACCTTTGGGTACTGCACCTCAGGGAGGATAAACCAGCCGGGGGGGAGTTGCAGCTCAGGGACACCGGAAGGACAGTGAAGGGAAACCAGAAACAGCAGAGGCAGAGAGTGACCAGCATGAATAGAGGGACAGAGCGTGATCAGCTCCAACTGATCCTAGACACCGCCCAACACCAGCTGATCCCAGACAGTGTTGGAATGATTAACAGCTGTGGTAAAACAGGGGCCTGGGATTCCTGAACCCCTCTTACCTTAACATTGTGTGTGTGTAGCCCTCCTGGATGCTGGGTCATGTACTGGGCAAGGTCTGTTTGCTGAAGGGAACAAGACATGGAACATCAGGAACCAAAAGGAAAACAGGCCTCTCAGTTAGAATATTGCTGCACAATAACTGCCACTGACTCCAAATGTTACTGAGCAAATCCTTAATCATGCTGCTAAATACTGGTGACATATTACTGAAATAGGTTCCACAAATATGCTTCCCTGTTGTCCAATTGCTTAGCAATATTCCAACAGTTTCCCAACTGTAGGTGATATTAACTTCAATATTTTCTACTTCCGTCACCTCACCTATATAAGTTGTCAGCCTCTGTGGAGCAATTTTATACAAATTCTGCCAAGAACGTTAAGCTGCAAACTCCAACTCTCTTGTCTTTTCAATAAAACCTGCCCACTCAATGCCAACGTTGTATTCAACTCCACATTTCCCTTTAATGTCACACTTGTCCTTCCACAAGTCACTTCCTTGTGCACTGTGACATGCTCCCATCTCACCCTAAGGGTTGGGTTGATTGCTCTAAGACAACCTTGATACAGTTCCCACTTGATTCCCCATTCTCACTTGTGACAAACTGCAACTAACCCTATCCACCCAATATTCACAGAGTCCACACCACTCATGGGGTCCTCTGTTGCTCCTTAGGGTCAATTTCAACATCCTTATCAATCTCTGTGTGGTCTCAGCCTTAACTTGGAAATCCCCATTCATAGGCACAGATCAGCTGTTGGTTCCACTCACTCTGGGTTAAATAAAATTCCTCTGCCTCATCCATCCCCATGAGTAGCACCACTGTGCAGCAATTAGTACTCCTGCTGCATGACTCCATGCCGCAGTCCTAACCTTGGATGCCATCTGCATGGAGTCTGCACACTCTCCTCGTGGCTGTGTGCGTCCACCACCTGCTCCAGTTCCCTTCCACATCCCAAATATGTCCAGGAAGGTTGATTGGCTCCTGTAAATTAGTAAGTGGTTAAAGAACAAAAAAGGGAGTTGATGAACATGGGAGGGTATAAGCTACAGGAAAATAAGGAGAGGGAAAATGGGACAGATGGCTTGTTCTGCTGGGAGCCAGCATGGACTCAATGGACCAAATAGCCCTCTTCTGTGTTAAAGTAAGGAGCGTAAAAGGAATGACATCAAGCAAAAAAGTGATACAGCTACACAGAGAGAGATTAGGATGGATAAACAGAGACTTAGCTGAGAGGTTATAGAGCCTCTTAAAGAAGGACTTAGAGAGAGACTGAGTGATCAGGGAGGGATTCCAGAGCTCAGGAAAAAGAAAAACTTGGCTGCCAAAGGCCAGGATAAGAGTGGCAGAGGACACAAGGATTGGAAAATTGTGTGTGATGAGAAATCACGCAAAGCAGCAAAGCCACTGTGACACAAAGGTCCAGAAAATTCCTGCAAGGGGTAAAATCTCTTTCACTTTCTCCAAGATGATTTGCAACATCTGCAGTCAACGCTGTCCTGCAAAATCCAGTACTGCTGCTGTATGGCTCCAGTGACCCAGGGTCAATCCAGTGCTGTCTGTGTGGAGTTTGCACATTCTCCCTGTGACAATGGGGTTTTCCCCCATGTGTTCTGGTTTCCTCCCACATCCCAAAGATGTGCTGGTGCTTTATATTGGCAACTGTAAGTTACCTCCAGTGTAGGTAGTTGATGGAAGTAGTAGGGATCTGATCAACATGCCAGAGAGAAAATAGGTTACAGGGAAACGTGGGGAAATGGGTCTGAAGAAATGCACTGAGAGCTGTCATAGACTTAATGGGCCAAATAGCCTCCACTTGTGTTGTGATGAAATATGACAGATTTGACAAAAGATAGGGGGCTTGCGTTAGAACTGCCTCTGACAGGAGATTTCAACTCTGCCGCAATGACAGTTAGGGAAAAGAGCCATTTTCAAAGAAGGAATTTAATAACTGGATGGTTGGAATACCGGAGAACATTGGGAATGTTCATTCCCAAATAGAGGAGCACCAAAAATTGGGAATGGTCAATATGTCAAAGGTGGGAAAACTTGTATGCTGAAAGAGATGGAGGTGCTTGCAGTGAGCTTGGAACTCACTGTGTGGTGGTGGGACACCATGGAGAGATTTGAAAACAACTTAGGCAATGATAAAACAGAGCCAAAGTGGTTCCGTATAACGCGAGGCGAGTCAAGATGCAGAGAGCAACAGTCAGCAATCTGTGCACCATTTCCAACCCAATGTTAATTCGAGTTGATGTACAGATTGCCCACTGAATGAATTGCTGCTGGCCCTGTCTTGCCTGTGCTGAACTCAAAACTCATTATGTTCTCCTCAAGAACTCTTGCATCCTTTAATTTTGTTTTCTTGGGCATGGTGGTTTCCAGTCACTCCCTTTGCAGGTGTCGCTTCAATTCCTTACATTCTGGAATTCCACCCCTAAAGCTCTCTGCCTCGCCACCTTCAGGACAGCACTCCTCAAAGCCTAGCTCTTTTCCCAAGCCCTTGGCCACAAGCCCTGATATCTCTATATATGGCTTGATGTCCAACTCATCTGCTCACAGCTCTCGGAAAGCACTGGCCACAAATTACAATGTTGAAGGTGCTATACGAATTCAAATTGCTGTTAGCTCACAACATCAAAATTCCCTCACCCCCCTCAATTTCTGTTCAAACAGCTGGCTTTGAAATATGAAGCTTGGGGTCACTTACTCTTTAAAGACCAAATTACTCTTCCCAACCTTCCTGACATGAATCCATTTTCATTAGTGCTTCTGAATATTCTGAGTCTTGGTATTTGATTTCCACTCAGGAGCTGTGTTTGGTTAAATATACAGCTCACTTTTATGCTTCTGTGTGGATTCACTCACCACATATTCAAAGACGAAGGTCAGATTCTCCTGTGTGTGGATAATGTCATGCAGGAGCACAATATTGCTGTGCTTCAAGCCCTTCAGAAGGGATGCTGGAAACAAGAGAGAAGTATCCTTAGACCAGGTTTGACAGGAAAAGGTACAATTTAGGGCAAACAGACCATTCTGTTTCCACCCAATACCCTAAGTGACCAGTCACATCACTGTAATGACTTACTCCCTATTTAATTCACTTACTGACCCACTTCCTTGCCAGACTAATTTAGCATAGATATAATACATCCTAACTGCATAATCCTCCACTGGAGTGACACAAAATACATCACTCCAGTCACAATGATTATAATACACCCACACTCTATATCTTGAGGGCATTGTGGGATTGGCAGACTCTTCCACAGATGGGACAGGAGGTGCCCGATTAGAGGACAGGGGGTGGGGTGCACGCAGGTGGGTAATTTGGAAAGTGGTGTGTTCCTTTTCCACTTAAACAGGGCTGACGTGCACTTTCAATGTATGGCCTCAAGATTCTCAATGCCATCCCAAATGCTTCTTCTCCACTTTGAGCAGTCATGGGCCACAGATCTCCAGGAGTCACTGGGAACGTTACATTTCTTCAAGGAGGCTTTGAGCTCATCCTTCAATCTTTTCCTCTATCTGCTTGTAATCTCTTCCCAGGACAGAGCTCAGATGTCTGTTTTGGGGGTTTGGTGTCTGGCATGCAAGACACAAGAGATTGCAGATGCTGGAACCCAGAGCAAAGAATCTCTGGAGGGAAATGGACAGATGACATTTCAGGTTAAGACCATTCATCTGGAATTAAAGGGTATAGAGGAGTATAAATAGTTGAGGGTCTTTACACTGGCTATCTCCCCTCTACTCTTTCAGTCCAGATGAAGGGTTTCGACCCGAAACGTCGACTATTTCCCTCCACAGATGCATGTAAACAACATGGTCTGCGCAAAGCAACCAAATGAGTGTAACTAAGGCCTCAATGCTGGGAATGTGGAGAGGGCACTGACTTTGTTTTGCCTTCAACTGAGTAATTGAATTTGGAGGACATTGTGGAATCAGTACAGGTGATACTTTTGCAGTGCATTGATGGTAGTCCAGGTCTCAAAAACATATGGGAGATTAGGGATCACAACTGCCTGAAAGACCAGACCATGAGTCTGATGCCAGGGCTTGTCTTGATCTTCAAACACCCTCTTCCTCAATTGGCCAAGGGCTGTGCTGGCACATCGAAGGCGATGGCGAACCTCATTATTGATATCTGCCTTTGCCGAGAGGTGGCTTCTGAGTCATAGAAGTGGTCCACATTTGCCAGGGTCTTTACAGGGGCAGATTAGTAGAGGATATTTACCTTGCAAATGTTGAGTGGGCCAATCACTTCAATGAACAAGTCAATGATGGCCTGAAGCTCGGCCACCAAGTGTGTGCAAGCGCAACAGCCGTTGTAGCTTGACTACTGAGTTTCAGGTAACCTTACTTCTGTAGAGTAGTTGCCCTAGATTGAACAGTTTCTCAATCGTTCTGAAAATTAGCTCCACTCCCATAGAAAGTTTGTTGGAGGTGAGGTACAACATTGAGATGAGAAAGATTGGAAAAAGTGTTTGGGCAATGCTGCAGCCTTGTTTAAAGGCTGGTCTTCACTGAGATTGGCTCTCTTGTAGACTAATTGGTATGTATCATAGCTTGTAGACCATCATGGACCAAATGTGAACTGGAAACAAACTTCTATGAAAAGCCAAATATGAGGAGGGTGTTCCACAGTAACCCCCAGTCCCCCCAACCAATGAGATCAAAGGCTTTAGTAAGGCTGATAAATGCTTTATATTGTGGCTGATGCTACTCCCCAGTACATTTTTTTTGACTCGTCACACATCGAAGGTCATGTCCATTGTGTCTCTGACAGGTAGAATTCCACCCTGGCCATTAGGAAGAGGCCTCATCAACCAGCTCAGAACAAACAAAACCAGAGTGTACGCAAGTCATTTGCAATCTCGAGGAATGTCTCAGATGAAGTTAACTCTGCACCAACCCTCATAGGAGTGATTTGTGGTTACAACCTACCCTGAAGTCTATATAATCCCCTACTGGAGAGAGTTGAAGTACTTAATAACACAGGAGGCACAAGAGACTGCAGATGCTGGAATCTGGAGCAACAAACAATATGCTGGAGGAACTCAGCGGATCAAGCAGCATCTGTGGGAGGAAAGGAATTGTCGACGTTTCGGATTGAAACCCTGCATCAAGACAGATGGAGGGTTTCGACCCAAAATGTCAAAAATATCTTTCCTCCCACAGGTGCTGCTTAACCTGCTGAGTTCCTCCAGCAGATTGTTTGTTACTTAATAACACATGCTTACTCCACTAGAATGACTTAACATATAACACCCTCAGCCCATCTGGTTTCCTCACTGGAGTTCTTTACAGATATAGTAAAAGAGTCTTACACTGTACCTACCCTCACGGATTGCAGTAAAAGGAACTCCTTCTTCTTCCTGCATCTTAATCACCTTCAAGGCGACAAGATTGCCATTTATCCTGTGTAGAAGAAGATGATGATTAACTCTATTTCTATTCATTGTTAAGTTAATATAATTTCTGATTCCATCTCTGCAATGTCCCACAGCACCCTCCCCAACACTGTAGTAACTGGAATTACAGAGAAAATTAGTCAGTTATTAACAGTAGAGATATCCAGTTAATGTGGTAGTACTTAGGGATATACATTCACCTGGATCCTGGAAAAAAATTGCAGGTTTTCAAATAGCTTTTTTAACCAGCTGAACAGATGGGCAAGAACTTAAGATTTAACGTTCCAGTTAAGCAAATGAGGAAATTGTCAGTGTACTATTGAAAGACCAGAGGTCAGCAAACTGAATTCATGAATACACAATTTGACAGGTTTCAGATTACAACCCATTCAAAATTCAGAAATGCTAACGTTTATGATCCTTAGGTTTCATTATATTTTATCTGGAGGCATCATAAAATTGTTCAGTTACTGTTGATAGAATTATTAAAAATGTGGCCAAGGATATTCTCCATGTCTCAAAAAATATCTAATGGTGTCTGTCTGCCAAAATTAAAGATGAGGGTCTCTGAAATTCCTTAATAAGAGTTCCAGATTCCAGCTGCCACGGTTAGGAAATTAAAAGTTTTAAGAAATCTAATGACCTTGATATCATAGCACCTTTTAAATCCATTAACATTTATGTCAGTCTAACAGATTTAAAGTAATTAGCAAAATGATTAGGAGAAAAACAGAAATTAGTGCGTTGGAACAAAATTAGTGACTGTTCAGAAATACATGGGTTCATCACAGATGAACAGCACAGGCAATTTAAAGCTGAGTCATGCTTTAACATTTAAAGAGAATGTAGTGGAAATGATGTATATGACCTTTCCAGAGGCACTTAATAAGAAGACTCACAAGAGGCTCATCTTCAGAGTTCAAACATGAATTGACAAGTGGTTGTCAAGAAACAGAATTAAAATCATTGGGGGGAAGCGGGTTCATATTGGGCGAGCAATGAAAACAGAATGTACCAGAATTAGTTATGGATAAGGATAGGTCTGGTCCTCGAGTTGAGGTTCTAAATTGGAGAAAAGCCAATTTTGTGAAAATGAGAAAGGATCTAGGAAGAGTGGATTGAGATAAGTTGTTTTCTGGCAAGGATGTGTTCAGTAAGTGGAAGGCCTTCACAGGTGAAATTTTAAGAGTGCAGAGCTTGCATGTTCCTGCCAGGATTAAAGGCAAAGTTAACAGGCATAGGGAACCTTGGTTTTCAAGGGATATTGGCGATCTGGTTAAGAAAAAGAGAGAGGTGTATAGCAGGTATAGACAACTAGGAACAAATGAGGTACTTGAAGAGTATAGAAAATGTAAGAAAATACTAAAGAAGGAACTCAGGAAGGCAAAAAGACATGAGGTTGCTTTGGCATATAATGTGAAGGTAAACCCAAAGGGTTTCTACAAGTATATTAAGAGTAAAAGGATAGTAAGGGACAAAATTGGTCCCCTAGAAGATCAGAGTGGTCATCTATGTGTGGAGCCTCAGGAGATGGGGGAGATCTTAAACAGTCTTTTTGCATCAGTATTTGCTCAGGAAACTGGCATAGGGGATATGGAAGGAAGCAGTAGTGTCATGGGACATATAGAGATTAAAGAGGAGGAGGTGCTTGCTGCCTTACAGTGAATAAAGGTAGATAAATCCCCTGGGCCTGACAAGATATTTCCTCGGACCTTGAGAGAGACTAGTGTAGAAATTGCAGGGGCCCTGGCAGATATATTTAAAATGTCCTTAGCCACGGGTACGTTGCTGGAGGACTGGAGGGTAGCTCATGTTGTTCCATTGTTTAAAAAAGGCTCTAAAAGTAAACCAGGTAATTACAGGCCGGTGAGCCTGACATCAGTAGTAGGCAAATTATTGAAAGGTGTTCTGAGAGATCGGATGTACAAGTATTTGGACAACCAAGGGCTGATTAGGGATAGTCAGCATGGCTTTGAGTGTGGTAGGTCGTGTTTAACAAATCTTGTAGAGTTTTTCGAGGAGGTTACCAAGAAAGTAGATGAAGGAAAGGCTGTGGATGTTGTCTACATGGACTTTAGTAAGGCCTTTGACAAGGTCCCACAAGAGGTTAGTTCGGAAGGTTCAGACACTAGGTATCCATGGAGAGGTTGTAAACTGGATTCGAAATTGGCTGTATGGGAGAAGACAAGAGAGTGGTAGTGGATGATTGTTTCTCAGACTGGAGGCCTGTGACTAGTGGTGTGCCTCAGGGATCTGTGCTGGGACCATTGTTGTTTGTTGTCTATATCAATGATCTAGATGATAATGTGGTAAATTGGATCAGCAAGTTTGCTGATGATACTAAGATTGGAGGCGTTGTGGACAGTGAGGAAGGCTTTCAAAGCTTGCAGAGGGATCTGGACCAAATGGAAAAATGGGCCAGAAAATGGCAGATGGAATTTAATGCAGACAACTGTAAGGTGTTGCATTTTGGAAGGACAAATCAAGGTAGGACACCCACAGTAAATGGTAGGACACTGAGGAGTGCGGAGGAACAAAGGGATCTGGGAGTTCAGATACATAATTCCCTGAAAGTGGCGTCACAGGTAGACAGGATTGTAAAGAAGGCTTTTGGCATCCTGGCATTCATAAATCAAAGTATTGAGTATAGGAGTTGGGATGTTATGGTGAAGTTGTATAAGACATTGGTGAGAACAAATTTGGAGTATTGTGTGCAGTTCTGGTCACCTAACTATAGGAAGGATATCAGTAAGATTGAAAGAGTTCAGAGAAGATTTACTAGAATGTTGTCAGGTCTTCAGGAGTTGAGTTACAGGGAAAGATTGAACAGGTTAGGACTTTATTCCTTGGAGCCTAGAAGAATGAGGGGAGACTTGACAGGGGTTTACAAAATTATGAGGGGTATAGACAGAGTAAATGTGAGTAGGCTCTTTCCACCTAGATTAGGAGAGATAAGTACGAGAGGACATGGCTTTAGGTTGAAAGGGGAAAGGTTTAGGGGGAACTTCTTCACTCAGAGTGGTGTGAGTGTGGAACAGGCTGCCATCTGACATGGTAAATGCGGGCTTACTCTTAAGTTTTAAGAATAAATTGGACAGATACATTAACGGGAGAGGTGTGGAGGGTTATGGACTGGGCACAGGTCAATGGGACTAGCGGAATAAAGTTTCGGCACAGACTAGAAGGGCCGAATGGCCTGTTTTCTGTGCTGTAGTGTTCTATGGATTCCATGAAATGGATTTGGGCATAAAGAAAATAATCAAAAATTAACTTAGAACATGATAGCACATAGATGACTTGCAAAACACTGAGACTAATGGAATGGGCAGCTAGGAAACAGATCCAGTTTAATATACTTGCTCAGGAAAATGTGGAAGAAGAGACAACGAAGCTTGTGAATTATAAGAGACCAGGATGATGCCACGTATAGGAGGAGACCTGGGATACTGAAGCTGCTTCTACAAGAGCCAAGAAATGCAAGAAATTTAGTGGGGGACAGACTTTGTGTTCTGGGGGCTAGAGAAAGGGTGTCCTTGGACTCTGATCCCTTAACCCACTCCCCCTCTTCCTGAAGTTTCCTCCTCTTTGCTGCCCCTCTTCCAGTGGAACGCAGGTAAATGTTCTTGATTTTGACCAACACCACCTTGGATATTGTCTCCCAACATATTTGAAAGAGCTTCTGTGCTGGTGGACTAATCCTTAGTAGAGAATCGAAGCCTTGAGAACAAACCTGCTGATCCCCTTGTACACCGTGGAATAAGATCCTTCCCCCAGTTTTTCTAGGTTTAGGTAGGAGGCTGCTGTTCCAAATCGTAGGCCACTTCGCTGGAAAAAAAGAAACCAATATCACACTTTCCTTTAAAGTAAGACTTGTAAGTTTATACGACCTTTTGTGAATTCAAGGTACCCCTAAATCACTTTACAGCCAATGAAGTACTTTTGAAGAGCAGTCATTACTGTAATGTAGGAAGGGAGGAAGCTAATCTATACAATGCAAGACCCCATGATGAGCAATTGACTTGATAGTTTGGTTGAGGGATGTCAGGGCGTCACTGCTCTTCCAGAAAGGTAAATGGGGCTTCCATTTAACATCTCATCCAAAAAAAGGGCACCTCTGACAGCGCAGCATTTCCTCAGTGCCGCACTGGAGTGCAGCCAGGATTACATGCTCAAGTCTCTGGAGTAGGACTTGAGCCCACAACCTTCTGATTCAGAGACAAGATTGCAACCCACTGAGCCATGGCTGTCACTGTGAATATTACAGAAAAGGCTAAGGGAGCTGTGGAGGATACCTAAATAACATAAGATGGTAAGTGGACAGAGTGGAGCAGGTGGGATCGAGAGCCTGTTGTACATTGGGGAAGGGGGTTATGCTTCAGGTTGGCAAAGGAGTGCTGCCTACAGGTTGAGAGAGACAAGGCTGACATACTATTTGGAGGAAGGTCAGTTGTACAGGTTGGAGGAGGGTCGGGGGGAAGGGGCTGTTACATGGATTGGAGGGACTGTCACACAGATAGGTGGCAGGATTGTCAAAGGGTTTGGAGGGTCTGTCATACAGAGGTTAGCGTTGATGCAGTGTACCCATTGGTGACCCTGTGTGTAGTTCTTGCACCCTATCGGAATGCTGTTGCTGCGGTTCCTGTGCCCAGTGGGTTTCCGGGCCTGCAGCGTGTGGTACAGGCGGGGCTCGCAGACAAACGGACTTCTTGGCGACTCAGCGACCTCAGTCAGCTGCAAAAAGAGAAAACAGCATTAGTATTGAGACCGTGCCGAGGTGAATGCTGAATAAACATCACCCCTGTATTAAAGCTTGAATCTATGGGCCCAGTCTGCTGACCTTTCCCCTGGGCATTTGCAATATCACATGATCTCCAGTACCATCACAGCTTTCTTGCCTTTACGGTTTGGCTCAGGTAGTAGCGTACTGCCTCCGACTCAGAAAATTGTGGATTCAGTGCATATCCCAGGCGCAGACATGGACGAGAATATCCCCAGGCCCAGAACATAACAAGGTCCTGTTATTAAGGACACTGGTATCCTAATCGCATAGTGTGGGTGGGACCGAGCATTCAGGGCAGGTTATCTCAACTTTCAGTGTCAGCAGGACCTGTGTAGTGCAGGATTGTCCCAGTTCCCCTGCAGTGAGCAACAACTGTTTGGACTCTGGAGTATGTGTAAATAATCATGACATCATTTTTATGTAATTGATCATGTCTCTTATCACTGTTCATTTATGCACAGTCTAAGGAGAATCTTGTGTAAAACAGTCAGATGCTTTAGAACACTTTGCTTTTTTATTATTCTGCACATAATTGCACTGAAAGCATACAAGGTACAAACACTGTACTGGTGATGAGAAGGATGGAAGAAGATTTGTAGTAGTAAAGTTGAAGACATTGTTTTGGCCAGGTGAGTAATCTTGACAATTTCAATTTGGAGACAGAAGCTATCAGAATCCAGTACAGGGACTAAAAAAAATTGTGTTTGGGAATCATCAAGTTAAACCTTGCAGCACTAAAGTGAGAACAGTGCAAGATGGTAGTGCAGACACAAGCAGGCTCACTCACAGGGAGCCTTGAACTTAATGACAGCCCTTTCATTCTTCTGTCAGATGGATGGAAGTATTTTTCAGGACAAACAATATCACTGAAATTGAAGGTAAAAGTATTGTGTTACCTTCTCAAAATGAAACCATACAAGGACACAAAACAAAACATTTATTTAATAGTCATCGGTTCTGGTGCTGAAGCCTCGTTAGCATAGCTCCTCATGTCACATGATCTGAAAGAGATTTCATCATCATTTCATTTTGATGAAATGATGGCGATATTACACATATCACTTTAATGAAGCGCTCTCAGGGATTGGAGAATATGACAAAGCCTGTCACCACAGGTCAGACAAGACCATTAGTGATTATTTAGCAGTGTTAGAGAATTTGGCACTTTCCTGAACCAAGCACTGCAGGACAAGTTTGTGCACAGTTTCACAAACAGATAATTTGAATCTAGGTTAATGAAGACACAATATTTAATACATGGGAGAATGGGACTAATAGATTGGTTCTGAGGGTCAACATAAAGCAGATGGGCCAAAATCATCTCCTTCTGAGCCCTGAAGAAATAAGTTTATGAATGTTTGAACACTCACATAAAACAGCCACATTGGGATTTTTATAAACTGTATCCATCAAAGAATTTCACCCGCACATAGTCTCAGTGTCAGTGAGCTACGTGGATATAGAGCAGTAACCACAGAGGGAGCCCCAACATTCAGCCCGACTCATACAAATATGGATCCGAATCTGTGTGCTGAATTGTCCAGTGCCAAGATTGGACCTTTTTCACACAACTGCACAATTGAACACAGATAAAGAAAGCCAACCCCACTTAACAATCAAGTATTTTATACTTAAATGAAACAACCTCCTAGTGTGAAGTCATCACCCAAAATGCCTCAATCCACCATAGAGACAAGGTGTGAATGTTTAACATGATCCATGCAACCAAGATGATGTTTTGATCCTAATTGTCACAAAGCAAAATCTCTGGAAACTTTGAGGGTCAGGAAACTTCCCAAATACATGATGCTAACGTGCAGACGAGTGAATGTACATGGTGCAGGATGGTTTATTGGTACTTGAGGGTGGGTGCAAATGGTCTACCACTGTTGATAAGACTGGAAAATCTAAGAGCATTACTGAACTCTTCTTAGTAATGGTCAAATATTATGCCAGATATCTGCCTGACCTCACAACAGTGTTGACATTTCTGTACTGGCCAGAAAGGAAGAATGAACTATGAAGTGGAGAGAGGAAGAGAAGTTCTGTTTTCTCTGCAAGAAAAGTATCAGAAGTGAGTCCCCATCAGCACATTACCTGTGCATTGAAGATTGCATGTGATGCCTCCAATTATACTTTTCTATCAGGTACACTAACAACGAGCAAGGATAGCTATGCCCAGATAGATAAGACAACATTGGCAATCAAGATCCCAGTTTTTGTTTGATAGACCATTCATGTTGGTCACTGACCACAAACCTTCAATGGCATTCTTGAACTCAAAACTTCAATGGCCACAATGATTGTCTCAAAATGCATAGAGATGGCTGTTTTCCTCAGCCAATTATAATTATAATATTGAATATAGAAAATACAACATAAACCTTACAAACAACAAAAGATGATTTTCCTGTAACAGTCGTGGAGGTAGTGAGAAGGACCTAGAATGTGAGTATACTTTGACCAATCTGGATCCACGTTTAGAAGAAAACATAATGCTTTTCCATCACAGATATTGTGAGTTGTCCACAAAATAGGGCTGCAACAAATGGGGCCAGAGTTGTTGTACTTACAGACTGCATAGTAGAACAATGGAGAACTACACTCAGAGCACTGGCCCCTGTTAACATAAAGGCAGTTGTTTGTAACTTTGCTCATTGGCCCAAGACAGGTATTTGAAAGAGTTTCCCTGCGAGTGTACAGTTGCTAAGATTCCAGATCACAGGCTTCAAGAACACCATTCCAAGTGCGAGAGTGACCTCAAGGCCCACTCCAGCATGTTCACAGAGTACATAGGCAGCTTTCTGGTGTTGGTAGACAGCCAATTAAAAATGGTTTGTGGTAAAAAGGTCACGCTGCCCCACCAAACACACGTGAGAAAAACTCACATTCCCACATGAAATCTCCTGAGACTATAATTTTGATCTTTCTAAATAAACAGCTTATGGAACGAAATAAGAATAAACATCACATCTCCTCATCATCCTCAAGCAAAAAACATTGGGAGGCCAGTGCAGATAGTTAAAAGGAGGCTAAGGAAGCAAGTTGTGAACAACACATTAAATATTATTACAAGTTTTGACTCTCAATTTTTCTTTCACAATTAGATTGATGCCTTGGTTCATTCCAGAGGACACTGTTGCTGACACTGATGCACACAAGACATAGGATGCACCTGAGTCTGGTTCAGCCAAATCTAGAAGGTGGACGAAAGCCAATTGAAATAAAGCAAACATTAAGACACATACTTTAAAGGGAAGAAGTTTGTTTTAAGTTTGAATAAACTCCAGAGTGAGTCCTACAATGGCTTAAAGAGCTGACAAACAATTACTGAGCAGAGTCAAGAAGTGATACCTTCTATAAATCCAGAGATTAGCACAAGCAACATTGATTTTTATAATGGTCAAAGAGAATCCCAAGACTCATGAATCAGTTAAACTTGCTAAACTAAATTCACTTCTCTTTTGTTTA
Organism: Pristis pectinata; assembly: GCF_009764475.1. Classification (NCBI taxonomy): domain Eukaryota; kingdom Metazoa; phylum Chordata; class Chondrichthyes; order Rhinopristiformes; family Pristidae; genus Pristis; species Pristis pectinata. The sequence continues at coordinate 68,093,939 of NC_067405.1, read as the reverse complement.
TTGTGAGGGGCAGTGTATTCGTGTAAATAAGTGCAATTTCATTTACGGCATGTTTTTCATTGTGTATTTGTACGCAGTCTACGAAGAACCTCAAATGAACCAGACATACTTTTCAGAGTTCTTCATGTTTCCTTCATATTACACTGTATGATACTGGACAAAGAACTAAAAAGGGTACAGATACCATTACCAAGCAATTAAATCAATCAATTCACATCCAGGGTCTGCAACCATCCCTCTCTTTTTGGAAAAATTCCTGTTTTGTAGTCACAGTTTATGAAGATTGTGCCCAGGAAATGTGAACACCCCAACCCCCATGCTGCAAACATTAATCACTGATGGGAAAATAACAAAGGCACACAAAGTACCAAAACACAAATCTAATCTGATTGCAGTCATTGTTTTAAATTGAAAAGTTAAACCCACTAATTCTGTTGTTCCGAATTTTGTTTTTTTGCTGCACTACTTCAAAGGCTGTGGCTACTTCTTAATCCTAGTTTGCACTTGTTTTTCATTCTTTGAGACTGAGGGACTTTTTACACAGGGTTGGTAGAAGGAACAACACATAAACAGCTCATGCAGCCTCCCATTTAATAATCTGCATAATCCTTTATTCTCTTTCCTCTTCTCTGTTTATTCCTCCCCTTCACCTCACTCGCACTTTACTCATTACAGGTGAAAGCCCATTGCTATCTGGTAGATATTACCTCAAAGGAAGCTTTCCTTGCATTCTGGAGGCTCTCCAGCCTGGACTCTGGTCTTCGACAGCAGCAGATTCCTACCCACTGGGACATTGTCTTTCACAGCAGAGTCCCTTTGCTGCTCGATTTCAGACCATCACTGCTTGTCTCAGTCACAAGGCCCAGTCCTGTGACCTGTTACAACAGGCCTCTTTCATGGAGGAATGCCGGCAACTCTAAAACAAAACACACAGCTCTCTCTGTGTGCTGGGACCAACCCAAACATTGCACAGGCCTTCAGGATGAGCAGGGATTCTGGAATCTGTTCCATGTTTAGCTAAATCCAAATAAGAGGCTGTGAATGGGGTAAGGGGAGATGGAACTCAGTACAGAGAGAGGAAAAGACAGTGACACAGGCAGAGAGAGGAGAGAGAGAGAGAGAGAGGAGAGAGAGAGAGACACACATGGAAAAGGAATGTAACTGGCATGACTTCTTGAATTTTGCATATATGTAATTGAAGACCTCCAGTGAGCTGGAGCAGGAACCCAGAAGACAGTGGCTGGAGGCCAGAAGGGAGGTGAAGAGGGTCAGGTATAGACAGGTCTGAAAAGGGAGTGAGGTGCTGGCAGCAACGAGAAGGTAAAGCCCCAAAGGGAGGGGTTACAGCACAGTGTGGAGAGTTCCAACAGCTGGGCTCCTGAAATCCTCTCTTCTACCAAAGGATTTCCTCCTCCCCCCACCCCCCCCCCCCCGCCCGTGACACTCCAGCTCCAACTATCTGCTCTGGGGCCAGCCAGTAGGCAGCAACCTTGCCAGATGTATCCACCATCTAGAAACAAGATATCTGGGACTTTTACCTCTTTATATCCAGGATGCCGGTGTGTCAGACCTGTTGAGAATAAATTACAGAGTGAATTCTCTGAAAAGAGTGCTCAAAAACAACGAATGGTTAGCTGTTCAATGAAAGCAGAATTAAAATGAAAGCACAAACGGGAGAATTTTGTTGTATGTACATCAAACTCTGTACAACAGGCCAAAAATATTCTAGCATTACCAACTGCAGGACTTCAACAAACTAAACCTTGGTGATATGTTCAAGACTGGGTGGGAACCAGAAACAGGAGGTCAGGATTCAAGACAAAGGGAACTGGGAGATTATTACTTTTACACTGTGCAAGCTGGTGATCCAATGAGAACTGTGAGGTTACTTTGGGACAACTGAACTGATATGTAAGGGGCAGGGAACTGTGGGGTTTGCTTTCAGGGCTGATCAATCGTTCCACAGATGTCAATACTCCCCTTGAAACCCATTCGTCTGGCAGATTAGCCACCACCTGCCCCTCCAGCCCCACCCCTACCCCACACTAACATCCCACCACACCACTGAGGCCCAACCTTCTGCTAGATTAATTCCTCCTGCTCACAAAACTGAAGCTCATCACTCTAGTCAGATTAATCCTATTTCCTATCACACATGCACACACAATTGAAATCTATCCCACTTGTAAAATAACTCCCTCATTCAAGCTCATTCTTTGTAGATTAATTTATCATTTTAAGCAAAGAATTATTCCTGGATATTTGTGCTGTTTTTCTTTTGACAGCTTTCTCAGCTTTGCTCAAATACTATTGGTTTAATTCACGGTACTATTCTGAGCACTCTTCCCTATCCCATTAAATAATTTATCACCTTTAGAGAGCTTCTACCTGACCCATTGTCTGCTCACTACAGAAACAGTACTTTTCTAACCTCCCTATTAATTTGCTTTATGCTGGGATCAGCAAAGATTTTTTATGGAGCAGGGCCCTAATGAAATCTGTACTATCCAATACAAAAGTTCCCACATCACCTGTGGAGCCTGTAAATATATTGTCTGCCTAGGTCTCCAAGTACTTGATTTTTCAAGCATGACTGATACTGAAGAATCTGCCATAGCTCTGAACTTTTATTTACAAAGCACAAGCTCTTAGCATTAACCAACTCAACACAATGAAGTATTTCTGCTCTCCTGATAAATTGCAAAAATTGCCCACGTTAAGAGTGAAGTGGAAATGTACGTTCATCCCACGAAATGCAGAGTTTGCCACGGCAACCATCTTCATCTCCATGGCAATCTTCCTTATTCTGCTGCATACAGTTTTTGTCCCAAGCCCCTTTAATTGGCACAAAGCTATCTTGTTTGCTCTGGTATTCATGTGAGCCAGAACATGTCATTATTTATGTATGGTTGCTCAAACCTAGGCATGTATGATTACTATGGTGGCTCAGCTGGTAAAAGTAATCCCCAGAAGCAACCTAAAGTCTCTCCCCACACAAACAGAGAAGCTGACACTCCGAGCTGGGTTTTCCAGCTTCCATTTCCCTCCTCCATCAACGTGATCCTCACAGTGAGATTGCCAATGCTTCACCCAAGGTGCCAAAGACCCACTTAAGTAGAGGGTCTCTAAAAGTCAGCCAACTCTTTTACCATGGAGTCTTGTGCAGGTTATGGCAGAATGGGGAATCCAGGGTTGTTAAGACTTTCATTTCTGCATTAAAGGTGGAGCTCGGCAGTGCAGCACTCCTTCAATACTGCTGCTAAGGCATGAGGTCAGCTTGCATTGACTAAAAGTGAGTAGATTACCAAAGATCATGAACTGTCTTAATTGAAGTTTTTAAGGTAATCAAAATGCCTCTTCACACAAAAGGCACTGGAAATCTAAAACCCCCTTCCCTAAAAGACAAATGAAAATTTATAGAGGTCAATTGATTTTTGTGGGTTAAGGAAGCCAAGAGTTATGGAAAAAAAACAGCCACTTCTCATTTCTCGAGGGACATTCCCTCCTAAACCCAATGCAACCCTCTGTTGACCAGCTACCTGACAACTGTAACACACTCAGTTGCTGGTGCCTGACTCTCATTGTGCTTACCAACACAAGTTAGATTCACAGTCCTGACGATTAATATTAAACCTCAACATAAACTGATCCCAGGCAAGAGAGGGAAAATACTAATAACATGAAATCATTCTTGTAGCACACCTTAAATTTGACAGCAAGGTTTCTTTCTGTTCCCCTTTTTCCTGATGCCCTCTCCCACTGCTATGAGTCACTTTTGGGATGAAGGAGTTGCTGGCATGGCCAGCGTCTGTTGCCCATTATCACTACCTGGACAACTTGTTGGTAAATCTTGAACAGTTTCTGAAGGATTTGAATGGATTTAATGGCCACTTCAGAGGACAACCAAAAGCCAACCAGGTTTGTTTAGGAATAAAGTCACATTTTGACCATACTAAATAGCAAGCTTCTTTCCCTAAAGGATGTTTGACAACCTCCAGCATTTAACAACAATCTAATTTGAATTTGCATTCTCTGCATTGTTAATCCAGCAGTACTCCACCACGCCAGTTAATCCACCACTCCACTCGTGTTTTTTGGCGCCATTTTGCTGCTCTGGAAACTGCTCCCTGTGAGACCATTCACCCAACCACCCAACCCATTCTCATTCTGCGCGCACACACACACATTCCAGATTGAACTGCAAGGATTGGGAGCGAGGGTTGGGGATCAGTTCCACGCCGGTTGGCGAAGGCAGCCTCAGTCATCGGATTAGGCTGCTCCTTCAGGCTGATAATTTTCGTCTGAGGCTCATATCACTTTATTTCGGTAACAACCACCAACCTACTCTCTGGAATTCCTCCATCCCGCCCCCCCCCCCACCGGCTGGACAACAATCAATTCTTCTCCTGCCCGCAAGAGAGGGAAGCGAACAGTCCGTCCTTGACCTCGAAGGGTTAACTGTGATTTGTGCTGGGAGTTTCAAGAGCGGGAATATTTCGGAGCCCGGCTAAAATTGCGGGGACGGGCCTGTACCGTGGCCTGCGGCAGATGTTTGGGTCCGGGAGGTGGGGGTGGTCTCCGCCCGCATCATGTTTCCTGTCCGTTCAATGCTCACCTAACCGAGTCAGAGTCTCTGATGCAGCCTGCCTGAGGTTCTTCATCCCAACGACGCTGCCGGATCTGATTCATTGACTCGGCACAATGTCTGCCCCCAACATCCACAGCAACCCGGAGACGGCAGCCACCCTATGCCGGCAGCTGCAGCCTCGGAACGGGACAGAGGATCCGCTGCACAGCGCTGATGTTGTCGGCCCAATGTGTGTGTGCTCGCAATAACTATCCCTCCCTCCCGGGCACAGGAGAAAATGCAGCTCTCCTCAGCATCTATTACCACACAGGCAAACTGATGCTGACACAGAATTTAAACAGAGAAACTAAACTAACCCCAACACACAGTCAAATTAAATCTAGTGCAAAACTAATCTCAGTTCCCAACCTAATCCCAGCTCACAGGCAAATTAAATCTCGTGCTAAACAAACATCAGCAACCAAACTAACCCCGGTATACAAGCAAATTAATCCCAGTGCTCGAAGTAACACCAGCACACATTTAAATTCATCTCTGCACACAAACTAATAGAACAGGTAAACTAACCCAGCAGACGAACGGAACAGGCAAAAACTACAACATATAAACTACGTGCATCATACAACACAACCCCTTTTACAAGGTAACTCCATAGAAAAAATCTCAGCAAGTAAGCAAACCCCAACACAGAGAGGGTGTAAACTAAATCCAAAAGACTGTCAAATTAAGCCTAGTGCTCAGACTAAACTCTGCACAAAAAATTAGCCTTAGAACACAGATCAAACCAAGCACAGAAACTAACATTAGTACACAGGTTCATCCCCAAACATAGACCTACATTTTTACATAGATGCTCTCATGCTAGAGAAGTCTGGCACAGGTGGCATGGATTTTATTAGCCATATCAACCCGTGCCTCATCTTGTGCAAGGTCTGATTCCAGTCATTGGACTATTTTCTATTGAATCCCATTAACTTCAATTTTAGCAGGAAACTTTGATGTCACATTTAGCCAAACTAGCTAAAATTCATGCTTCGGGTGTATGTGGAAGCCCTTGTACCACAGCAAAAGGAGCACACCACCTCAAACCACCCCATCAGCACTCCAGCCCCATCTGTGGAACTGGTCCATGGTTTATTTATCGGCTTTATGGGGCTACCTCAGAATCCACAAAGTTGGAGTGGAAGTGAAACTGCCCAAGAGGAAAATGTACGACTGGAATCAGACCTTGCACAAGGTGAGACACGGGCTGATGTGGCTAGTAAAATTCATGCCACCTGTGCCGACTTCTCCAGCATGAGAGCATCTAATCACTTAGTTTGGCATTCAGTGGGCATTCCGATGGCTGAGCACCCCCCCCCCCCCCCCCCCCCCCCCCCCCACCCTTCGATCACTATTGACTAAAAAACTCAGCTGGACTGGAAACATCAATAAAGTGGCTACAAGAGCAGGTCTGAGACTGGGATGATTGATTTCAAACATCCATAACAATTTTCTTTCATTAATAAGTGGAAAAATACTGAGTGAATGGAGTTTTTGGAATTCCACATTATATGAAAGCACATTTGGTTGTTTGCCCAGGCATTTCTTAATTTGCAAATACATATTTTAGTGTCTTCTGGACGTATTAAGTTCTGTTTATGTGTGTGTTTGTTTTAAAAATAGTTGAATCATTTTGATTTTGAAGTGATTTGAAATGTGAGAATGTCTTATGAGCTCGGTCCTCTTTGTAAAACAGCAAAATTATTTGTTCCTCATTCCATGGATTAATGTTTCCAAATTTTAAGAATATGAAAATGTCACATTTTCATTGGTTTTAAATTCTGTGACAAGCTGAAAGGAATAAGAGAAAGGCTCCATTTCTTTCCAAAGTTGTAAGTTACAGGACATAAGGACAAAGAATCTTCATAGCCTGTGTAAGGTTGCAGAGTCCTCAAGCAATAATTCCAAGCAAGCTTGTCACCAAACTCCAAGACCTAGGGCTCAACACCTCCCTCTGTAACTGGATCCTTGACTTTCTAACAAACAGACCGCAATCAGTGAGGATAGGCAGCAATACCTCCGGCACTATTATTCTCAACACTGGTGCCCCACAAGGCTGCTTCCTCAGCCCTCTACTCTACTCCCTATACGCTCACAACTGTGTGGCCAGATTCTGCTCTAACTCCATCTACAAGTTTGCAGATGATACCACTGTTGTAGACCATATCTCAAACAGCGATGAGTCAGAGTACAGGAAGGAGATAGAGAGCTTAGTGGCATGGTGTCATGACAACAACCTTTCCCTCAATGTCAACAAAACTAAAGAGCTGGTCATTGACTTCAGGAAAGGGGGCGGTGTACATGCACCTGTCTACATCAATGGTGCTGAGGTCAAGAGGGTTGACAGCTTCAAGTTCCTGGGAGTGAACATCACCAACAGCCTGTCCTGGTCAAATCACGTAGATGCCACGGCCAAGAAAGCTCACCAGTGCCTCTACTTCCTCAGAAGGCTAAAGAAGTTCGGTTTGTCCCCTTTGACTCTCACCAACTTTTACCGATGCACCATAGAAAGCATCCTATCTGGATGTACCACGGCTTGGTACAGCAACTGCTCTGCCCAAGACCGCAAGAAGCTGCAGAGTTGCGGACACAGCCCAGCGCATCACAGACACCAGCCTCCCCTCCTTGGACTCTGTCTTTACCTCTCATTGTCTTGGTGTAGCAGCCAACATAATCAAAGACCCCACCCACCCGGGACATTCTCTCTTCTCTCCTCTTCCATGGGGTAGAAAATACAGGAGCCTGAGTGCACATACCACCAGACTTAAGGACAGCTTCTACCCCGCTGTGATAAGACTATTGAACAGTTCCCTTATACAATGAGATGGACTATGACCTCTTGATCTACCTTGTTGTGACCTTGCACCTTATTGCACTGCACTTCCGCTGTAACTGTGACACTTTGTACTGTTATTGTTTTTACCTGTACTACATCAATGCACTCTGTATTAACTCAATGTAACTGTACTGTGTGATGAATTGACCTGTACGATCGGTTTGTAAGACAAGCTTTTCACTGTACCTTGGTACAAGTGACAATAATAAACCAATACAATACCAATACCAAGCAGTGTGAAGCTCTGCCCTCTTCTTTTTACCTCTAGCACAAAATGCCAGAAGTTTTATTGAAGTGACAATTGATATTCTTTGGTTATATTTGATATTTTTATGGCTACTAGGCTTGAAGAAACTTAAAGGCACTGGAAGTAAGAACATGAAGTCAAAGTTGAGTTTATTGTCATATGCACAAATACGCACAGGTGCAATGAAAAACTTATTTGCAGCAGTATCACAGGCACATAGCATCATATAAGCAGCATTCACAAGAAAAACATGAATTAAACATAGATTATACACAATTTTTACAGGAAAGAAGACAACCAGAACAAAAAAACAAAGTCCATTTTAGTGCAAAGTGGTCATAGTGTTGCTAAACTGTAGTGATTAGGGTTTTGCTGGTTGGTTCAAGAACCAAATGGTTGAAGGGAAGTGGCTGTTCTTGAAGCTGGTGGTGTGGGACTTCAGGCTTCTGTACCTCCTGCCCAATGGTAGCTGCGAAAAGATGGTAATGGCCCAGATGGTGGGTATCTTTGATGATGATGTCACTTACTGAGCTTTTCTTTCTCCTTTTCCCCCCTCTTTCCTTTATTTCTTATTGCGTTTAGTCGATAAAATATTGATCACAAACAAAGTCAGAAAAAAATTGTAAGTACCTGATTTCTGCAAAGGTCTTGTGTAAATTTGTAAGATTTCTGAAAGTCGGCAATAGACAAGAGACTATCATTAATCTAACATCTGTAGTTTTAAACTTTCCAACTATTGAATGATTCAAATTAGCCTTTCTGGACATTTGAAGTGATTTTGTTTCGACTATTTTTTTGATTTGAGGGAAAATGTGTGTGTTTCAGTACTTAACATAGAATTTATATCTCCCTGCAGATAAATTAATCCCTTGTGGTTTTAAGCAGATTTTTTTGAATACATTTCTAGAACCACATGATGCAGAGCCAGAAGTCCAGCATTTTTAAGAATTTAAGAACATTGTTTCAGACATTGAATGGCACAGCATAGTGATGAGTTAGAGTTAACATTTCACTTATCAGAAGTCTGGACAAAACCTGTTCAAGGACGTTTTTTACTTTTCAAGACACAAGGAGAAATTTACCTCAGGTCTAAGAGAATGATCAAATCCTACTCTTAAAAAGTGCACCCCAGGGTTTTGCCACCAAAGAATAAAGTTTTAATTGGGGAAATAAAAATTGAACATTGTGTTTGACAATCTAAATCTAAAATGGGTATCTTTCAGAAATAATGTATTATTCCCAAATTTATCCTCTCGTTTTGGCACAATATTTGATAAATAATGAAAAGGGGCCAAATGGAAATGTTTAACCTGAGTTTTCTACCATTAATAATACATGAGACAGGAAAGTTTTTTTCAGGGCTTCTGAACAAAGCGAAAGAATAATTTCCATTGTATATTCCAAATATAAAATTGTACTATTGGTTGACATCTGGCATCATGATGCTAGGTGACTGAAAGATACACAAGACCATCCATAAAGATATCCTAGTTTAAGTCGGGAAAAGTATAATTAAGAACATTTGATTAATTATTGTCTCTTGGAGAACTTTGTGTACTTATCTATGACCATGTCTAAAGATTGATATTTGTAAGTTTGATCACTAGCTGAGCCACTAAAAAATAGAGGGCGATGCAAAAATCCTTCTACAGAATAGTCATACAGAATGGAAGCAGGCCCTTCAGCCCAACTCATTCTTTATCTTTTTGGCAAGAGCACCTTAAAGCCAAAGAACAGTTTATATTTAATGTTGTGTCACATTATACTGGGAAACTGCTTTGAGTGTGCAAATATGATTAATTGCTATGCATACACATTTACTGCACAACAGAACACCAGGAGGCACTCAGGAGACAACTCCTGCTGGACCACAATGAGTCAACAAATTTGCTGTGGATCTAAAGTCACACATACTGGTTAATGATTGCAGACTTCCCTCCCTGAAGAACATCGGAGAACAAGAGGTTTGCAATAATTGTTCCTGGAATGGATACAACTTTATAAAAGGTTGATGAATCTTGTATATGCATATTTTAAAAGTGGCATTACGATACATACAAATTGGGGCAGAAATTGGCCACTTGACCACATAAGCCTACTCCACCATTTATATTTCATATATTTCCTAGAATAGACAAGGCCATTCAACCAATCGATTCTATGCCAGCTCTCAAAACAATCCCATCAATCTTCAATCCCTCCCCCCCACCCCCCACACCACCATCACCACTTATTTCCCAATAACCAATTCTCTCTCACATGCCCTTTGATTCTCATACCCACCCACCCAGGGATAACTTACAATTGCCAACCTACCAGCACAGCTGGGACGTGGGGGGAAACCGGAACGCCCAGAGGGAACACAGGTGTTCACAGGGCAAATGTGCAAACTCCACACAGTCAGCAGCAGAACTGAATGCAGGTTGCTGGAGGGATGAAGCAGCAGCACCACCCACTGCGCCACTGTAATAACATCATGGCTGATCTGATTGTAATCAGTTTCCTGTGTAACTGAAGTAACATTTCATTCCCTCCGTAACCACGAATCTAACTACCCCTGCCTTAATAACATTCAGTGAATCTGGTTCCACCACCCTTTGAGAAAGGGAGCTTCAAAGGCAACCTTCTGAGAGAAAAATATTCACCTGAGTTGGCAAACCCCTTATTTTTAAACAGTGACTTTCTTTTACCTTGTTTTGTCTGCATACACTGTTTGAGGCACTTACTTAAGATATTAAAGAATCAAGCAAATAACTGAGCTGCAGCAAGGTACCGAGGGGTTGGTTTGGGAAGTCAGTAAGAGAGAATTGTAAGAAAGAACTTAGCCTACTGTGACTAAATTCTAACTTTATCATGGCTCAAATATGCTATTTGAAATGATGGTTGCTGTGATTTATCTGTTAAGCAGTGGAGGATTTTAGCTGTATCATTTTGCCCTGAAGTGCACAAGATAAAGTTATGTAGAAAGGGCAGAGTACAGAAGAACCTGACACAAGCTTGGAAGGGTATATCTTCTGGCAAACTTTCCAGCGGAGGGTTCCCTCAGTCCACATGGTAGAGCTGGTTTTTTAGGGTCAGCAGCCTAAGACGGGGAGGAGTTCACAAGAAGCCCACTTTGCTTACCTGGTCCACAAAATGGCCGGAAGGAAAGGTGTCATTAAGTCATAGGGGGGCAGGTCAGCCAAGACCTGTTGACAAGTTCTGGGTTTGCCCATTTTGAGGAGACTGCAGGTTGGCGGGCTGACCCTTCAGCTTTCACATGACTAGCTTGGTTCAGCACTTGAGTTCCCTTCTGTGTGGGAATAAACGTTTGCCCGGGTAAATCAAGGAAAGGGTTTATTTAAATTGCTTAGGGTCATGGAAGCTGAAGACTTAAGCAACATGAAATAAGGCAAAGCAGCCAGCGAATGCAAATATGTTCCCCCAGAGTTATGAGTGAAAAGGAAATATGAGCAGCTTCTGTTTTTTTGCAAAATAGATCAAACTCTTAATCTGAATGTTCTCCATTTATGTTCTTTAGATGTACCTAATTATCATGCAATATTCTGACACATTCTCATAGACTTTGGTACTGCTGGGACATTGCAGAATTGTGTAAAATGCAACATCATTGTTTATGCAAAATAATTTCCTGGTATCAGCATTTTAAAACTAACCAGGTGGAATAATAAGTTTCTATTGGTGTTCTTGCACCAGCCTGATAAAACAAGCCTTGCCGTTCTTCAATCCAAAAGTATACAAATGTTGCCATGTTTATGATTGTGATTCCCAAGTGCTAAACTCCCATGATACACAATAAAATACAGGTTCAAATGGTGAAATACTCTGCAGTGTGGAGGAGAAAAAGAGATGGAGGAAACTGTCAAACAATTATTTTAGGATATCTCTGTCATGCTAGCATCTGATAATCTATAACTTTGCTAGGTTAATCCATTTAGAACGGGAATACTGCATTGTGCTGTCAACATCTGTAAATAATTTACAGTATAGGGCATGTAACAAAAATGGAATGGTTGGAATAATATGTAACTGCATAAACATATTAAAAGTGTCAGCCATGTTATGCAGTTACATATTATTCCAACCATTCCATTTTGTAAAAGAAAATATGATCTTAACCAAGAGCAAGCAGGTGCTGGAAATCTAAAATAAAACCAAAGAATGCAGAAAATACTCTGCAGATCAGACAGCAACTGTGAAGAAAGAAAAACTGAGTAACTTTCCAAGTTGATGGCCTTTCATCAGAACTGGCCAGCTCTGATAGAACTTGGAAAACTTGGTTCTCTGGATTTGTTGAATTCAGTGTTAAATCTCAAGGGCTGTGATGTGCCAAGCTGGAAAATGAGATGCAGTTCATTGAGCCTACATTGGGCTTTGTTGGAATAATACAAGAGACCAATGGAGAGGTCAGAGTAGAAGCCCTCCTAGGGACCTTGCTGAACTGCCCACTTTGTGACTGCAAGCAAAGGTACTTGCAGGCAAGGTTGCATAATACAACTTATGCAGGAGTTTGGTCTATTTATGGAAGAGTGTATTTAGAAGACTTGCATCCATTAAGAGGTGTGAGTGGTGAATGAAGGTGTGGAACATCTGCAGCCTCAAGCTTTGGCTTGTTGTACAGTTTAACTTGAGGCGACTGCTGAACAGAATGAATTACAGACGTAGCCAGTCACCTATTTAAGCTCCGTCAGCTGTCTGTCTGATCTCGCTTGTAATTTATTGAGTAGTAATTGTCATCTTTCAATAAACCAACCAATCTTGATTATTTCCCAACTCCTTGAATAATGTGTGGCCTTTAACAGACTAGATCTTACCATGGCACTGATCAGATCATTGAAAAGAAAGCAAGATTTACATTCATTTAGCGCACACTGTGACCTCAAGACATCCTAAAGTCCTTTACAACTAAAGAACAATTTTAGGAGTGTAATACAGGAAATACAGCAGTTAATTTTTGCACAGCAAATCTCAAAATAAGCAGTGAGAAAAAGACCAGATTAAACCAGGGAGAATCCCCCTCCTCTTGTCTTCAAGTTTATGACAGCAAATTTTTTACCTCCATTTTCGAGAATAGATCATCGAGCCACTTTATTGATTTCTTTTTCTTTTGAACCTTCTATGCACAATTTAGTTGCTATACTTCCTATATTCCTATAGTACTTCTAAAGTTGTTCTTTGGCAGTAATAGACTTTGTGACATTTTGAAGTAGGAAGATTACAAATATGAATGTAAATCTTGATTTCTTCTCAAGGAATAATCAGTGCCACTGCAAACTTTAAACTTTTTTTTAGAAAGTCTGTAAGATTCAAAGTATTTTGTACATTCTTGATGTTATTAAGAATGTACTATTGTTTGCAGCCCATAATGAGAAGCTTTGATCAAATAGCTTGGATAGAGGTTCTTAACAAAGATGCAAAGAGTGATAGGAGAAGAAGCTACATTGGAAGGTTTAAAATAAACTCTTGCAATCTCATAACTTGGGCAGAGAGAGGGAGAGGGAAGAAGTGGGAGAGAAGGAGGAAGGAAGGGGAAGAGGGAAAGGAAGGAGAGAGTGAGAAGTAGGGGAAGGGGGAAGGAGACTTTTCCCCATCGTCCTAGTAACATTTCATGTAGCACATTTATTGTGATTCCCAAGTCTTTGTCAAGCTGAAGATACATGTCAGGTGCTTGGACAGATCTGGAGCTACGTATCCGCCAGCATCTCCAGAATGTGGTGATGTGCTGCGCTCTTCACAACCTTGTGCACCAACAAGACTTGCAGACGCAGGAGGAAGGAAATGCATGACAGAACCACTGTAATGCACCACCATACAGATACATTCAAGTCTCTGATAAATAGACGCTCAGCATCAGATGTAATGGAGACAATGGGTTAGGTCTTGCCAAAAATTTATTATTGTATTGGAGGAATACAGCAAGGAAACAAGTCCTTCAGCCCACTACGTCCACACTGACCATCAGCACTAATCCTACATTAATCCCATGTTTTTATTCTCCCCACATTCCCCAGATTCTACCACTCTACTAGGGGCACTTTACAGCGGCCTACTAACCCATTGACCCCACCACGTCTTTGGAATGTGGGAGAAAACCAGTGGGCATTGGGAGAACATGCAAACTCCACACTGACAGCACCGGGGATCAAGATCGAACTCGGGTCTCTGGTACTGTGAGGCAGCGGCTCTACAAACTGTACACTCTGCCACCCCCTCATGCAGCACGGTTCGGATGTACTCCTCTTGCTCCTCTGCACCGTACCTTCCTTCCTAAACCCAGACCTGTTAATTCTAGCAGATTCAGTTGTTGACGCCTGGGTCAAAATTATCGTCCTGATAATGTTAACTTTGCATCTCCCTCCACAAAATGCTGTCTGATCTTCTGAGTATTTCAGCGTTTTATCCTGTTTTTAAATTTAAAATCGCAGCATCTGCTTTTTGATTGCTGTGAACGCTGGAGGTTTGGGTAAGCTGACTCAGGGCCGGGCGGTGAACTTCACATCTTCTGTTTACCTTTCGTGCTTCGTTCTCAACCGGTCACCACTGATGGGGCCGTTTGTACCCAGCATGCACTCCGCGACGGCGCTCGCCCTATTAACTTGACACGTCCTGTGGATTTAATCGGGGGCTTGCAGGCTCGCCCGGAATCCTGGGATGGGTCTTCCTCCATTGCAGCCTCTCACTCGAGTTTAGAAGAGTGAGCGGGCTCTAGCGTTTTGGGGGCCTCCGGGGAGTAGCAAAATCCAACTTAATTATTGTGGATCCACAACAGTTGGCGTGTGCCGATGGTATCCGGATACCCGGACGGTTTAAAACGTGACGCCAGCTGTATTACAGCCGACAAGGTAAGAATGTGATTCTCGTCCTTTCAACCAATCGCCTGTATGGATAGAAAGAGGTGACTGAAGGCCACGGTCCAATGAAGTTGTCGGATGGAGCGAAGCCGGAGGCCGGCTGCTGGATGTTATTGAGGCAGCGGAATGCGGCGCGCCGCCGGCAGCGGGCCGCTGCTCCGGGCCTGAGGCCACGGCTGCTCCGCACTTGGGCCCCTCGACGCAGAAGTAGCCACTGCAGGCCGCACAGGTAGGATCCGGGGGTCCTCCCAACAAGAGAGGGCTCAGGTGGAACAGGCAATGGAGAGCAGGATCGGATCTGCGCCTAGGCCACGGGGTTAATGTACAAGGGCAGGGTGGGGAGAAGGGGGCGAGTGGGTGGGGAGGAGGAATGGCAAACAAGTGTCTATTCAGGGAAGGTCTGGTTTTATTTGAAGTGGAGTCCTCTGGTCCTCTCCTGTTAGCTGAACTATGCAGTACTGTTCTTGTGTTGACCATACGTTGCTGTATTTGTAATTGCATTTTAACTGCATTGACTGGGTTACCTCCGATGTTTTTGCACTTCTTTATTACACGCTGAAGATAATTCATTAATATTATTAGAGGATTTGGGGAAGTAAAGTGATAGCGTAGGTTACCTGGACACATTGGCTGCACTGTCTTGGGAGAGACTGTAACAACCGCCTGATTTGCTGTGGCCTTGACATTTTCGACATCTTTTATAAATTTCCCATTGTTAGGCTACTGTACAGTTTCACAGGTTGACTGGTATCATCAGGTGGCTAGTTGTTCTTTTGAAGCACTGTGTATTCGTGAAAATTTGCAGAGATATGAATGGTCAATGACATTTCCATTTACTTCTCCCTCTCTATCTTGGTCTTCCTCCCTGTTCTTTTTCCTCCCTCCTTTCTCTTTTTGGTTTGCAGGTAAGAATTAATAAACTGTGACCTTTTTAAACACAGCTTCAGGTAGAACACAAATAGGAACAGATCCTTCAAGCCTACCCTGCCATTTAATATGATCATAGTTGATCTATGCTGGCCTCAACTCTTCTGTGCCATTTCTCCATACCCCTCTATTCTTTGATCTATCAAATATTTATTCAGGTCCACTTTAAATACATGTAAGGATCCAGTTTCCACCACCTGCTGGGGCAGAGAATTCCAGAGATTTACTAATCCCTGTGAGAAGAAATTTCTACATACCTCAGTTTTAAATGACTGGCCCCTGATCTTGTAGCTGTTCCCTTGTTTGAGACTCTCCCACTAGTGAAAACATCCCAACATCTACCCTGTCAAACCCTTTGGCTCTTGTATGTTTTGAATAAGGTCATTCTTCTAAACGCCAAGGAATACAGGCCCAAACTATTTTGTTGTTTTGGTAGGAAAACTGTCCTATCCGAGTAATTGGCCTGGTGAATCTTTGGACTGCCTCCAATGTTAATATAATCTTTCTTTAGGTAAGAGACCAAAACTGTATGCAGTATTCCAGCTGAGGACTGACCAACACTTTGTGCAATTGTAACAAAACCTCCCTATTTTAAAACTCCAATCCCTTTGCAATGAAGACCAAAATTCCTTTTTAACTACTTTTCTGAAAAGGACCCATTTATTCCAATTCTGTTTTCAATGAGACAGAATGGATTGAAAACTGGCTAACATGCTTCCTCCAATTCCATGGGCTTTTAACTTGTGCACCAGCCTCCTACATAGCACCTTGTTTCTGCATTCTGCCTCTTCCTTTTTTTTTGAATGAGGGAGTCATGTTGCAATTGAGATTTAGCGATCAGTCTGCATTCCATCAGGAATAACGGGGAGGATAGTTATTTTTCTATTATTGGTCTAAGATGATTTAGCTGACATGAAAGACTTCTTTAGTGATGGTCTTAACTCTCATCCTACCACAGGAGAGTTACGCACCTTGAACAGCTTCCAGCTATTTGATCGGAGGCTGTGAAGAATGTTTGTCATGCTCCAGTATGAGCTTGCTCTGTCTTTGTGTCAGGTGTGTGTTTGGGTGTTGCAGTGTTTTATTCACTGCACCAGCCTTGCCTGATCAGTGTAAATTTTTTTTTTCCCTTCTTTCCTGATATTGGAGTCTGGTCACCAAACTAGAATAAATGTAATGATTGGTAGCTGAAGGCTTCACTCTTGTATGTCTGCATCATCTTGTGATGGTTGTTAAGAGATAAAATGCTGAGTACAGCTCACGCTTGTTGCTGAGGCACACGGAATTTTCCAAGCTCTGCTGATCCTAGACTGAATTCCTTCTCATAACTTTTTTGTAACATTGAATCAGCATAGGTTGAGACAAAAGCAGAAACTATGGTTCCTCTGCATGTTTGGTGACTTCCTATTGTTTGATTTCCTCATTCCATGAATAGTTTACATAATTTATTGGCAAAACATTATCAAAGATGGTCTTCTGATGCAAGGATTTTTACAAAAATCCTTGCATTACTTGTACCCTCACTTGAAGGCACTGACTAATACCTACTGGGCCTTGACGTCCAGGGCTACCTCTGAATGACTACTCATCAATGTTGAATGTCAGGGCACTGTTTTCTTGTGAGAGGTATTACCTTGGAGCTTGTTCTACTTCTGGTGTAGGACACAGCCTTGCAGCAAGATTGTGACCAGGAGTAGGAATGTTGCCTCATTCTGTAGTTCTGAAGTCAAATGTCAACCTGGAATAAACTGCCTTAAAATAGACTTGCTATTGCACTCTGTAGCATGAGAGAAACTTTGGCAATATTATCTTCTGCCAATCCAAATGGTTGATCAGTACATTACTTCTATTTTATATATTTAGCAGTTCTTTTTGCTTGGTTTATCCTCTGCACTTTGTGAACAGCAATGTACTGCCAAAGCCCTACGAATGACTCACTACAATATGTTACAACTACTAAATGCCTTAATCTCCATTTTATAATGTTTTGGGAGGTACTTTTATAATCTTTGAGAGTGTTATAGGCTGGACTCCATCCCAGTATATTTAGCTCATGTGAAATGCAAAAGTCATTTTCCATAAGCAACATTCTTTTTATTTTCAAGATGTGTGCCAGTACTAGTGTGTGGAGTGCAGCTTCTCTGCTAGGAATTTGTATTGGACATCATGATTTGAAGAAATGAGTTTTTTAAAATCTGGAATGCTTGCAGTTGCTGGTATTTGCTGGTTTCTGGCATGGTTATTGTGGTCCTTCTAGAGTCTGGCAGTTGGAAGATTCTACTTTCTACAGGTAGTCTGAATGTGCCACTGTGTGTGTCTAATGGCCTAGACTATGCCGAGTGTCTGCAAACATTCACATCACTTCAGCTGAACCTGAACAGCATGGTGATTTATTTTTTAATTTCCCACAGTTGCACTCCATGCCACTGGTGAAAACTATGCACACGGCTCGTGTGTTGTGGAGAGAATCTGAGTTGGCATGTGCGCATTTCAAGTTCATTTTATGTCATGAGGATCAAGGTCATTAATTAACAGCTTGAGCCTTGCTCTTGTGATCCTGCTTATCTTGAACTCACTGAATCACTGCCTTGTAACACATTGTGTGCCAGTGTACTGTGGAAGTACATTTACCAAAATAGCACTGCCTCTCCAGTGGTGCAGTATTTCATTCTAAATGAGGACGAGTGAGAGTAGTCCAATAGTACTGACACTCCAGATACACTTCTTGGGTGACTGAGCTAACCAGCACCCCCAAAGTGACATCACCCAATTTCAGCTGGCTTATCTTGTGGGAATCCAATTTTTACATTGAACAACTGGGTTACTGTTTAAACACCCTATCCAATAGCACCATGGAAGGACCTTCACTAGAAGAACTACAGTGGCTCAAGGATGCAGCTCACTTCCACCTTTCTCAAGGGCAGTCTTGCCAGTCAATGCTGACTTGCCAGTAATGCAGAGATTCAATAGAGTTGACAAATTAAAACTGAACCAGTTGATTTTCTCTTTTTTTTTCTTTTTTAAAAAAAAGGCCTAAGAGTTTTGATGAAGGATTTTTGGCATGAAAACTCCTTCTGCTGTTTATTAGTTCATAAATAACCACAAAGATTGGCTTTGTCTGGTTAGTACTCGGGGCACTCAACTAAACCACAACTGAACTTTAGACTGGCTATAAGCAGAAATAGGATCAGCCAATGTATCATTACTTTTCATTATTCAGTATCTTAGTTAATGCATACTCTAAGTTCAATGTCCACTATATGCATTGACAGGAAGGATGTATTTCTGGTAAACATTAAGTCAAATTTTGTAATTTGAAAAGGATGGGCAGAATACACTATGGGCACTTTGGTACAGACTATTCATGTGCATGAAGAGTGGTGTGCTAATTGTTACAGTGAAAAATAAGTTGAAGATTTGTATCTAGAGTCAATGGGACTATGGCAAAAATTCATAAATTGAATGTTCAGAAATGAGTTACTGTATTTTCCAATGTAATGTATAGAATAACACTAATGCAAAACATGCTCCAGCTTGGACCATCTTTTGACACTTTCTTGTTCTGCACTTCAAGTAGGGAGTTAATGCATGTCAACCCTGTGTTCTTCCTTTTATGATATTGGAATAGCACAGTGGTGCCGCTAACAGAGCCACTGCCTCATAGTTCCAGAGATCTGGGTTCAATCCTGACCTTGGATGCTTTCTTATGTGGCGTTTGCTCATTCTCCCTGTGTTTGTGGATCTCCTCCGGGTGCTCTGGTTTGCTTCCACTTACCAAGACATGGGTAGGTAGGTGGCTCTCCCTGGCGTAGATGAGTGGTAGAATAGGAGAGCAGTTAATGGGGGGGGAAAATGGGTTACAGGGAAAACAAGTTAGGGAGTGAGAATGCTCTGTAAGCTGGCATAGACTCGATGGGTCAAAGTGGTCTCCTATGTTGTATGGACATGTGGGACAAGCTGTCTTCTAAGTCACTTCAACTTTCTTAATTCTAACTTTTTTGACAGCTCTCCATTCACCAGAATATTTCTGCTCACTTAAACTCACTCCCAATTTTTTTTCCCAGTTCTCACTTTTTTTTAAAAATTTACTCAACCTGCCTAACTTGATTTCTCAGTTCAGCTGTCTGGTTAAATCCTCTCCCATATCTCTTCCACCCTCTCCTCTCCAATTTTTCTCTGGACCAGCATCAAAAAATGTTGTCTCTTAAAACTGCATGGTTTCTTTTTGCTCTCCTTAAACTCCTCAATTGGATCACCTATTGTCTTCTATAATCATAATGCCTTTGCAAATTGATCTTGTAATTTAACTCTTGGCACAACTTCAGAAAGAAGCAGAATTACACCACCTACGTCCCATATCATTCCTGTTGTGAGGTGGCCAGAAATATACTTTAAATGGAGTCTGAATAATAAAGCTATTCAACATCCTGACAGACAACTTGGATTGAAAGGAAGTGCAACAATGGTGGCAGCAGCAACAGTGTGGAAATGGAGCCCAGTCCTCAAGTAGCAATCCTCTCACTGTTACTCCAATAATACACTTTAGAGGGAAATTAGAACACATTCTGCTTCCTGGCTTTCCCCCACCCATGAACCTCGTCCTGGCTTTTTTTGATGGCTGTCTGCAATGACTGCCCCAGATTAGACCTGGATTTGCACAGGGCTGTGGTCGGCATGGTTCTCTTGAATCAGGATTTCTTGATCTTGTTTGACTGCAGCACTGTATTACAACTTTAGCCGATCTCTTCATTGTGGGGGGGGTTTTTGAGTTGGCCATTAATTGAGCCTTTGACAGAAAGTGTTAAAGCATATGATTCCCATGTTCTGCCAGCAAACCTGTGTACATCCAGCATAACCTTTACGGGCTATAGATCATGTCCCTCAAGGATCTCACTGATGATTCAATGGCCTCAAGTGACTCCTAAGATATTTCTGAAAGTGTAATGTTGGACACTTTTCTTTTGCTGTTCCTGCTTGCAGTACATGTCTCAGTTTTCACAATAATAAACAAAAGTAAATTTTCTTTACAATTGAGACACATTCTGATAGAATTTTTTTTTATTCAGTTAACAGTTTGATTTTTGTTTTCCAAATATCTGATTGAAGTTTGCCAAAGGTGACCAGAGATTTTTACTGTTTTGTTTTTGCCCATCAAAACTAAATAAGTTGGTAAGAATTAAAGTGAGTTAGCAGAAGTGATCTATGGCATTCAGAGCTTCATTATTGTTGTAAATTCTGTTTGGGTTGTTGCTGCAACTGTTTATTTGACATTAATTGACATGCCAAATTTGTTATGTGGATCAGTGAACTTGTTCATCACGATCTGCAGTTCCTCAGATGAGCTTTAGCTAATGCAGCATTATCTGCAAAAAAAAAACAGATGCTGAATAGTGAGGTAGGTAACTTGTTCTAGCTTTTGAAAAAGCTGTTATTGATCTTTAGTGAGCTTGAATGCCTGTTTCCAGGAGAGCCAAGAAACATTAATCTGAGCTTTAATGCCACCAACATAATATAGCTTTTGAGATGAAGATTCTTATTTGATTACCCCTTTTAAATATTTTGCAAATACATAATTAATGTATGTTCTGGTAGCAGAATAAGTCATTAGGATTCCTTGATGCCATTAGATCAAATAATGGCCGATTTGATTTTAACTCCACATTCCTATCTGTTCATGGTAAGCTTTCACCACTTTGATTTTCAATTTTTTTTTGAAATATTGAAGATTCCGCTTCCACTACCCTCTTTTAAAAGAGACTTTGAGTCTTGTGACCCAACAAAAGAAAAATGTCTCGGGAGACTTTTTTTGTGACCCCTGATTCTAGATTCTCCTACAAGAGGAAATGTGCTCTCTGCACCTATGTCAATACCCCTCAGGATCTTGTGAAAATACCTGTTTAATTTGGCTCCCTGCTCCTTATTTTCCATTAATTCCCTACACTCTATTTCCAGAGGACCAACAGTCTATCTATAGAAACTCTTATTAAATGTTCCTACATTTCTGACTAACTTTACCTTGTATGAGTTCTCCTTTCCTTTTTTTGGTCACTTTTGGTTTTGAGTGCCATTCATCTTTGCTTTTAATGTTTACAGTTAGCTGCTTGTCACTTCTTAGATCTGGTGTGAATGGCTTCACAATTCCCCACATTATGTTCCATCTGCTGATGTTTTTCCCCATTCATTTTGCCGCCTAATGTGCCCATGCAACATTTTACTCTCTTGCAAACCAGGTTATCCAGGGCCCCAACAATATTGTGCCACAGATGTGGTGTTACCAGTAATCCTAAATATATGGCTACTGGATGTGCATGTTAGCATTTTTAAAGTTATTCATAGCATAAGTTTTCTAAAAATGCATGATTAAAGTTTAACTTGATTTGTAGGTAACTGGAAGTGAGGATTTAAAAAGATGCTGGGCTCTGACAGAGGGGTTGTGGAGGATTGGCTCTCCCAATTCAAGGTAAGGTTACTTAATTCCAGTTGGAAGTTCTTGCTGTTACCACTTGTCAGAACTGGAAAGTTCTCCCTAGTGTCCTGGAAACACTTTATCGGGACAAACAGTTCCGAGCATTGATGCTGCAGTTAACTGGACAAAGCTACATAAGAGTTTATTCACCGATGAACTCTGAACTCTTATTCCATGCCCACAGTAAATGTGATACCTGCTTCCATTAGTGACATACTTTTCCTTAATCTGCTGAGTGGTATAGTTTGTTTCCTATTCCCAGCTCTACTGTATTGATCCTGATGTTCTGCCCTCTTCGTACACCACATGGTTTCTGAGGTTCTGTCCTTGAAATGATGGCAGTGTGACATAACATCTGAATTGATCTTGATGTTTCATGAGATTACTTGGTGCTGGCATTATCTTTCATTCAAGGGCTGCAGCAGTGGCAAGCAGTGATGCTTTCTGTCATCTTGCTCAATAGTGATTATATGGAAGATGAGGATAATTGACAGCAGTTCAGATTCAGACTTGGTCTGGAAGTACTGAGCTTCACATGTAATTGTACATTAACCCTCTACTGAAGAAAGCTAAACTTTACTATGATGGTAATGGTGCCAGTGTCCACCTTTACCTATTTCAGTGTGTCTGTATCTATTTATAATCACTTCCCCTCTGCCTTTTGTCAGACTCTCCCTGAAACTCAGATATCCACTTATGCAGCAACCCTCCACCAGAACAATACTATTGTGCCAGCTTTGTACAAGGTCATCCAGGACCCCAACAATGAGGTAAGACCACAGCAGCTGCCAGGGTTGTGGATTGGGGAAGTGGTCATGGGGGGTGGGGGTGTGAAGAAAGATGCAAGACTGGATGATGGGGTAAGAGTTGGTGAGGCCAAGAACGATGTACTGTCTTTACCTCTTTCTTTGCTCTGTCTGCAGTTACTGGAACCTGTCTGTCATCAGCTGTTTGAGTTGTATCGGAGCTCTGAGGTGAAACTGAAGAGGTTTACGCTACAATTTTTGCCTGAACTGATCTGGGGATATTTGCGCATCACATCAAGCAGAGAGAGACATTGCAATGGCTGCATTGAAGCTTTGCTACTCGGTATCTACAATCTGGTGAGTTTGAAGTTGGGGGTGTATCTGTATTAAAGAGATAAAGGATTTAAAAACACGAACTGACAAGAACTTGAACTCAAACTGCAAATCCACCCACTCTCTCATTGAGGATTGAGTTAATATACAGAGTGGCTGGATCTACAGTGTGTTTTGCTTATGTTAGAAACTCCTTTTAAACCTGATTACTCTGTGTTTTATTGTTGACATTGTCAAGATTCTTTGGCTGGTAAGAAATATATAAAAAAATTATTATGTTAAAACCTATTACCATCCAGCCTCTTGTTTCACCCCCGTCCCCCCATACCCACTTCCAACTACAGTAATGGCTGAGGCCCAGAGGGGGGAAAAGACAATGCAGCTATCCAAGGAGTGTGCTGAAGGACTAGAACTTTGTTCCTGCAGCATTCACTGTACTGCTGACTTTGCACTGTCAGGCCTGATGACTGTGGGCCTAGAACACATGCACAGTATAAATCATCTCTCAATGTGCATATTACTCAATAATAAATGGTAACAGTGATCAGCACATCCCTATAATATTTGAATCGCATTTGTATCATATAAAACATCAACTGCACATTGTACAATATTTACAATCTGAATAGTTGTAAAGTAAAATTCACTGGCACCTGAACAATTAATATTACCGTCGAATATTAGTGTAATGTCACCTCGCAGGCGCTGCCACTGAACAAGTAGCTTGGTGTCCTCTTGGGGCTGGCTGAAATGAGCCACAGTTGGAGTCTGCTGCTATTTGTGGAGTCTTCTTCATCTTCCATTGATCAGGACCTGTGTGGCATGAGGAATTGTTTTTTTACACTATAGGAGATGGCTGTCAAATTGCAATGTTGCAGTCTGTTTCATAATAGTAACACCATCAAACAAGTCTGTTAGACCACAGAAATAGCACATTGAATTACAGAATGTTGGAGTAAAGGAACAGGCCATCAAATCGGTCTTAGACAGTCCTACCCCCCCCCCCCCCCCACCACCCCAATCTGTTTACTGCCTCTTGTTGTTGCTCTTCCCCTTTAACTTTGTAAGAAATAAGAGCAGCAGTAAGCATATGACTATCTCCACCATCAATAAGATTCATAGCTGACGTTCTACCGTAACTTCACTGTCGTGCACTATTCCCACGTTCCTTGGTGCCCAAAAACTTTACTACTCATTCTATAATTGAGTGTCCACAAGCTTCTGGGGGTAGAAAATTCCAAATATTCACTCTGAGGGTTGTGAGAGAACACGAGAGAAATCAGGAGGGCAAAAAGAGGACATGAGGTTGCTCTGGCAGATGAGGTGAAAGAGAATCCCAAGGGTTTTTCTCTCTCTATATTAAGAGACAAAATTGGTCCTCTTGAAGATC